>NC_134694.1:107783783-108112116 GCF_050947455.1 Rhinoderma darwinii | reverse complement strand
ATATATATATACAGTGAAGGAAATAAGTATTTGATCCCTTGCTGATTTTGTAAGTTTGCCCACTGTCAAAGTCATGAACAGTCTAGAATTTTTAGGCTAGGTTAATTTTACCAGTGAGAGATATATTATATATAAAAAAAAGAAAATCACATAGTCAAAATGATATATATTTATTTGCATTGTGCACAGAGAAATAAGTATTTGATCCCCTACCAACCATTAAGAGTTCAGCCTCCTCCAGACCAGTTACACGCTCCAAAGCAACTTGGTGCCTGCATTAAAGGCAGCGGTCTTAAATGGTCACCTGTATAAAAGACTCCTGTCCACAGACTCAATTAATCAGTCTGACTCTAACCTCTACAACATGTGCAAGACCAAAGAGCTTTCTAAGGATGTCAGGGACAAGATCATAGACCTGCACAAGGCTGGAATGGGCTACAAAACCATAAGTAAGACGCTGGGTGAGAAGGAGACAACTGTTGGTGCAATAGTAAGAAAATGGAAGACATACAAAATGACTGTCAATCGACATCGATCTGGGGCTCCATGCAAAATCTCACCTCGTGGGGTATCCTTGATCCTGAGGAAGGTGAGAGTTCAGCCGAAAACTACACGGGAGGAACTTGTTAATGATCTCAAGGCAGCTGGGACCACAGTCACCAAGAAAACCATTGGTAACACATTACGCCGTAATGGATTAAAATCCTGCAGTGCACGCAAGGTCCCCCTGCTCAAGAAGGCACATGTACAGGCCCATCTGAAGTTTGCAAATTAACATCTGGATGATTCTGAGAGTAATTGGGAGAAGGTGCTGTGGTCAGATGAGACTAAAATTGAGCTCTTTGGCATTAACTCAACTCGCCGTGTTTGGAGGAAGAGAAATGCTGCCTATGACCCAAAGAACACCGTCCCCACTGTCAAGCATGGAGGTGGAAACATTATGTTTTGGGGGTGTTTCTCTGCTAAGGGCACAGGACTACTTCACCGCATCAATGGGAGAATGGATGGAGTCATGTACCGTCAATTCCTGAGTGACAACCTCCTTCCTTCCAACAGGACATTAAAAATGGCTCGTGGCTGGGTCTTCCAGCACGACAATGACCCAAAACATACAGCCAAGGCAACAAAGGAGTGGCTCAAAAAGAAGCACATTAAGGTCATGGAGTGGCCTAGCCAGTCTCCAGACCTTAATCCCATCGAAAACTTATGGAGGGAGCTGAAGATCCGAGTTGCCAAGCGACAGCCTCGAAATCTTAATGATTTACAGATGATCTGCAAAGAGGAGTGGGCCAAAATTCCATCTAACATGTGTGCAAACCTCATCATCAACTACAAAAAATGTCTGACTGCTGTGCTTGCCAACAAGGGTTTTGCCACCAAGTATTAAGTCTTGTTTGCCAAAGGGATCAAATACTTATTTCTCTGTGCACAATGCAAATATATATATATAATTTTGACTATGTGATTTTCTGTATTTTTTTTTTTTTATATAATCTATCTCTCACTGGTAAAATTAACCTAGCTTAAAAATTCTAGACTGTTCATGTCTTTGACAGTGGGCAAACTTACAAAATCAGCAAGGGATCAAATACTTATTTCCTTCACTGTATGTATATATATATATATATATATATACACATACACCCATTATATATATATATATATATATATATATATATATATATATATATATACACAATATATATATATATATATATATATATCTCTCAAGTTCCATGAAAGAAACGATCTATGATATTTGTCCATATCTTGTCCTGAGGAACCCGTTTTTTTGGGATCGTGCCAAAAAAATCAGGCCAGGGTTGGCCAATTTAGAAGATCATATAGTGTACAAAATTTATCGTTCTATTCTTGCTGAGGTCTTATGATGTATAAAGTAATATTACGGCCTCTCCTTTAGGTTGGGTGCAGTCAGTATAGGGAAAGGGCAAGGAAGACGACAATGAGCTGTTAGTTGAAGCACTGGTGGAGCGTGGTTTAATTGAACATTTACCCTGTTCACGGTTGATGACTGGGAACCAAGGAGGTCAGGGAATGAGAGAGGCAGGCAGGAAAAGGAGGGGGGCACAACCATGTCAGGGAACAGGAAGGAAAAGGTGATTATCATTATTTCAAACTCATTATTTGGACGGTGCCAAGAATATAACAACAGTCCCCACCTCAATCCCCAACAACGAAAACAGGTAGAGAGAGAGAGAGAGAAACAGTTTGTAATGCAGAACATATTATTTCCTGTGTGTTGGAGATGATGTTATTAGGAAAGAGATGGATACGTTTGGAGAACATAGGCCAGATATAGATGAAAACCACATTACAGAACCATACGTGTCTCATTTAGCCAAATACAACAGTGTATTATCAGGAAATGGATGCACACAATACCATGGAATGACCTACTAGATGGGTTGTCTACCTTTAGACATTTATTAAAGGGCATGTTTGGTCTATACATAGAGTGTCCTGCTCAGACCCCCTCTATTAACTAAAGCCGACAGCCGTATCATAGAAAATACACTCTTAGCCTACATATATGAATCAGAAATTTGACAAAAATTTGCGTCAAATTTTTTGGTCTTGGACTGGAGTATGATATAGGTGTCCTGTGTTTATTGCCTTGAGTGGACCGAGGAACCCTTTACCAGGACAACACAATTTCTGTATGTTTATATTATTTAATGGCAAAAAACATCAAAAGCCCAAAAATTCAAAGGCACATGTTTAGTAAAGGTCACTAATAATTTACATTTATTGAACAGAGTCCTATTGGTAAGTTGAAGTGTACACAGCATCCTAGGATTGAATGAACATTCTGGCCAATACACTGTGTTATGTCTAGTGCAGGGCCTTAGGGGCGGAGCATGACATAAGGAGCACCAATGAGAGAATCCTTGTGTCATGCGCCATCCCTTCAGCCCTTTTACTCAGGCTTGCCTAAAGTGTTGCTTTAAATCTTTATTATTATGAACCTATTTTAAGACAGGCTTTAAGGCTTTAAGATTTTTTTTAAATATAAAAGTCCAAAGTTTGGGTAAACTTTGCCAAGTGGACAAGTGAGTCCCTAAAATTGGGCATAATCTTTCTAGGATGGTCAAACAATGATGCTTGATAACTGGATTTATAGTCTTGCACTTGTAGCACAGTGGAATAATAATTTAAGGTTTAATATAAGATTTGAGGCATTTCTCACTTGTTCCATCTTCTGTTACCATGCCAAGTCCTTCTGCTTTATTCTGACGCTCAAAAGCATTTAGGTCCAAGACACTACAAAAAAGAAGACAGATGGGCCATGGGGTTTGTGTATACAAATACTCAATTGACAAAGTCATAAATTAAAGATTTTCTGTATCATACTAAAAGATTTAAACTAAAATATGGTGTCAGATCTTACAGTATGAATAACATCTGTGAAATTTACATGATGGTCCATTAGAAATGTGGTGGGGTAAGGTGGCTGAGGGCCAGTTTAATGGAGAGGCTGCGGTCTGTGGAATCAGACAAAGCATTTTTCTTTGGAAGTGAATTTAAAAAGGTCCTCACCTGCAGGTCTGCATCAGGGCCTGCACACTCTGGAAAAACCCAACCTCCCTTTTTTCCTTGAGATAATCCAGCATTTTCTGTATAAAGAAATATAAAAAATTAAAAGTGAGAACTCTACAATCTAATTCATTCTTATAGTTCAATGGTTTAACCGTGACCTATATACCCATCCATCACATATCTATCCATCCATCTCATATCTATCCATCCATCTCATATCTACCCATCCATCTCATATCCACCCATCCATCTCATATCTATCCATCCATCACATATCCACCCATCCATCTCATATCTATCCATCCATATCATATCTATCCATCCATCTCATATCTATCCATCCATCTCATATCTACCCATCCATCCATCTCATACCTATTTATCCATCTCATATTTATAGACATCTCATATCTATCTTTTAAGCTATCTATCTATCTATCTATCTATCTATCTATCTATCTATCTATCTATCTATCTATCTATCTATCTATCTATCTATCTCATATGTGTCCATCTATCTCATATGTGTCCATCTATCTCATATGTGTCCATCTATCTCATATCTGTCCATCTATCTCATATCTGTCCATCTATCTCGCTCATATCTATTCATTCATCCATCCATGAATGACCTAATTTAACCTGGAAAACATTGGAGAATCATTATGCAGCCACATAAGACAGGTGTATAGTCGATTTTCCCACTTAGACGTAATTCCTACCTGCTGAACCTTACAATTACCCCCGTTGAGGATAGAAATTCCAAGCTTGAGGGTAGAGGAGACCATAGCTCCAGTTTCACCTATGAGACAGAATTATGCATGAGCAGAGTGAGATAGGGATTTGACCAAAAACACAGAAGATCTGGATATAGCAGAAAAGATATTTTTTTTTTAGGCATATGAGTGTTCACACCTTTACATGCACTGATCATCTGTAAGACCATCTCTGCGGCACCGCGATTATGGAGACGGGACTGTTGGTACAATAACTTCTGCTTCTCCATTTCTTTTTCCTATCAATAAAGTGCACAACTTGTTCAGAACAGTAGAGATGGAGGAGGAATAATGTATTACAACCTACATTGTTGGGTAGAACAGAACAGTAAAGGATCCACAAAATTGCGAAGTTGGCTTTAAATAGTATTGATCCTTGTAGGCTTGTTTTTAAAAAACAAAAAAGGAAATAAAAGGAAAGTAAAACATACCTCAAATGAGAGTTCAGCTTCTTCTTCATCCCCGCCAGAGGCTTCTTCGCCTTCCTCCTCCATGTGACAACTCTGGGTGGCATAGAGGTAAATTATATCTACATGTATTACACTTACAATTATACTTACATGTTGTGCCTTTCCTCTTTTATTACTCCTAGAAATTTTATGAATAAATTGACAACTGGGTGTTACTAGTTGGGGGGTGTGTTGCTACACAGACTGACTTTGTCCAATCAGTGCTGATAGAGTGAGACTAGGGACACGCCCCTTTGACGAGAGGAATGGTAACACCCAGTTGTCAATTTATTCATATATTTCTGGGAGGAATAACAGAGGAATAGCACATTGAAGAGTTCTAAGAAAATATGTTCCAGAATTGTTATTTCATGAGAAATACAAGCATTTACTAAAATAGACATGTCAGGAGAGGAGACAGGTCCACTTTAAGGGAGGTATGGCACAATGGAGACTTTTTGGGATGGACACTATTATTCTGGTCTAGTTAAGTTTAGACAGTCACTTTGACAGTATCAGCTAAAACCTAGTTGAGGTCTGACTAGTGATGTAGAGTGTGATATTAAATCATATTTATGACTGGTGTATACAGCTCAACTCTATGCATAGCATGTAAGGCCCCATGCACCCAACTGTAGATTACGTCCGTAATTACGGACCCATTCATTTCTATGGCCGACGGACACCTTCCGGTATATTTACGGGAAGGTGTACGTGCTGTAGTAAGGCTCCGCAAAAGATAGGACATGTCCTATTATTTGCTTTTTACGGACAGTGTTCCCATACTTTATATAGAAGCACGGTCCGCAAATGTGGGTGGCTGTCCGCAGCCGTCAGCGCCCGGACGTGCCCGTAATCACGGACCATAATTACGGGCACGGTCGTGTGCATGGGGCCTAAGCGTGACTGATATATGTTAAGTGATATATTATACACATATATATCCAATATGAACGCATTTTAATAAGTAATTATAGTCTTATTTGGAAATCCTCAAGTCAGTGTCTACAGAAAATAATCTCAGTCAATGTTATATTCTGAATATCTGCATTCAAAATACTTCAATCTATTTATCAAGGTTGTTGAAGGTCGCTGGACATAACATTAAGGGGGTCTCCTCCTAACAGTGGCATTGTGTCATATAATGCACGGTTAATGGTGGCTTTACACACAGCGTTTTTAAGGCAAAACGCCACTTTTTCTCTTTGTAGTGTTTTTCTTGCGGCAAAGAATGCTATGGCCGGAGGAATAAAAAAAACACTACATACATGGTGTTTTTTTTAGGAGGCAGTTTTTTTCTTTTGTCTTGCGTTTTTTTGGGTCATTCGCGTTTTTACAAAATCGCAGTAATGTTGACTTTGGCGTTTTTTCAAGCATTTAGTGGCGTTTTTCTCCCATAGACCTCCATAGTTTTTTTTTCCTCTTAAAAAAAAACGCAAGTGTGAATTTATATTACGTTTTTAATGCAGTTTTTGGTGACGTTTATTCACAATAAATCATGTTTCACATAAGGAGAAATCTTTGCATCACTTGATCTTTGAATCACATGATTTACAACATAAAAACACCTCCAAAAAAAAAGAAATTTTTGGGGGGAATAATAACGTCACACAATAAGTTTGTGTGTAGGAAGTCTAAAGGGGTTATCTGGTGATCCAAAGCATTGAGTGTCGGGGGAACAGAGGAGACTAGAAGGGGGTACATAGCTTTCTTCTAGTTAGCAGTGCAGGCAGATGGGACAACAAAGCTCCAGACCAGAATTGTTCCCATGTCTCATTTAGGAATTCCTGGAGGGAACTGGAGGGCCATAGATGGTGGAGGCCCCTGTGCAATTGCCTTTCCTTTGATTTTTCCCTGTATGTCTTGCTTCAGTAAAAATACAATATAAGTTAGATTAAATTGATCCTCATACATTGCACTTTTTAACAATTTACCTTTGCCATTATATCCGCATAGGCCATGTATAAGTAGTCTTCATCCAGTTTGCTGTAGTAAAATTAATAACACGAGTAGTTTAGACTTATTAAAAGGGTTTTCCCATGAGGGACATTTATGGTATATCTACAGGATATGACATAAATGTCAGATAGATGCGGGTCCCACATCTGAGACCTGCACCTATCTCGAGAACGGGGTCCCCTAAACCCCGTTCTATCTTTTTGTGCTCACACTGCCTCCCGGCCACTTCCTGATTACATGGTCGGGAGTTACGGAAACATTGTAGCTCAGCGAGTTACGCTGTGTCCGTAACTCCTGACCATGTAATCAGGAAGTGGCCGGGAGGCAGTGTGAGCACAAAAAGATAGAACGGGGTTTAGGGGACCCCGTTCTCGAGATAGGTGCAGGTCTCAGAGGTGGGACCCGCATCTATCTGATATTTATGACATATCCTGTAGAAGTGTCATAAATGTCCCTGGTGGGAAAACCCCTTTAATGTCGTAATTGCTTGTGAAGACCATATTTTACTGAGTATCAAGTCACAAAACCTACGTTTTCTCTGTCAAAGCAGTCCTGCTGAAATGAAGGATGAGTTGGTGCAGTGGGTCCGGCTTCTTCTCTTGTTCTTCTTCTCCTCCTTCTTCTTCTTCTGTCTCAACAGATTTCTGAAGAATAATCACACAAATCAGAACAGCTGCAAGATTCAATAATGCAATAAAAAAAGTTTTACCACCTGTTTCCTAGAGGTTAATTTAAAAGGTGATAACCAATATGGCTGCACTTCTTGTTGCAAAAAAGGGTCTGTTTAAACCCATGGATCATATTCCGCATCAAAGCAATAAGAAAGATGATAGATAGATAGATAGATAGATAGATAGATAGATAGATAGATAGATAGATAGATAGATAGATAGATAGATAGATAGATAGATAGATAAATAGATAGAAAGTAGTGTACATATAGCCCATATAAAATATAAAAACGAGGGACCTTTTCAGGAGCTGCCTGACACCAGCACACTTTTAATAACTCGCAACAGAAGGTCCAAGTGCCCCATCTCGTTTCCATGACTCAAGTAAATTTTTTTCTTTGTTTGCTCACATTGTAGCACCTGTGGAGACTATATGTATGCTCATACTTATTTTATGTTTATGGTAATATCTTGTACTTTGCTACTTACAGCCAAGTCGTCAATCATCCTGTCCTCAAAGTCATGAGCTTCGCTTGTTATCCAGGTGTGTTTATAAGCTTCCAAGAACATATTACAAGCACGGTTTCTGCAAAATAGGATTTAAAATATGCACTGATATGGATATGATTTCTAGGCACCCATGTATTAAAAAAAACAAAACAAAAAAAACAACAACAACAGTTCAAGAACTTTAGCTAGTATAAAGCGGTTGATTCTACAGTTATCACTAGGGGGAGCTGAGGAGCTCACTGCATACTGGGTTATTATGGAGTTCAATGTTTATACAGTATGCAGTAAGGTCCTAAGCTCCCCCTAGTGGTGGCTGCAGGCAGACAGAATTTTATGTGTAAACTCTATCGGAGAGATTTATTGACTGGCATGTCATCCTCACGACTCTTAATAAATCTGGTGCATCTATGGCCGCCAGAGAGTCAAATATATGTCAGTTACTAGCTGGCGTAGATTTGTATTATAATTTTTGCCACTTTATGGCGTTTATTATAGTACATTTGTTGAGCTATGGGAGGCCCTGCCCCTTCTGCTAAGCCCGGCCTCCTTTTTTTTTAAGGCCCGTGAGCAGTGGAAACTGCTCAAAAGTGGGATTTTTTTCAGTCAAATTGCAAATTTTGTGCCGTTTGTGACTTTTCTACGCGAGAAAACTGCCATAAAAAAAGTTAATGGCTATTTAGGAGATTATGCATCCAACCAACCTTTAATACTAATTACTCTTTATGTCATCTTACTTATGGAAAGATCAGTCAGTCCTGATAATGCATTTGTTTATTTGTATTCACCTGGGAAGGTTATATAGTGGAGTCATCCTGAAGCAGGCCACTACAGCGCGACGTCGTTGCTTTGAAAGAAGCTTGTGCCAAACCGCTTTCTTGGATTTGAAAGGATGTTCAGTCTGGTGGGCAATGGGGACGACAAACATATGAATGTGGACAATGAGGAGATAAGAAGTTTGTTTCTACATTGTAAATACATGAAGATACTCACCAGTTCCAGATGGAAGAGCACAGCCGACACCTCCTGCACGCGTTTCACAATCTTCTCAGGGTTATTGGAGTCTTCTGCCTTTCCTGACATTTTGTTATAAAGTGCCATTTGCCAACGCACTGAAGAATTCTCACACTGAATAGAGATAGGATAACACATGAGCTTATAATATCACGATGCTGAGAAAGAGAATGAAACTTTGAGCTCATGGGGCCTGTAGGGTGGAACACAAAGTCCTTGTGGCTTCATACTATGGAGCCCTAGGCACTCTATGTGCCGTTGTATGGTGAATTTGAATAGCACCATATAACAAAGATATTCCACTCTAGAACTAATGCTCCTAGAATAGAATACCGCCATATGATGGCATCCGATGGCAAAAAAAATTCTGTCGGATTCCGTATGAATGAGATTTAGTATGGCTCTATAAACTTCTATGATGCCGTATTTTGAATCCATACAATTTTGGACAGAGCCATAATATCGTCTTGTGCATGAGGCCTATGACAAGTCAAGATGCAAAATTAAAAATTACCAAGTGCAGATATATATTTAGATTATATGGTTGAACTAAAAATGATTATTGAGGAGTTCTGGAAGTCAACATAACAGAAAAGGACCACTACAATATGTAGTCATTTGGTCATCATAAGCCTTTTGGTAGGAAAAACAAGTTGCTGCAAGTAGATGAAGAACATACCGAAGGGGATAAGAAAGCTATAGCAAAGTGGTGTGTCTTTACACAGTATGAGACTGTGAGTACTGATTGGACAGACTGTCAATTAGTTTCATTAAATTCCAGGAGGAATAACAGAGGAAAGGCAGAATTTAGAGTTCGAATAATAGATGCTCCAGAATTGTTATTTCATGGGGAATACAATTATTTACTAACAGACATATTAACCCCTTAAGGACGCAGCCTAGTTTGGGCCTTAAGGCTCAGAGCCCATTTTTCAAATCTGACATATTTCACTTTATGTGGTAATAACGTCGGAATGCTTAAACCTATCCAAGCGATTCTGAGATTGTTTTCTCGTGACACTTTGGGCTTCATGTTCGTGGTAAAATTTGGTCGATATATTCAGTGTTTATTGGTGAAAAATTGCAAAATTTAGAGAAAATTTTGAAAAAATTGCATTTTTCAGAATTTAAATGCATCTGCTTGTAAAACAGACGGTTATACCACCCAAAATAGTTACTAGTTCACATTTCCCATATGTCTACTTTAGATTGGCATCGTTTTTTTAACATTCTTTTATTTTTCTTGGACGTTACAAGGCTTAGAACATAAACAGCAATTTCTCATATTTTTAAGAAAATTTCAAAAGCCTTTTTTTTAAGGTACCTCTTGAGTTCTGAAGTGGCTTTGAGGGGCCTATGTATTAGAAACCCCCATAAAACACCCCATTTTAAAAACTAGACCCCTCAAAGTATTCAAAACAGCATTTAGAAAGTTTTTTAACCCTTCAGGCATTTCACAGGAATTAAAGCAATGTGGAGGTGAAATTTGCAAATTTCATTTTTCTTGCTGAATTTCAATATTATTCCATTTTTTTCTGTAACACAGAAGATTTTACCAGAGAAATACTACTAAATATGTATTGTCCAGATTCTGCAGTTTTTAGAAATGTCCCACATGTGGCTCTAGTGCGCTCGTGGAATAAAACACAAGCCTCAGAAACAAAGGAGCACCTAGTGCATTTTGAGGCCTCTTTTTTATTAGAATATATTTTAGGCAGCATGCCAGGTTTGAAGAGGTGTTGAGGTATGAAAGCAATGGAAACCCACCAGAAGTGACCCCATTTTGGAAACTAGACCCCTCAAGGAATTCATTTATGGTTGTTGTTATCATTTTGACCACACCGTTTTTTCACAGCACCTATTTGAATTGGGCTGTGAAATTAAAAAAATGATATTTTTTCCATTAAGATGTAATTTTTGTTCAAAATTTCTTATTTTCACAAGGAATAAAACACCCCATTTTGTTGCCCAATTTGTCCTTAGTGCGGCAATACCCCATTTGTGGTGATAAACTGCCGTTTGGGCCCATGGGAGGACTCAGAAGGAAAGGAGCGCTATGTGTTTGTTGGAGTCCAGATTTTGCTGGATTGGTTTTCGGGTTCCATGTCGCATTTGCAGAGCCCCAGAGGTATGAAAGCAATGGAAACCCACCAGAAGTGACCCCATTTTGGAAACTAGACCCCTCAAGGAATTCATTTATGGTTGTTGTTATCATTTTGACCACACCGTTTTTTCACAGCACCTATTTGAATTGGGCTGTGAATTAAAAAAATGATATTTTTTTCCATTAAGATGTAATTTTTGTTCAAAATTTCTTATTTTCACAAGGAATAAAACACCCCATTTTGTTGCCCAATTTGTCCTGAGTGCGGCAATACCCCATTTGTGGTGATAAACTGATGTTTGGGCCCATGGCAGGACTCAGAAGGAAAGGACCACCATTTGGCCTACTGGAGCTTTTCTTGTGCTAAGTCATGTAGGCAGAAGCCCCTGAGGTACCAGTACAGTTAAAACCCCCGAGAAGTGACCCCATTTTAAAAACTACACCCCTTAAGACATTCATCTAGTGGTGTAGTGAGCATTTTGACCCCACAGTTATTGTGTAAAAGGTAATGCGCAGCAGATGGTGCAAAGTGAGATTTGCAATTTCCTATGCATATATGCCATTTCAGTGTCTGATATATTGTGCCCAGCATGTGCCACTGGAGACATACACCCCATAAATTGTAATGTGGGTTCTCCCGGGTACGGCAATACCCTACATGTGGCTGTTATTAGCTGCCTGGGCACACGACAGGGCTCAGAAGGGAAGGACCACCATTTAGCCTACTGGAGCTTTTCTGGTGCTAAGTCATGTAGGCAGAACCCCTGAGGTACCAGTACAGTTGAAACCCCCGAGAAGTGACCCCATTTTAAAAACTACACCCCTTAAGACATTCATCTAGTGGTGTAGTGAGCATTTTGACCCCACAGTTATTGTGTAAAAGGTAATGCGCAGCAGATGGTGCAAAGTGAGATTTGCAATTTCCTATGCATATATGCCATTTCAGTGTCTGATATATTGTGCCCAGCATGTGCCACTGGAGACATACACCCCATAAATTGTAATGTGGGTTCTCCCGGGTACGGCAATACCCTACATGTGGCTGTTATTAGCTGCCTGGGCACACGACAGGGCTCAGAAGGGAAGGACCACCATTTAGCCTACTGGAGCTTTTCTGGTGCTAAGTCATGTAGGCAGAACCCCTGAGGTACCAGTACAGTTGAAACCCCCGAGAAGTGACCCCATTTTAAAAACTACACCCCTTAAGACATTCATCTAGTGGTGTAGTGAGCATTTTGACCCCACAGTTATTGTGTAAAAGGTAATGCGCAGCAGATGGTGCAAAGTGAGATTTGCAATTTCCTATGCATATATGCCATTTCAGTGTCTGATATATTGTGCCCAGCATGTGCCACTGGAGACATACACCCCATAAATTGTAATGTGGGTTCTCCCGGGTACGGCAATACCCTACATGTGGCTGTTATTAGCTGCCTGGGCACACGACAGGGCTCAGAAGGGAAGGACCACCATTTAGCCTACTGGAGCTTTTCTGGTGCTAAGTCATGTAGGCAGAACCCCTGAGGTACCAGTACAGTTGAAACCCCCGAGAAGTGACCCCATTTTAAAAACTACACCCCTTAAGACATTCATCTAGTGGTGTAGTGAGCATTTTGACCCCACAGTTATTGTGTAAAAGGTAATGCGCAGCAGATGGTGCAAAGTGAGATTTGCAATTTCCTATGCATATATGCCATTTCAGTGTCTGATATATTGTGCCCAGCATGTGCCACTGGAGACATACACCCCATAAATTGTAATGTGGGTTCTCCCGGGTACGGCAATACCCTACATGTGGCTGTTATTAGCTGCCTGGGCACACGACAGGGCTCAGAAGGGAAGGACCACCATTTAGCCTACTGGAGCTTTTCTGGTGCTAAGTCATGTAGGCAGAACCCCTGAGGTACCAGTACAGTTGAAACCCCCGAGAAGTGACCCCATTTTAAAAACTACACCCCTTAAGACATTCATCTAGTGGTGTAGTGAGCATTTTGACCCCACAGTTATTGTGTAAAAGGTAATGCGCAGCAGATGGTGCAAAGTGAGATTTGCAATTTCCTATGCATATATGCCATTTCAGTGTCTGATATATTGTGCCCAGCATGTGCCACTGGAGACATACACCCCATAAATTGTAATGTGGGTTCTCCCGGGTACGGCAATACCCTACATGTGGCTGTTATTAGCTGCCTGGGCACACGACAGGGCTCAGAAGGGAAGGACCACCATTTAGCCTACTGGAGCTTTTCTGGTGCTAAGTCATGTAGGCAGAACCCCTGAGGTACCAGTACAGTTGAAACCCCCGAGAAGTGAACCCATTTTAAAAACTACACCCCTTAAGACATTCATCTAGTGGTGTAGTGAGCATTTTGACCCCACAGTTATTGTGTAAAAGGTAATGCGCAGCAGATGGTGCAAAGTGAGATTTGCAATTTCCTATGCATATATGCCATTTCAGTGTCTGATATATTGTGCCCAGCATGTGCCACTGGAGACATACACCCCATAAATTGTAATGTGGGTTCTCCCGGGTACGGCAATACCCTACATGTGGCTGTTATTAGCTGCCTGGGCACACGACAGGGCTCAGAAGGGAAGGACCACCATTTAGCCTACTGGAGCTTTTCTGGTGCTAAGTCATGTAGGCAGAACCCCTGAGGTACCAGTACAGTTGAAACCCCCGAGAAGTGAACCCATTTTAAAAACTACACCCCTTAAGACATTCATCTAGAGTGTAGTGAGCATTTTGACCCAACAGTTATTGTGTAAAAGGTAATGCGCAGTAGATGGTGCAAAGTGAGATTTGCAATTTCCTATACATATATGCCATTTCAGTGTCCGATATATTGTGCCCAGCATGTGCCACCGGAGACATACACCCCATAAATTGTAATGTGGGTTCTCCCGGGTACGGCAATACCCTACATGTGGCTGTTATTTGCTGCTTGGGCACATGGCAGGGCTCAAAAGGGAAAGATGAGGGGGATAAGCTGTGCGGAGTGCATCAGGGTAAATTAAAAATCAAGGGATGTATGGTACATTTTAAAACAATCTTTCATACAGAGCCCTGGTTTTTCGGGACACGTGTCGCATTGGTATGTTGTGTCCTTCCTTATCCCCCTCTTATAGCACACTTTGCACCTCTTTTGACTTTTTCCCTTCTTGCCAGTTTGGGGAACTTCTCCTGGAAAGTGTTGCCCTGGTACGATGCGTGTGGCCTCGCTTCCAGAAGTACTGGGTGCCCCTCCTTCCTGGTCGCCAAAAATTAGGTTCTCTATAACCACCTCTTGAAATTCCAGGAAAGTTCCCCTCTGGCCTGCACATCGACGTAGCACGTACGCATTGTACAATGCCATCTGTATGATGTGCACGGCCAGCTTCTTATACCACACCCTCGATTTCCGCGTAGCGCTGTAGGGCTTCAGGACTTGATCTGACAAGTCCACCCCTCCCATGTACCTATTGTAGTCCAGGATGCAATCTGGTTTGGGGGTCTCTGTACTGGTACCTCGTACAGGTACATGGGTACTGGTGTGGCCATGTATTGTTGTCAATACAAGGACATCTCTCTTGTCCTTGTACTTGACACACAATATGTTGCTACTAGAATGTGCCCTGCTCTCACCCCTTCTGAGTGTTTGCCCAAGCAGTGTTTTAGGGAGGCCTCTAAGATTTTTTCTAGCAGTGCCGCATGCCGCAGTCCTTCTGGAAGCGAGGCACTTGAAGAGCGGGACGCTGGTATAAAAATTATCCAGGTAGAGGTGGTAACCCTGGTCCAGCAGTGGGTGCACCAAATCCCACACAATTTTTGCGTTAATTCCCAGTAAGGGGGGGCATTCTGGGGGCTGAATACTGCTGTCCTTCCCTTCATATATCCTGAATTTATATGTATACCCTGATGCACTCTCGCACAGCTTATACAACTTCACGCCATACCTTGCCCTCTTACTTGGCAGGTATTGGCGGAATTGAAGCCTCCCTTTAAAATGTACCAGGGACTCATCAATGGAAATACACTTCTCGGGGGTGTATGCTTGGGCAAACCGGGCACTGAAATGGTCTAATAGGGGTCTCAGTTTATATAAACGGTCAAAACTGGGGTCATCTCGGGGTGGGCACTGCTCATTATCGGCATAATGTAGGAAGCGAAGTATTGCCTCATAACGCATCCTGGACATGGCCATACGGTACATCGGGGTGTGGTATAGGATGTCCGTGCTCCAGTAGGTCCTAATGGATGGCTTTTTTAGAAGCCCCATGTTCAAGAGCAGTCCCCAGAACTTGCCCAACTCTGCTGCGTTTACAGGAGTCCACCTCTGGGATTGGGCATAAAATGAGTTGGGGTTCTTGGTGATATACTGTTGGGCATATAAATTAGTCTGGGTGACCATTAGCTCTATAAAGTTATCAGTGAAGAAGAACTTGAAAAAGTCCATCTCACTGAACCCTGCCGTGTTAAATTTGATGCCTGGGCTGCCCGTGTACTCAGGGATTTGGGGTTCATAATGGTCTGGTGTGGGCGTCCAAATGGGGTCACTTCGCTCAGGGGTATCACTTGTTGTGGGGTCACTTCTCTCAGGGATTTCTACTATGGTGGTGGTCCTGGGGCGTCTCCTAGGGGGTCCCTCCTCTTCATCGCTGGATGAGGAGGTAGACAAATAAAATAGTGTATCGCCATCCGACGAGTCTGTGTCGGAGGCCAGAAATGCATACGCCTCTTCAGCAGTAAATGTCCGTTGGGACATGCTTGTTGTGCGAAGACAAAATTTATATACTGCAAAAAAATAAATCCCTAACTGGGAGCAATAGGATAGCACAACTAGCACAAATGTGTGTTTTGTTTTTAGAGAGCAAGTGGACTTCCCTGACACTAAAGCTAACTAGGGCGAGGGTTCCTAACACTAAACCTAACTAAATTTTATGTGGACTTCCCTAACGCTAAACCTAACTACGGCGACGATTCCCTGACACTAAACCTATCTAGATTATTTCAAGCTTCCCTGACACTAAACCTAACTACGGTGACGGGTGCCTGACACTAAACCTATCTAATTATTCCGAGCTTCCCTGACGCTAAACCTAACTACGGTGATGGATCCCTAACGCTAAGCCTATCTACGGTGACCGATTCCTGACGCTAAATTCCCTGACACTATACCTAACTACGCTTTTTGACGGTTCCCTGACACTAACTAACCCTAATACTAAACTAACCAGTTAAATTTTCAAAATTGGCTAAACTAACTATTTTTTTTTGTTTCTTTTTTTTCTTTTTATATTTTTTTTTTTGTTTTATGTTTTATATAGAAAAAAATGAAAAAAAAATCCCCAGGGACCAAGAAATGTGGTCCTGAAGACTGAAAAGTGGTCAGTGATAGGAGATCACTGACCAAAAAACGTGGGTAGAACTCAAAGAGGAAGGGAACAGGAGTGGGTAGTGGATGGGGTGGTGGGAAGCAAAAAAAACGTTGTTTTAGAAACTTTTTTTCACTTTTTTTCACTTCTTTTCTCTCTGACTCTCTGCTCACAACCGATCTCAACGCCTCGCTAACTCCAACAGGGCGTTCAGGGCGGTTGCAGCAGGATGTGAGGTCAGAGAGAGGAAGTGACGAGAATGATCGCTGCTATTGGCTAGTTACTCACTGACTAGCCAATAGCGGCGATCGGCGAGGCGGGACCATAGTAAATGGTCCCGGCCCATTATGCTGTGATAGCATGCTGTCAGAAACAGCAGCTATCACAGCTCAGGAACGCCGGGCTCGAGCACTGCTGTGCTGAATGAGACCGATCGCTGCTATTGGCTAGTTACTCACTGACTAGCCAATAGCGGCGATCGGCGAGGCGGGACCATAGTAAATGGTCCCGTCCCATTATGCCGTGATAGCCTGCTGTCAGAAACAGCAGCTATCACAGCGCATGAACGCGCCGGGCGCGCGCACCGCTGTTCTAACTGCAAGACGTACTATTACGGCATGGAGCGCGAACGATAGAGCTGCCATGACGTAATAGTACGTCAAGGAGCGTGAAGGGGTTAAGAGAGGTGATAGGTCCTCTAAGTCTATGAGATGGAGTCCACCCACCTTTCCCTGCAGATGAAGATTATTCTGCAGGAATTCCCTCACTTCTTCATCTGTGTCTTTCTGTAGAGAAATTATAAAATAAGGGAAGTGATTGACAAAGGTCAATGAACACAACAATAAGGGATTGTTCTTATTTTCAACATAAAACGCTTTCCAGGATCACACTCACCAGAGAATAGCGTGTCTTGGCTAATGAGATCAACTCTTGGTCAGTTGGTGAACACATGTTCAACCCAATTGGAAGCATCTTCTTAAGGGTGGCCACAATGAGTGATGTCTGAACAGAGTAACGATCTCCACGGCGTTTCTTCTTTGTGCGCTCCTGGTCAGAGCCACCAGACTAAAGGGGAATGGGAAAGTTTGATCATCTAATTTTGGAATGGGATTTTTGGACATACGTGGTGCATGCAACTCAGCTCAAGTGTGAAACCAAAGGAACATCAAACCCTTAAAAGATAATCAATCGCAAAAAGGCATCAACATCTCATCCATCGAGCCATAAACCACAATCTGTCTATTTAACCAATATCTGAAGTAATTTAAATGAAATAATTTTTGCCGAACTCCTCCCGAAGACATTGCCCACCACCAAGCATTACTCAAGGACACCTCAGTCTTCTAGGGTCCTTTGTGTAGACAAAATACATAAAATAATGAAATTATGGATCTAATTTTCTTAACCCCTTAGTGACCACTAATACGCCTTTTTACGTGATTCACTAATGGGCTTTAGGCTAGGCTGACGCCTTTTCACGTCAGCCTAGTCTAAGTCCTGCACGGGTCTCCCGTGCAGGCAGGAGCCGGGGCTCTGCTGTCTGATGACAGCTGAGCTCCTGCTCCAACGCCCGCGATCGAAGTTTACTTCGATCGCGGCCGTTTAACCCGTTAAATGCCGCCGTCAATAGCGACCGCGGCATTTAACTTTGTTTACAGAGGGAGTGCGCTCCCTCTGTCACCCATCGGCGGCCCGCGAATGCAATCGCGGGTCTCCGATGGGGTGTCATGGCAGCCGGGGGACTGATAAAAGCCCCCAGGTCTGCCCTGGACATATGCCTGTTAGGACGCGCCGGAGGCACGTCCTAACAGATTGCCTGTCAGATTTACACTGACAGGCAATAATGCTCTGGTATACGAAGTATACCAGAGCATTATAGCAGCGATCGGAACATCGCACAGTAAAGTCCCCTAGTGGGACTAATAAAATAAGTCATAAAAGTGAAATAAAGATTATTAATAAAAAGTACAGTAAAAAAATAAATAAAATATTTTTTTTCCATAAAAAGTGGTTTTATTTAGTAAAAGTGTAAAAAAAAAAAAAGTACACATATGTGGTATCGCCGCGACCGTAATGACTCCATTAATAAAGTTAATATGTAATTTAAACCGCAAAGTGAACACCGTAAAAAAAAAACGCAAAAAAACTATGGCGAAATTGCAATTTTTTTCCATTGCCCCCCAAAAAAGTCATAATAAAAATGAATCAATAAGTCCCATGTACCCCAAAATAGTACCATTCAAAACTACGTCTTGTCCCGCAGAAAACAAGCCCAAAAAATCACTACATTGATGGAAAAATAAAAAAATTACGGCTCTTGGAAAGCGACGATGCAAAAACAAATAATTTTAGTTCAAAAGTGTTTTTATTGTGCAAAAGTCGTAAAACATAAAAAAACCTCCACATATGTGGTATCGCCGTAATCGTACCGACCCATAGAATAAAGGTAACATGTTATTTACGTCGCATAGTGAACAGAATCAATTTAAAAACGCATAGAACAATGGCGGAATTTCAGGGTTTTTTTATAATCCCCCCCAAAAAGGTTAATAAAAGTTAATATAAAAATTATATGTACCCAAAAATGGTGCTATTAAAAAGCACAACTAATCCCGCAAAAAACAAGTCCTCATACAGCTATGCAGACGAAAAAATAAAAACGTTATAGCTCTTTGAATGCGACTATAGAAAAACTAATAAAATAGCTTGGTCATTAAGGCCTAAAATGGGCTGGTCACTAAGGGGTTAAACAATCAAATAAAATGATGATTAAAATAACTGGGGTATTACTAATAGTCTTTATGACGATAGTAGTCAATATATCCATTTCTGATATATAATATTGACTGGCACTCATATTCCCATCATGGAGCCCTCATCCACTTTTTATCACATTGTGTATGATCATGACACCAATGGTATTAAATTTATCTTCAAACTTTCTTGTTCAGGTCACAAATGAGACATCATATAATATATATTGGTCGCTGGTCATTTACAAGAATACTACATAGTGATGGATGGTATTCTATAGTTGAATGGATGAATTAATGAGGACAAAAATAGAATAGATGAAATTAAATGAGCGTGATATGTGTGAATGAAAGGATGTAAAACACAAGAAATGTAGGCAAGAAATTATGAAAAACTCCTACAGATACATGTCATAGTTTCCAAAAATATTTTTGGATGACTCAATGGGATTATTTGAAATCTTTTTGGGGTTTATTGTTTTTATATTGGGATAAACGGGATCTTCTTAGGCCCCTATCATATCACATTGGGGAGATACGTTCTCGCGTACATCTTATTGGAGCAAAAGGAGGATCACATCAGAGAACATGGGAGAGGAAAAAAGTTCCTTAAGGCAATGTTTCCTCTCTCCCTTGTTCTGTGATCCAATCCTCCTTATGATAAAACACAAAGTATGGGTGAACAGATCTCTCAGTAGTGATAGTGGGACTGAATGAAAAGCATGAATTAAATCTAACGCATATAAAACATAGAATTGTAAAGAAACATATAGTAAAGGCATAGGATTGTCTCATGATACAGCTTGTAGAGTATGTGTCGAATAACATGAAGAGGTTTTGTTGTTACTGTAGACATGATTTATAGGTGATGATGATGAGAGAAGGCACAAGAATGTACATGGAGAGAAAATAAACATTTAGAAGACCTAACAAAAACTTGGATGCAGCATAAAATGTCATAGACATTCATGAAGACATAAAATATAATGAAGTCATGAAAATATAAACTTGGAGGAAATAAAGATGGTTGACTTCCATGATGGACATAGCAATTCATGGCAGTACAAGAGATGACAAACTAGTGGAAGAAGACATGATTTTCCAGTACACATGACAACATATGAATATACAGGAAAGAAGCAATAGATACATCGATGACGTAACTTATACGGACATATATCCTGCTGGAAATAAACACTGGATGTTAAACCAGATCCATCAGGACTATCCTATGTAACCTCCTCTGCCTGTTCTAATCCCAAACCCAATACTGTTTTTGATTTTTTTGTGTCACATCTCGCTCACCATGCAGTTTACATAGAAATTTGTGGAAGCGCTTTTCATTCTTTGAACTCTAGGAGCCTTGATCAAATCATCAACGCTAAGTTTTATGATGGATATGTTGGGTATTGTTTTAATATTAATATTTATTCAATGAGGAACCTAAGAAAGATATCCAAGACATTTTAATTAATGTACATGTGAGATATTTGCCCTAATAGCATATCCTTGATGCATACTAATGACATCAGTCAGCGAGCGATAGATACATTTTTGTTGGACCAGTAGAAAATTTGTTGGCGTTTTTCATGTCTTTGTGCACAAAGTGTTTTTGTGTAGACTAGGTTATCAAATAGATGTCAATGGCAATTGATGATGTGAAAGCAGACTGCATTTCTCTAGGTTATGGAAACATTGGCAAAAATTGCATTTAAGAATTTAGTTGCATTTAAAAAAACAATAAAACAAAACTTCAGATGAATTCTACAGAGAAACATCACCCTCTAAGGCAGCCACAGAGGATCAAAATAAAGCAAGTGAAAAACAGCAAATTTCGGAAGGGTGCAACCTTCCTGCACCACAGTTGTCACCCACATCTGTGCCCTCACTCTCTGCCAACACATTGTACGTGCCATGTGTTGCTCAGGCAGAAAACACACAGCCTGCCTCTCAAGGGGCTGCAGAGAACATGCAAAATCATCTATCTGACCTCCTTTCACTTTCTTGACAAAAAAATGACTCCTACCACCTCATCTGTGGGAAAGATCTACAGAACACCATCTAGTTTATTAATTCTGAACCCTAAATATACTGTAAAAGTGCCCTTTCATCAGCTATCTGGCCTGTGTAGATGTGGCACCAGCTTAGGTTGGCCCCATAACCCTTTCCCAATTAGTGTTAAGAACCTATTCAGGGGCCCCTCTCAAAAGCCACTGCAATGTTGGCAACAAGGGTGGGGGTTTAAAGGTGATGTTCTTTTCTCGCAGGAATAGGAGGGTATAGAGTAGACATGCTGGATAGTCTAAATAGTTTATTTAGAGTCAAGGCCTCTTAAAATGTTAAAATGTAGTTGCAAAGAAGAAACTGTTGAATCAAAAAGTTTGAGAGACTAAAGGCCGGTTTACATGGACAGATGTGTGTCCATAATGAGCGCCTATCGACGATATAACAAGTTGATTGGCGTTTGTTAACAGGCCCTTGCACGGCCGATGGTTTACTGTATAAGGACGAACGATCGTAAATATGAGCGTTGGGTTTCCATCAGTTTGCATCATTGTCGGCAGCATATGGCCTGTTTACACGGGGAGGTGTGCTGCCGACCAGGATGATTTTATGGCTTGCTTGATTGTCGGCTGTACGCTGTCCTCTTTATACAGGCCAATAATCGGGAACGGGGATTCGTAAGGACACTTGTTTGGACTATTATTAGCTGTGTAAATGGGCCTTAAGTGTATGTTCACATAAGGCAGATTTGCTGTAGAAATTTCTGTGACTTTCCCATTCATTTGAATGAGGTTTGCGGAAATCCATGCACATGCTGCAGAAACTATCCCATTCAGATGTATGGGATGGATTTTCAGTTGCAGAAATTTCTGCAGCGATTCTGCCATAAGAACATTTTAAAAACTCCATCCATATGTAGCGGAAAAAAATCAGCATGTCATTAAAGACAGAATGTGAATTTGTTGCTGATTTCACTCCCATTGGAATGCATAGGATACAAAAAGTCTGCAGTGTGTTGACTCACAAATATGACACCTATTTGCTACAGTCTACAAAGCCGACACTTTGATTTCTCCTGCAGACACAAATCCATTCAGATTTTTTTCGCTGCATTTCAATGGGGTTCCAGAAAAACCCATTCACATGCATTGGATGAAAATTGTTTGTGGATTTCTGTGCACAATCCACGCAAAAATCCATGTCAAGTCCTGAATGTGTGAACGGGGCCTTAGTCACATAGCAGACAGAATTGCTCGGTTTAGAAAATAGATTCAAGCTTGAGCCATGATGAGCATTGAGGTTAGTGAAGTTAAAGGAGTAAACTATATGTGATGGACTGAAGAAACACAATTCCCAATCTAATTATGTCGTTACAGATGGTATTTACATAAATGTTGTTCCCTACATTTGAAGAAAATTCTATAAGAACTTTCAGGCAGTAAAGTGAAAGGAGTCCTTTAATTATTTCTCTAGGACCAAAACAGAAAAGTAACTGCAAGACTGTACAGAGCGTATCAGACAATTCTAGGACCGCCCGACACTGTACAGAGAGTATAGGACAATACTAGGACCGCCCGACACTGTACTGAGTGTATAAGACAATATTAGGACCGCCCGACACTGTACAGAGTGTATAGGACAATACTAGGACCGCCCGACACTTTACAGAGTGTATAAGACAATACTAGGACCGTCCGACACTGTACAGAGTGTATAAGACAATACTAGGACCGTCCGACACTGTACAGAGTGTATAAGACCATACTAGGACTGCCCGACACTGTACAGAGTGTATAAGACAATACTAGGACCGCACGACACTGTACAGAGTGTATAGGGACAATACTAGGACCGCCCGACACTGTACAGAGTGTATAGGACAATACTAGGAACGCCCGACACTGTACAGAGTGTGTAAGACAATACCAGGACTGCCCAACACTGTACAGAGTGTGTAAGACAATACTAGGACCGCCCGACACTGTACAGAATTACAGAGCATTTCATTGACGGAAGTGATAAACAAGTGAAAGCAGGACAGACAGACAGAAGTAGCCATGCTTTCCACACAGGCAGAGGGCAAGAACGCCGTAGCCCCACCACAAGAAAAGAGGTTGACTGCTGACCTGGCTGTCTCCAGACTAACAAGGAAACAAAAAGAGAAACACATAAATTTATTATAGAATAAGCTGGAAATGAAGAACATCTAATAAACAAAAAGGGCCAAATTGCAATAGTTTGGGAATGCCAAATGCACACAATACTAAAGACTAAATACAATACTAAAGAGGAAATGTAATACTAAGAATCACAACAAAGACTAGTAACACCAAACATTATACCAGGAACATCTGGAAACACTTGATGGCAGTTCAAGAACGTAGCTTGGTTGTTATCTCGTCGATTGTTGGTTCTAGAGCCGCACACGCTATGAAAAACCTACCTAGTTAGTGTATATTCCTTATGAATTAAAAACAGAGTTGACACCATACATTCGATGCGCAGTTAGAGATTTGGTGTTACTTGTCCTTGAAAAATGATTATGCGGTATGTAGTAAAGTATTGAGCCTGTATTTATAAGTCAAACAGGGGGCGGGATAAGAATACACTATGTATGAAGGCTATAACTATACACTTGTCATGGTGGTCAGAGATACCAAAGACGCTAAAGATGTATCTTAAGGTCATCAGAGAACTTCATGAATTTGCTTCGAAATGGTCAACCTACCTTGGACATTTTGCTTTTGCTGTCTGCAGTAAGGAAGGACATGTTGTTGATTTCATTCTGTACCACAAAATTCTGTTCTTCCCGTTTAAAGTTCTAGTAGATAAGGAAAAATATAATTTTTACTCCTCTTTCATAGCATAACTAGTGACGCCACCTTGATGTGTTGTTCACTTTGGACAATAACTATTTTTAAAAGGATTCTATCATAATAAGCAGTTCACAAATTATACCCCTGCTTGGACCCCCAGCTATCAGCTGTTATCTGTGGGGAAACCTGGCAGCACCACCACAGGGGAAATCAAGCATTACACATTGCCCATTCAAATCAATGGTCTGTCTGATTAGTGTGGGACAGGACGAGTTCACCAGATTGAGAGACGCTCTTTATACTCTCTCGCCACTCTGGCCAAGAGATGAGAATCCTAATCAGAGGACGCCCCTCTATTAACTCAGAATCCCCTAATAAGTTAAGTAAAAATAGGGTTTCTAAACTGGACAATCCTTTTAAATGTAGTTTTTGAAGGTTTTCACATAGGAGCTTTAACACAATGCATGTTCAAAATTGTGTTTTGCCTAAGGCAGGGATTTTTCAATGCGCCCCATCACCCTCAGTTATTTAATTAGACCTCCGCCCCACCAAACCCTAAAGTTCTTATTTAGAATATATACTCCCTATTTCTCTTCACCCAATCCCTTTCACAAATGTACAGTTCTCAATGCAGGGCTGGCTCGCCACTCTACGATGTATCTGTAGCAGAGTTTTCTGGTCCCACTCCCGGCTCAATCATTTACCCTATTCAGTCAGCCGCTTCACTCTACAGGGGAGCGCTGACTAGTTATAGTAGGTGTCTGTCCTTCTAGATACCACTCATATTAATATTTAGAACTTACATGGGACTTAGACCAGAAGATGAACACTTCACCAACCATACGGAAAAGTTCCTCTGCATCACAGTTGGGTACCGTCAGCCAATTTGCCCTAGAATAAAAAAAAATGCAATGTAAATGCAATACGTAAATTCAGAACACATTTCAGCTAAAAATTAGGTCAAGGATTGATGAAATGCCTATATCACGCAATAGAAGATGGTGGTGGCTTAGTAATTTAATATGGGAACAGTAAACATTGAATTGTTTCCATCATGTAATGCCCTGCTAGTTACTATACCTGTTGTTGTCCACATAACGGATAAGTAGAGGATAAAGAGCATAGAGATCCCGGCATAAAACAGAGAACTCATCACGAATTAGACTCTCTGAATCTTCAGATTCACTCTTGGCTTCCAAACGAAGCTGCTCTTCTTCGGCAACAACTTTGCCTGCCCGTTTTTTCAGTTTTTCCATGGTGGGAATGAAATGAGATCGAAGAAGCTCTGGCTTGGCCTTGCTCACTATGGGCTGGGCAAACACTGGTAAAGAAAAATTGTATATGTATTAGAATCTTGGTGTTTCTGGTATTCTAGACTATCATGGTCTACAGCCTGTAACACGGCTCTTTGTTAGCCCCATCAGATACATTTTGTCCAATAAAGAAGCATGTTCTATAAAAGCACAACCCAAGACTTAAAAGATACCTGCAAGTCTCTTCATCCATGAGGCCTCGTCTATACCAAGGTTGTTGACAACAATACGGAGGATGTTTCCCAGAAGAGCATTGAGGTGTTCAGAGGTCACACTGGTGCAGCAAGGTGAAGAATCATCCGGGATGTTCTCTGGTCCTCTTTCCCACCAACGAGGAAGGTAATTGCACAACATAGGCAATGTTACTTCAATGACATGCGGCATCTCTGTATAACGAGCCCCAGACTCTGCCAACATTGAAATTTCCTTCATCAAAGTCTGCAGATCAGGGATGTCTGCACACATTTCTTCAACAGAGTTTGGAAGACCTAAGACTGTGGGGAAAAATAATATTAAGATTGAGAACATTTTTGTAAATCGAAAGTGATTAGTAGTTTTGAGTGTCTTCTCATGCTTACTGGCACGCTCCCGAGGAGATTTGGTGGTGTAAACAGAGTAGATATTATACTCATTCAGGTGCGGTTCCAAGAAAGCCACAGGCATTGCAGCAGCAAGTCTGGCCAGACACTCTCCCAAAGCTGGACGTTGTCTAGCAATAAACGCATATACAAAAATTACATATAGAAATGTCATTTTCTACTCATGCATTGGTGAAATCATCATTGACGCACATACAGAGATAAATCCCAAGGATTATAAAAAATGAAGAACGTTCTTACTTTTCAACATAGGGGTTCTTAGTGGTTCCCAGAGAGTAGATACTGCACAATGTTCTGTAGCAGGAGACTTGTACATCATCCACTGAGGTGACAGAAGACAAGATTTCAGTGGTGTAATAATGTAATCGAGTGTACTGTGGAGCAGACAGCTGGATATAAAATGCCAAATTTGAGGTTCTCCATAATGAGCCTTTTTGACTTTTTAGATATGTATGTATAGTATTGTTAATCATAAAAGACACTTTTCTACCCAACTGGAGTCTTGTCAATTGCATCCAAAGTTTATTTCTCCTATCCTATTCTATTTGATATGAACTTATTGATAACCCTTCCCAACCTCGAAACCTGTAACTTACATATAACATCATCTCCAAATTGATGCTGTGCAACATGCTCAAACAGTGATGTCAGAACCGGTAAAAGGGCCACCGTTGTGTAATTGATATTCTGGGACACACCCTTGACCTGAGTGCGAGACTGAGAAACCTTTCCAAGTTTTAGGTTCTCAACCATCTTCTCAATATCTTCAGATGCACCCTCAAAGAAGGAACGTAAACCAGCCTTGACTATCTCTGGGCCAGACTTCATCACCGTCCTGTAAGGAAGGTTCATTTGTCAGGTAAACTTGAGAGGTATATGTTCTCAATTATGTTTTTATATTCAAAATTGGCATTGTTACCTGGCATCCAGAGAACGTGCCAAGATATGCAGACAGTTGACAACACCTGAAGCATCAGTTCCTGAGGGAATATTGGAAGAGATTTTAATAGAAAGTCATACATCCCTCAACTGGACCCAACCAAAACTCAGACATAGACAGGCCCCTTCCACACCACAAATCCAGAGGAGAAAACACGTGGATCCAGTAGGTTTTGGGAGCAGTCAGTATGGGATCAGCTCATGCAGTAAAGATTAGTGGAATGAGGAGGTCTTCACAGCAGCAATATCTCACTGCTTACCGAACAAAGACACGCGGTGCCGTACCAGAGCAGCCATCTTACAGAATAGGCTAAGGAGGGTGAGAGAGGCAGGTACAGGGGGAAGGAGGAGGAGAGACAGTGAAAGTGAGTCTAATGTACAGGATACAACAATTCTATAAACCAAAATGGGAACTCCTATATCACATCAAACTATACTGTAGAGGTCTAGTTAGAGAAATACATATGTGCATGCAATTAAAATATCTTATTCTTGGTCAATCCTATTGGCTTTACCATTCGATACTGCACTTCTCAATCCAACAATCTATATACAAGTACAAGCTACCTAAATATAATATGTTCGCTTACCCAATGGGAATAACAACATGGAGCACTAACCTAGCAATCATCTCCTTTTCTTTATTTGATGCATGTCCACCACTGCCTAAAACCTTAGCTGGTGTAGACAAGAAGTAAAGGCAATGGTTTGAGAAGTATTGGTTGATAAGTGGAAGAAGGATCTGTAGAGCAGAAAGATAGCATTATGTGATTTGGGGTTGACATTATGTATATATCCCACCTGGTGTTTAGGAATACTGTTTGATATGAAGCATCATATTGACTTACCATCACTTCAAATATTGTAGAGAATGGTAAATAATGTTCTACTATACCAACCTCAACTTCAGAAGACCTCTTCAAAAAACTTCCATATTGTTCAATGATAATTGTAAGGTCTTGAAACGCACCACCCCACATCCTTGATCATTTATCCCTAGTTCGTTATCGCTGAGATAAGTTATGTCATCTTAAAGGGATTGTCTCATCAGAGATATCCCCTTTCAGAACTGAGCCAGGGAAATGTAGCATTACATGGCAGTCATCCTTTCTTTGCAACCACCTGCCCTATGTTATTGTGGTAATGTCAAGAGACTTCAATGTAATTGTATAAAAATAAGAAATGGTTAAATCTGGAAGTAGAGTAAAGTTGGTCTTAGACATTACAGTTTTTATGTGGATCCAGATCATTACCACAGGATCGACCAACAATCTTATGTCTATTGGGCCTGGAGGACCCTCAACCAAGGACACGAATTGACAGGATGGATTTTTTCATTTTAATTTCCCCAGAGATAAGCAGTGCGAGATTGAGAGCTGGTTCTTCAACATCTTGAGTTGATCAGTAGGATAACTTAAAACTTCTTCACATCCTCTTGACAGCATACGAAACCAATTTGAGATCGATAAATGTCATTATTCACCCCATTTTCTAAAATGTTTGCTCTTATTTTACTTTGACTGGATCCCAGTGGTTTTGGTGAAAATTTTGTGGCATATTTGAAGCTAATTACTCTACTATTGGCTGCTATAGGTCTTTCAATTCTTACTTTCTATTAAATACCAACTGTAGGCTTAGTAGAAGAAATACAAAGAATAATAAATTACACGTACCTTTGCAAAGAACTTGATTTCCCGTTCATGAGGAGATTTTTCTACTCTGCCGCTACTCACAACAGCCTCTAAAATTACAAAATAGAAAAATGCATCTAGAAGGTGGCAAAACTACACCAAAGTCAAGCAATGGGGCTAAAACAGAACACCAAGACAATACAAGAGGACACTTAGGACATTTCTGTTTTTGCAATTTTTTTCAATCACAATATCTTAGAAGTGTTGGAATGGGAATATGTTTATATTGATTGACATATGATAAGTCGTGCAACTCCACAGTTCACTCATCCTCATACCCAAGTGTGCTATGAACTCCTGGGCTGTGTCCATTAGCCTAAGAAGTTTCTGCAGGAAGCCATATGCAAAACGCTTTTCAATAGAGGAGGTGTCCAACTCCATATCTTTCAGCCCCCTGCAAGTAATAAAAAGTTGTTCACCAATAAGCAGCATTAACTCCATGTGTTCCACTATTAAAATGTTTTCTATTATGTTTAACGGTAGTCTAAGGTAGATGTATAATTGCTCAGAGATTCGGGAAATGTTAGATCTTGCCGGGACAGCATCTACATGGAGTTTGTATGTCCTCCTTGTGTTTATATTGGGGTCTTCTAAGTACCTAGGTTCCTTCAACACTACAAAAACAAATAGGGCGGACATGGGTTTAGGGTATGTTTGTAAGTGCATAGGTACATCATATGTACATAGCGAGCTACACATTGGTGGTCCTATTGAAGTATGATGGACATTCACTTTCCCTATTCATTGCAGGAGTAAGAACTCAACTATAGATATAGTTTCTATTGTCACAGTCAATAGACATGAGGTCCCTGACAAAGGGGATCCCCATCAGCTAGCACCGTGAACTACTCCTGCGCACAAACCTTGTTACTGCATAGCCATTAAGCTGGAGAAATTTCAGAAGTTCATGTGCCTTCTCCCTGTCACGAGCTTTCTCTTTGGCAGTCAGTGTATCATAGGGTACAAGTAAGGGATGGGTTCCTCCTCCTGTAAACCAATGGAGTTTACATATTAAAATATAAATATCCAAGTAAAGAAATGTAACAATAGGCAGAATACAATGCGGCTTTGATAAAAGCAAAAATGACATGGATAGATAAGAGTTGAAGTAGATGATGAACACAAGATAGGGTTGGGTGGATGACCACAAACATAAGACATCATAATATCCTTACCTTTTGCCTCCAGCTCATGTTTCTTCTTACGACCCCATGTGTTGTGATAATTCTCTGCCAGTTGCTCGGCCATTGACTAAAGCAAGAATAACAAAGAACCAAGGTTAATTATTTATACATTTTTACAGCTTCTATATTGTGTCTCTCGGGCCACAAATGAACATCATTCACATACCAAGATATATTCATTTCATAGTTGTTCAGTTGTTAACGTAAAATAGAAGACGCTTTGGTAAATTATATTCTTACCTGTAGCTCCCTAGATAGGGTAAGTCCAGTAAGGTCAATGGGAGTAGGACTAAAGGTCTGGACTGTTGGATCATAGGTTGCCTGGTAAGTATGGAAAGCAGAATGGTAAAATAATAATAGAATGATTCAACAATTGATTGATCAATAGATAGAATAGATAGATAGATAGAATAGATAGAATAGATAGATAGATAGATAGATAGATAGATAGATAGATAGATAGATAGATAGATAGATAGATAGATGTTACCTGTGCAGATTGAGAGATTTTTCGTGTTTTTGTCTTCTTTTCAGTTCTGTCATCTTCTCCTTCTCTAGCCTTTTCAACCATCCATTCCCAAGCTATCATGGCTTTCAGTGATTCTTTGATAGGCCAGCGGTAGATCTCCTTGTCCTGTTAAAGTTAAGTGATGGAAAAAGGTGAATCCATTTGTGATCTGTTTTTTTTAAATTTCCATACAGTAAACAGATGAATAAAGCATCTTTATATAGTTAATTTATGGTTCATACAACATACAAAGCACATCCTCAACAAACTATCCAACTTTTATAGGAGTTTTCACTTACCTTTTCGGAAAAGGTTTTGTAGGGGCGCAACATGGGATGTGTTTTGGCTTCTTCATCCACTGTCTCTCCATAGGACCAGTTATTTTGGATCTGAAACAAAAATAAGTTTAACATATGTGAAGGTGCTATTCTACCATGGAGCTTATAACTCCTATTACCAAGTACAAGGAAGAGTTTCTTACCTTCTCGAAGGCCCACTTGTCATGCGTGTACTCTGCATATTTGTTGATAAAACCATCAAGCTTTTCCGTGATGATTACACTGGGAAGTAAAATACATGTGTGTTTTCTACTCAAAAATTACAGCATCTGATTGGTGGCAGCAAGATCTCTTAAATGGATTCCTAACAATTGGGGTCCAGAAAACAAAACTTATTCCCCAAATCTCTTACTGGCAGTGGTCAATGGAGTCAAAGAAATACAAGGAGATATAGTAGATCTTGAGTTCTTAGGTTCTATATTTTTTTCTTATGTTGAAGGAAGGTCAATTCTGGACATCAATTTGCTATGGGCCCCATCGATGCTACTGTTACCATGTGCCTTTTCTTAGCTTTCTAACAAACACCAGGTAAACAGACAACAGGTCATGGAAAACAATAAAAACTTAGAGACTTTCCACATTTAAAAAAAATATAATGCCTATATATGTGACATGTACATCTAGTGTTTATTAGGTTATTTATAATATATGTAGATCCTATGGAATCTACTGAAAATGCTGCCAGCGTGCGATTTCTACACCAGAAGCATCTCATACATACAAGAACACTTACTTCAAGGTCTCCACAGGTTTTGGATCAAAGTTTCCTTCGGCATCCACAGAAGCCTTCTTCTCAGTCTTCGAAGAGTAGCTAGCGTCCACATAGTCAGGTGGTATGGCACCAGCAATTGCACATAAACATGGCATTGTGATCTTATAGAGCTCTGCATCAAATTTCTGTAAATGACGAATTCCAAAATTACCGCAAATTGGAGAGGCAATTACATGTTTGAGATATAAGGACAGTTAAATTAATTACCTTATGGGCAAGAGACTCAAATATGCCCCAGAAAAGTTTTCTTGTTAGATGAAGCTCCTCTTCAGAGGACACACCATAGTTGGCCCATCCCGTTGGAAGACAGTAGTATTTCCAGCAACGCTCATAGTGGTTAGTGAGGAGCTTAAACAAGTAGAGATAGTTAATATCTGCGCCTACTATGGCCATAGAGCACATATTAATGGGAAGGTATTTTTCACTTCTAAATCAAGTGGCTTGAAGTTCCATTGAGAACTAAAGACTATCTGCAATCCATTGATCGGCCATATAAATAAATACATGAACTCACCTTCAATGGCATTTTTGAAAACTCATTAAGAATTGGTACATCAAAGACGAGCCTTCTCAACAGATGCTGCAACATTGATGGACGGAGAAATCTAGACACAAAAACACAGGCTTTTAATTATGCAAATAGAGGAAACGGTTGCCACATGGCAAGCGACAAGAAAGCAAAAATCGATGTAAACCAATGAAATGAAGAAGACTAGCCTATAAAATGTATAACATGTTTGGTAACAACAGAATCTATATTGATATGAATAAACTAGAATTGGCTTTTGGGTCTTCCTATTTTATGACATGGTCCACGAGTAGCTGTTTTGTAGATGTTTTGTACCTGCACAGTGCCATTAGACATTCCTCAATAACATCTCTCTGAGCTTTGGTCAGAGAACGTCCACGAGATAATCGGTAAATTGTGTGCAACATGGAGTCCACCATTATAGCACGGTGCTCAGTTCCGGCAAACAAAGGAGCACATTTGGTGATTAGTGGAAGAACCGCCAAGCACAGGTATCGATTTAAGGCCAAGGCCATTTCAGTGGTGCTGAAGGCAGCCTAAGATTCCAGGAAAAGAAGACATAATGAGTAATGTGACAGAACTGAAGAATGGTGTCCTCAAGAAGCCAGAAAAACACAATCCATACTATGGATTAGGTAGGACATACGATTGTTTCTCCAATGTACTTGGCTTATTGAAGTACTTACAGTATCCAGAGATGCTGCTGCTCTCATATCTGGCAAGAAGCCAACTTCTAGAACTTGTAACAAAAACTCCTGATTGTCAATGCCATAGACACGGTCCAGGAAAAGAACCGTTGGTGCCTTATGGTCTGGCAGAAAGCTGGCAGACATCTTTGGTTCAATGGTATTGCCATCTGGTAAAGAAAAGATAATAAAATGTAGCTATAATTTCCATCTCTGTTACCTATGTAAGTTTTTTAAGCTCTACCTATCCTAAAAGTATCCTACCCTTTCCGAATGCTGGTATTTGAAGGGCAAGGCTAATAACTCCAACCAGGTCTTCAATAGGCACCAAAGATCGAAGGATAGCTCGGATACGCAAAGCTTCACCTTTTCCGGCCTGGATCAGCTGGAGAAATATAGTGACACAATCCAATTATAAATTACATAAAATTAAACAAGATAGGGTAACTAGCTAACATAGAACTATATATTATAGTAAAAGGGCTGGCCTTTGGGGTGTGCAACCTGTGCAGAATCTACAGAAGGCCTGGAACTCGAGGCTTGTGACCACCATGCTCCTTAATACATTTTGTGTAGCAGTATTATTTTAATATATAGCATTGCTATTAGATTACTTAACATATGGATTTGTTATGTGGTCACTGTGTGTTGGTATTATTTGAGTACTATTTAGCGGCATTTACTTAGGCATTGTGTGATACTGTACAGAAACTTATCTTTGCAATGTATGGTGGTGGCAGCACTGTATAGCATTGTTATTTAGGCAACTGTATGAAATTTTGTTATTTGGACAATGTATGGTATGTTATTTAGGCATCATACAATGGAGATGATTGAAAATGTAGACAAGAAGAAGTGTTCTAGAAATAACAAATTCAAGGAGACAAAGAGAAAGTAGGCAAGGTGCAAAAATAGACCAAGAGTCAACAACTACAATATTATGGCAACATTTTATATATATATATATATATATATATATATATATATATACATATATATAAAAAAAAGTTGTCAGATCTGCTTTAACTTACATGCATTTCTGGAGCACAACGACCCAACAAATCAATAAGAGCTGCATAGAAGGACATGATGGCATTACCAAGGTGCACACGATTTTCTTCATGAACTTCCTCACCACCATACCTAAAAATAGGTACATAAAATAACCACCCAATATTACCGTAGTCTTAAAAGCTGACAAAGTGTTGCGTATCAAGGCTAAAGTTAATGGTAATGTGAGATGCAAAGATAAAAATAATACTGTGGATAATAATACAATAACAGAGTTAGTATCAGACATGCAGCAAAGGCTTTTAAAGTTAAGGAATGGAATTGGAGGTGCGATCGGTAAGCAGACCAGTTAGTAGAGATAAATCGTATTCTTTACTTACATTTCCCTACGACGGTCCTTTTTAACTGTGGGACCATCCCTAGCAGGGTCCTCCGAGATCTTGATGGCTTCTTCAATAGCAGCTAGCAGCCCATTACCTCCCTCTCCTCTGAGAGCAGGGCCAAAACATTCTGGTCGTCGAATCAGAAGACGTACCACCACATTGGCATTCTCCTCCACACTCTCTCCTAGGAATTGTGAATGTAATATTATTTTTTAACAAAGGTGAAAGAAATATAAAACCAAAGTTGTTTCTTTTTTTTATATACACGGCACTTTTGGTAATTCACGCTCACCATTTACAAAAACAGCAAATCGAAGGAAGTCCAGGTATCTTTCCCCTCCTACGGGGTTCCAACCAATGTCAGGGTAACCTTTGGCTAGCAGCATAGGACAGCTCTGTAGGCCGCAGCCGGCCAGATACGAGACCACCTGGACAGTAGAGAAGGGGATTTCAAATAAATCGGACACAAAACGTTTTTTGATTCAATTCTACTGCCTGCTGGGACTATAGTTCCAGAAATGTAACTCAATGTTTTCTCACCTTCTCAAGATCTTGCTCTTCAAGAGCTAGAGCTAACTCATTATTGTCAATCACTGAAGCAGCAGCTACATCAAGAGGAGTAGATCCTCTCATACCTGCGACGAGAACCACAAAATAATGTAGACAACCCATTATACTGGTGAAACATTCTGAGGTTATGTATTTGCTGGGATTTACTTACCCAAACCGATACCACTATTCGCAAGTAGGTAGCTAAGGTGATCAAACATTGCTCGTTGGTTCTGTCGACTGATTCTACAGAAATAGCACAGGAATCGACAGCAGTTGGTGACCATTTTAGGGAAGCGAATTTCCTAGGAAAACATTTTTAACAATAGAGATGAGCAAATGTATTCACCACATTTGACATATTTTTGGTTTTCTTTTGGAAATGGAAAAAAAATTGTTATTCGCCTATTGTATTCTATGGGCTGGTGAATTGATTGAATTCATGAGTCTACCAAAAACTTGTTCAAAATAGACATTTCATACATACATCATTTATATATCTCATCATTATGATATTTTATTGCATAATACCGAGAATCTTATTGATAACTTCTTCTATATCTAGATACCCACATTGAATATGTCCATAGATATCGCTATGCTAGGTGCCCCTGCCTAGTATCTGGAGTTTAGAGTTCAGCCCCTTCAGTAGAGAGAAATGTTGAATAGTGTAGAGTTTCATTTGCCTGATAAATTTTTCCATTGCATTACATTTTTGATGAGATGTCCACAAGAGGTCCCACTAAAAAACTGCTATGCAATAAAGGTCCGCTGTAACATACATCAGATTATGATCTTAGTTGGCTTACCTTGGATTCCCCTCCACCCAACACATTCACCATGACTTCCATAACAGTCTCGTGCATTCCCAACGCTCTCATTAAGTTAGGATGTTGGTAGAAGACCTTGTTGTTCATAATGTTCCTAAATTAGGGAAAAGTACACTATGAGAAGACAAAAACTAATAGAGAGGATAGACACAGATATGATTTTTTCTTTTGTTGCTATTACATTGAATAAAATATGGTAAGGAAACAGACCCAATACTCTGGATCATCAAGTTCTCCTCCTCAGGTCCCATCTGCACAATAAGTAAGGAACGAATTTGCCCCAGACTCTCCAGCAGGTTCATGGTGTCTTCTACAGACACTTCATTGATGGTATAGGCCTTAGGTAAAGCTCGGATAAGCTCCCCGAGTCCATCGTACTGACGGTGCAGCAAGCTGAACATTACTCGCACCAGCTCAGGATTTTGAATGAAAGACTCCTGCGCCCAATGTACCATGGTGTGAGAGATGAGTTCTTGCAAGGTGCCTGAGAAAACAGTGCATATAGGATAACATGAACTAAGACTGGACAAATGCTTGTAAATCCACAACAGGAGAAGGTCCAAATTCGATACAAGTATATTCCATATCAAAGTATGTGTGTGAAAATGTATTTGTAACCCCTTAAGATCAACTCCACTATATCCACCAAGAGACAAATTCTCAATAAGTTACGGACAACCTCTAGCGACTACAGGTGATTCCTGCAACCCTTTACTTACTGGGTTTTGGCTCTTCCTCTTCTTCTGGTTCGGGTTCTAGTTCCTTTTTCTTGCCCCGTAGATGACGCACTTTCTCAAGTAAATTGAGGAGACGTCTAGTAAGACTTGTATCTTCCTGCTCTTCCTCTTCTTCCCCTTCCATTTGGACACCTAGGATATAATCAATCATAATGAATTTATCTCCTATAAATGTACAATCACACATAACTAGTAGTATCAAACATGTAAATACCTGTAGTTACTAATTATATTGTCCAAAAGTAAACATTTCCTTGGCAAATTACTGCGATAGTTTATTGTAAGGACTTCTGAATGTTTCCAACTATACATGTAAGGGCTCATGCACCTGGCTGTATTATGCTGTATTATGGCTCAGTACAAGCTCTAAGCTGTACAAAGCCACAATACGGCACCCATACAAGTCTTGGGGGCCTCTACTGTACCTTTGTATGCCTCCAATTTCATACGGAGGGATATAGAGGTCTAACGTGTGCCATGTTCCATTGGATGCCGTATTATGGACATATTATACCTCCGTAATACAGTGTCATAGGGAGAAATTATATGGAGGCATCATACGGTGGCATCATACGGTGGACCACGCAGTGACTACAGCTCCGTACTACTACAAGGATTTAATTAGTGATAGAATTAATCAGTTGTTATCAAACTACCAATTTAGTTATTAAAACAGACAGTCTCCTAGGCATTATGAATCCATGAAAACACCCGTCCTCCTTTTTTTATCTGAAAATATAGGCAATATGTGCTGGATAAAACATATGCCTATACACCTACACAGTAAATACAGACCAACATACCACAGTGGGACAGAAGGTCAGTGTGAAATTCAGTAAGCTCGTTCTGGATCTCCTCAGGTACAGGGCTTTCGTCTTCAAGCATGTTCTTGAAATTTACTAACAGGTTAATCTACAAAATAACATAATAAACTATAGATAAAATTGTAGATGTGGATCATAAAAAAACATTATTTTACAATAGATGACCAGTTGACAATGTGTAACATCAATATTAAAGGTAAAAAGGGTTTAGGCCCACCTGTTCTTGTGGTGGGGAACGGAACTCCCTAGTCCTACGAGCAGTCTCTGCTGCTGACATGGTGAAAGCCTGCATTAGCTCCCTGTAACGTTGCCTCTGATTGGTTTGCAGACTGTCTACGTGGCGCTCAGAGAATGCGATGATAGCTTCAACACGATGCTGTAACTCCCGGTCGCAAAAATATTGTAGTAAATTACACATCTACAAGTGAAGACATGATCAATTAAAACAATAATATTAATTACCTGCCGTTATAATAGTACAAATATTTAATGCTCTTCAGAACCTCCAAAATGGTCATCAAAATCTGAACAGATGTTCCAAAGACCTACCTGCAACTTTACAGACTCTGGCAGCTTCATCTGCAGTAAACCTTCTTCTAAACTCTGTTCTTCCTTGTCCTCCTGCTCCCCAGCCTCAACTGCTTTTTCGTCACCTTCTTCTGTCTTCTCTAGTACTTCTTCTTCTTCTCCATCTCCTTCCTCCTCACCACTTTTTTCTGTAGCCTCTTCTTCTGCACCCTCCTCTGCCTTCTCTTCCTCTTCTGCTGGTTCTTCTTCTGAAAATACATAGGGCTCTATCATCTTTAAGATGTGCCGGACATCATCATCCTCAAAGACACCCATGATAAGGAGAGTGGAGATCAGTTTCAGAACTGGTACAAACTGGAATTCAACGCTCCCTCCAACAGGATCCCTGGTGTGCTGTCCACCATCCAATACTGCTTCTGTCAACATGTTGATAGCCTTGGTTTTCAGGATGTCCAGTGGGATGTAAGGGCTGAGCTGGTAAAGTTCAGAACTGGTGCTGACAAAGCAAGTATGTGAAAAATGGAGCTCCGGCCTTAAGCATGTACTCATGCCTACTCCAGGAAGCCCATGCTTCTTGGTCTCATTGGGGAAAAGCGTGATACTTTTTGTCTGGTCTGTCATTGGCACAATAAACTCGCTGTTCATTGTCAGACGTGCTCTCTTTGCAGACTCCAGATGTATGCTAATTAGGAGGTCATAGAAGCCACTCCGAAGAAGACCTGATAAGTGGTTACTCTCAATGGTATAAAGTAACTGAGATTCGATGACATGGCTTGTGAGGGCATGTGCCACTCGGTTATTTCCAAGGGCGCAGACTGAGCAGTAGAGCTTCAGAGTATGGTAGTGGAACTTCAGCATGTTCAAGCGTTCTGACAACTCAAGGATATCAATACATCTGCAATTAAAGTCAATTCAACAGGGTCACCATCAATGATATTACCAATTTTTTTGAGATTTCGGGGATTGTGGAACAATTTTGGATTGCATGGAAAAACACTGACGGTGCCTATTACTGACAAATTTAATTCTATGTAGAATCAAGATTACAATATACTTCTAAACGTATTCTGTGTTCCTTACACGATTTCGATTTTACCTGTTTTCCTCTGGTATATGGAGAGCCATCATCATAAGAGGTTCTGTGCACTCCACCATCCAGCCATGCCTATCGCTGACCTTCCCTGATTCTACTGCTAAAAAGTCATTTGGCATCCGACTCCATACCACAGGTGTTAGAATCTGAACATCCAGACGGGGTGGGCACTGAGGCACTGGGTTCTTATTTTCACTTCGGAACATGGCTGCAGATATGGGCATGATATTCTATGGATGGAAATAGTCTAGCATAAATATGGCTGAGTAAGCATGTTCTTATGTAGAAATACTCAAGTACAAAGTCAACAATGCACCTCATTGACCATGAACTGAAATAAAATTACCTTTAGCTTTCCCAGTTCAAACTGGAACAAATTCTGGCTCAATGGTTGAACAAAGACGGCTGGGAAAAGTTTTGTGTTGGGCTCAACCTGAAGAGAAAGGCAAAGCAGAAACATTATCTTTAAGGACAAGTGCTAGATAGACCAAAAGTCAATTAATGAAGAATAAAATAGATTTTTACATCTTGCAGGGAGGGATCCTTACTGGGAACATTTTTAACATCAAAGCAAGATAAAAAATATGTAGTAAATCTAAGCTTTATGTACCTGGAAGAAAGTATTAACTTCTTTCCCATTAGCTGTGAAGGTCATGAGCCCAGTTGCTAGGTCAATTAAGCAACCAATCACCAGATCCTCTTTGCGGACACGAGCTTGTTGGGTATTGCTGCTGAATTCTCCACCCCAAACCATGTAACAATTGCTGCGATTGATGCTGAGAAGGTAAGGAAGTTATTTTGGTTACGTCTCTTACATTGTATACAGAACTAAGGAATTAAATATTCTAAATTTTTAAAAAATACCAGAAGCGAGATATAAATGGTCTTCTAATGGACTTATTGTATGAAACTAGCTTAATTCTTTGCTAGAATATCAGTGCTTGAAATTACAGGCCTGAAGCACACAGATGCTTTACTTAGATGTCCTTATGACAATACTTTCTGTTCTAGATAAAAGACACCAGGAACAGCTACTCTCCGCTTTTAGGTCATGGGTGCAAAGTTGTCAAGCGGTAAGGTTCCCTCCCAATTACATGGTAAATTCACGCAATAGGCAACAGCACCTTCCTTGGATTAGTGTTATGTATTCCTACCAGACTTGTGAATACAAGACATTCGGCTCCATACAACTGGGCCTTCTTGAAGCCTGAGGCTTGAGAAAAGCCCAGTTGTTTGGGGGTCGAAACAGCGCCATTTTTTGTATTCACAACTTTGACATTAATAAATAATAAGGGGTGTACATAAAGGAAAGGGAAACCCATAGCAAAGTTCTAAAGTGGACCTTTAATCAGACTATGCTGTCCAATGTTAGGGTAGCATAGTATATGGACAGGTCCCCTCTCCTATTAGCCAAAGTGGCACAAAAAAATATTGTGCAGTTTGGCTAATAGGAGAGTTCAAAGAACATACACTGGTATATTCATGAGAGAAGCGCTCCCCTCGCCTGTACCTTGACTAAAAAACTGCTCTCATATTATTTTTGTGCACTACCCCGCCATTTATATAAAACTTTAGGGAACAAAAAATAAATACATTTATTGAGACTAACATGCACTATAAAAATGTTTCTTTTCATACACATTTTTCATCATCTTTCTTCTCTTACCTGTTATATATGTTCCCTTTGTCATCCCCCATTGTGATGGTGGCTGTACGGACTTTGCCCAAGTCAAAGTTCATATCATACAGATGATAGTCGGGAGTCACCCACCCTATCCAAACTCCAGTGGGTTCTTGTCCAGCAAAGACTCTTACAGAGTAATAATACTAATGAGGTGTCAAGAGAAGAAAATAACAGAATGAACCGAGATATAATAAAAGCCTTAATAAAGGAAATATAGTGCTATGCATAAATACATGTATCCAATACCAGTAAGTTTATGTTAAGGACAAAGGGAATATCTTGTCTCATTAGCATACCGTAGTAGTGTTCATGATGATGTCAATGTCATCTCTATCATCAGCTACTACATCCCTAAACAAACGAGGCATAGCTGGTAGTACAGGAGGTGGTGAGATAAAGGCTGGTTTCTTGGCTTTAAAGAGGAACCTAAGAAAAATAGGATGTTAACAGGAAATCAGAGAAGTTTGAAATATTCCTCATGGTCAATCAGAATGAGAGAGTGATTGTGTTTTTATGGCTCACCCTCTCTTTCCTTTGGTCTTTTCTGTAGTAACATCCTTTTCATTCTCTGACTTTGCCACTTCCTTTGGTGTTTCTTTAGACGTTTCCTTCTCATTGGTAGCTTCTGCTTCTTTGCGGCTGGCAGATTTCTTCAGCAGCTCAAACTCAGAGTCCATATCAACATCTTGGACCTCTTCTTCAGGTATGGTAAAAGAACGAGTAAGAGGAGTAGCTCCTGGTGTACACTTGAATGTATCATAAAATTCCACAGGCATGCTAAGTCTAAAGAAAAGCATGTCAGTGTTGCTATTCTGAGACCCAAAAGTCTTGTGGTTCACTTTAAGACAAGGTGGGTTGTCCACCGTACCATCAATTCTTCCAACCTAAAAAACACAGATTTAGTTGAATGCAATACAAGAACATTGTCTTTATAACTTTGTATTTTTTTAAAAACTAATCAAGTCATGACCTCTTACCTCAATATGACCATGATCTGGAGGCACCGGCCCAAATTGAGGAAGACTCTTACTAAACCAAGTGGTGATTTCTCTCTTCATGTTGATGGCAAAAGGTTCAAACCCTTCCTGCAGACCACAGATGGTAAAGTATCGAAGACTGCCTACATCCTGCCCCAAATTGAGTCTACCAACTTGGCACTTTCCGAGACTGCAAACAGGAATAAAACCTAGATGGGAGATTGATAAATATGAGTGAGAATGTATGATACAGTCTTAGAAAAACATTGCTTCCTCTTGTTAAAGAGTGGCCTACTACACTTACCATCTCCAATTTCTATATCCTTGAAGGCTAGATCAGAGCCAGAATCACTTATCAACATTTCTCCATTCAATGTAAACATGATATTCATTTCAGTAAGGTCAATCATACACCCAACAACATCTCCTGGTAGCCAATTACGCCCAAATGGTTCACTACCAATGTGCCAGCGCTGACCCTGTGGGGAGGCAGAGTAAGATAGACGTAAGCCTAATGAAAACACCTACAGTCAAACACCTGTACTGTCTTATACATACATGGTTAATGGTGCAACAAAATATAAGCCTATATTGACCTAACCTCAAAGCTAAGAATATCACATAACCATACAATTGAGGTCAGGTTAAGGCTCCTTTGGCCACTTGGAGAATTATAAGAGTCTTCCCTCCATGTATACAGAGCACGTACACATCCACTTTTAATTTCATTATAAACTTCGGTGTTATCATTGCATACACAGGACATATGATCAATGAGGTCTAATAGGTCATTTGTGAATCTTCCTATAAGAAATAGACCCTAGTAGCAAATGATTGGCTCCAAAGACACCTCCAAATGGGGGTGTCATCTGCTGGACCTTTGGAAATAATTTTTCTCTCAGAGTCTGAACCTATCGGAGGATCCTCTGGTACTCTGGTGGACTAGTCCGACTTTATATGGCCATATATATGTCAGTACTTACTCTGCATCCATTAAACACATAAGCTAGATCATCGGCTCCAAGTTCCACATCTGGTCGCACTTCAGGTCGAGCCCACCCTACTCTCATCTCTCCTGTTGTTACTGCCTCAAATTCAAAATACCACTTCCCAGCATTCACCGCGTATGATTTCTCAGCACGGAAGATGCGCATTCTTTCAGCCCGAGGCTTTGTTACTCCCTGACCCGCTGAGGAAAGAAGAAATAACATGTTATGTTAGGGAGAGATTTAAGAAACTTCTTATGTAATATCCAAATGTCATCTTTTCTCTAAAGGAACACCAAATACAGAGATTTCTTTTCATGCCTTCCAGTCATTAGTCACTAAATTGCACTTCACTTGTACGCCACCATATTCGGTGAAAAATACATACAATAGATTTTTTTTTCATGCCTCTCTACGTCAGTCCAATAGTTTGAAATTTTTTATATGTTTTTTCCTTTTTGGTAAATTTCAGAATTTATTACTGATGCCTGATTGTACTTACTGCCCTCCTGGTCAGGGGGTTCTATATTGTATCCATAACCCATTAGAGTGCGTACAGCCTCACACAGGCTGTCTCTATTGGTCTTCTTGGTCTTCTCATCTAGCAGACTGTATGGCACAAGGCGAGGGTTCCTCTTGTTCTTGATGTCCTTCAAGATAATTAATGGTTTATTTACCTTCAGAACTTCCAACAATAAGACATTTAGCAATCTAGTTCATCAGTGCCCCCCTGCTATTATAATCTGAGATTACAAATATATTGAGGAAGGGTAAATTTCTAAAATATAGCTTTTATTTTTTTCCCATAAAAATGGAACAACAATTTAGTTGTGTGTAATAATATATTGCATATACAGCCTGCGTATTCGGCTTGATGAGTGTAGGATAGATGTTCCCAATCTGAGTACAGCAGGGTAGTTTAGGATCATAGGGTTGTATAGTGGTATCCTGTCAATCCCCAGACTAAATTTCTGCCCTCTCTGTTGACAACGGTATCTGGTACTCGTTTTTACAAGAATGACCACGTTGTCTCTGAAGCCAATCCACAGCTAGTTCCGTAACTGAGGGTGCTTATCACAGGGTTGATTGGGATCACATGAGTATACAGTGGTATTCTACCTAATCCACAAAAAGATTCTCAGCCCTCACTGTTGACAACGATATCGGGCACTCGTTCTAAAAAGAACGACCCCGTTGTCTCTGGAACCTATCCCTATACTGATATAATGGTTATGCTAGAGGTCATACTCCAAAGAATCTAATTGTGGACGCAGGCTGTATATGCAATAGGAGTATGACCACTAGCATAACTATCATATCAGTACAGGGATAGGTTCCAGAGACAACGGGGTTGTTCTTTTCAGAACGAGTGCCCGATATCGTTGTCAACAGTGAGGGCTGAGAATCTTTTTGTGGATTAGGTAGAATACCACTGTATACTCATGTGATCCCAATCAACCCTGTGATAAGCACCCTCAGTTACGGAACTAGCTGTGGATTGGCTTCAGAGACAACGTGGTCATTCTTGTAAAAACGAGTACCAGATAACGTTGTCAACAGAGAGGGCAGAAATTTAGTCTGGGGATTGACAGGATACCACTATACAACCCTATGATCCTAAACTACCCTGCTGTACTCATTCTGGGAACATCTATCCTACACTCATCAAGCCGAATACGCAGGCTGTATATGCAATGTATTATTACACACAACAAAATGGTTTCATTTTTATGGGAAAAAAATAAAAGCTATATTTTAGAAATTTACCCTTCCTCAATATATTTGTTACAAAGTTGGGAGGTATAAGGGGAACCAGCCCGTTGATTCATTACTGGGAATAAATCTGAGATTACTGCCTGGTATAAAGTTGACACTTTCCCATAATGCAATCTACCATATGTATATTGAGACAGCAAAGAGTGGTAGGAGATTTCAGCTTTGAAGCCTAAAATTGTGAAGGCAGCTCTGAACTATAATACATCATGTAATTCAAGACTGGGGCAAGACAGTTAATTTATTAAATACACTTTAGGACGGAAAGAGATAACTTGAGTGGAGCTCATTAGGAATCCTGACATCTATATTTCCATAGGAGTTTGTTATACTATTCTGCCTTTGACCAGAACCCAATGCACCCATCATCTGGTTGACAGGTGTTAGATAGCTCTTTTCTACTAAATCCATTGTGTAGAAGCTATATTTTACTAAGGCACGAAAAGTAGAAAAAAGTAAGGATAATGAGAGGATAAAAAAAATAAAAAAGTATTGTTAGGCGGGTTGCGGTCTACATACTTGTATTATGCTATAGGTCCATCCTTGTTGCACTCGATCTCTCGCCCAGACATTGTGTCCATTTTCTGCTAGTTTATCCACCAAGGTCTTTTGTGCTGGTGTCAGCTTGATGTGGGACAGGTCAAGCGGAGCAGGCTTATATCCATTGGACATCATGTATCTATATGAAAAAATATTAAACATTGAAAAATAAGTTATTAAGGTATTCTGTATTCAGCTCTTTTCGATTTTGGCAGAATGTGACATTGATCATTCCCCTCGTGACTTTCCAGATACTTACGTTTTGGGAAGCTTTATCTTCTTCAGGTTTTCCTCTGCCTTTTCATCAGCCATACCCACATGGCACCCCAGAGCTAAGAGAGTCCTGTATTGGTAAACAGCACACAGCTTAATATTTAGGTAAGTAACAATCTACATCGATATCATGTCTTAAAAGACTAAAGGCCCCTTTACACGGGTCAATTATCGGGCAAACGAGCGTAAGCAGGTCAACGATCAGACGATAAACGAGCGAACACTCGTTCATCGGCTGATTGTATACCGTTTATGCTGCAAGAAATATTATCGTTGTCGGCAACTCATCCCTCTGTGTACACAGGGAAACGTGCTGCTGACATGATAGAAATGTATGAGGACGGGCGATCGCAGTAACGATCGAACGTCCACAAAAATAGCTTCTTGTGAAAGGAGCAAACGAGCGCCGATCAACGAGCTGTCCTGTTGATCGGCGCTTGTTTACACGGTCCATGTCGGCTCAGGCATGTGGCAAAGTTGTATTCATAATATATATATAATAATATAATTTATATTTTATTTTTTACTTTCTATTTATTTATTATTTTTATTTCATTTTATTTTCCTTTCCCTCCCCTTCTCCCTGTTTTCCCCTTTTTTAGAATAATTATTTCATTTTATTTGAATTTAATTTAATTTTCTTTTTATTTCATTTTCGTTTTATTATTTATATTTTATTTATTTTGTTTATCCCTTCCCTTTCTTTGTGGAGTATCTATTCACCTATAAAAATGATAACTTTATGATATGAGGGACATTTTTACCCTATATTAACAATCATTCGGTAGGATTGTATTTTACAATATCTTAACAAATGAAAATAGATAACGTTTAGGAATATGCTTTATTGCCTGATCCTAAAAATATATGTAAGTTATTAGGTGGTTCTTTAACCCACATATAAAAAAATCTCATTAAGTTGCATAAAGAAGTACATATGATCAAAACTCATGTGAAATTATTAAACATAATTAAGTGCAGAATATATTTATCTATATATATATAGGTGTATCGTGACGTACAAAAATACTTAAGTCTCTAACAAAAATGTTATTGGGACCAGGTGAAGATTGACTTTACCTAATTTGAGTGGACACTATATAAAGTGAGAAACAATTGAATGTGGATACCGGCTCTGATGAAGTCCCTGAGTGGATGAAACGCGTTAGCCAATGAAAATTTATCTTGATACGTGGTTGTTTTGACGTCACGCCCCGTGTACCTGCTTTCGAGCTGATCACAGGTTGATCCCATGCTGGGTCGATACTATCTGGTCCTGTGCCGCAAATTGATCTGTAACATACGGGTAACAGATCGACGAAACAAGGAGGTCTGTGCTGGGTCACCTTGCTGGGTGAGAAATACCAGGACCATATTTCCCTCATCTATCCAGTTCTTCAGAACGTAATTGGGACCTTACAGTTCACTCCGTGCTGGAAGTGGAGTACCACCTTACACAGGTGGCTGAAATTGGACCATGCTGGTCGAATCTGAGGAACGGATCATTTCTCTCCTCTAAAGAAAAGAGATCTTTTTGCAATAACTGGAGGTGTTGCTTGAGAGACTTTGTGTTCCTATAAACGGTGAATGGACACAGGCTCATCATATTACCATTGAGGACACCTATTCGGCCAAAGATACAACCGATATATCGAAGGGGCCCCTCGATTGTAACAAAAATAGATAAGTACACCTGGATTGGTAGACAAATTTCATACTGATTACTTAATGTATTTATATTGTACTGTGTATCTTGTCTTGGATTTGTAATTAATAGCAAATTCATGATATGATTATGTACCCGGCTGATCCTATTATATGATACGTTTTAGTGACTTATTTTTTATGTCCTTGACTCTTGTCCTTTGACTATGCTATTTAGTTATATGGTGAATTGACTTGACTCACATTTTAAATTAATTAATAAATTTGTACTTCTTTTATATCAAATTCTACCTAGAGTGTGCTGGTTTATGTCCAATATTTGTTTTTGTTTTTGTCTTTTGCTCAAAGCTGTATTCACTCTGTGTGACTCTAGAAGCAATTCATACTGAATCCAACAGAAAAAAACTTTCTAATCCTCCATCTAAAATAAAAAACATACGGAGGTACTTTAGGGCCCCATAGAAGGTATTACAGCTCTGTACAGCTTGGTTGTATGGAGCCATAATATGGTGGTGACACAGCGCTTAACTGTTTCCATCAGTCCATCGAATGGAGCGGCAGCATGAATGCTAAAACGCTTGGATTTGGGACCCTTCTATTGATTGGTGGGGGTCTCAGAGGTCGGGGCTCCTGTGGATAGGTGATTAATGTACTTGGAAGGAAAACTCTTTTTAACTCATACTAGTTCAAACCATTGGGCTTGCAGTTTATGAGCCGTTTATAATGTAACTTTTTGTATTCTAAATACTTATGAACATTATAACCTTGCCCACTCAAGCAAGTCTTGGTACATGGGTAGACAAAGTCTGGTTGTCTAATAAGAACCAGATTTCTACCAACTCCAATTGTTTTCCAACCCATCACATACATGCATATCCAGTTTTTGTTATGTTCTTAAAGCTCAGAAATAACATGGACTGACATAAATCCAATAAAGTCTTCTCATCAACATCTTATCAATCTAAGAACTAGCACGCTATGATGGTAAAGGAATTTTCTTCCTCGTATGATGATTTTTAATGGATTCTATGGTTGTGTGCCTACTTCAAAGTCTCTCCAGACATCAGCAAGTTGTAATTTCTCTCTGGCTCAGGCAGACTATGGAAGTCAAGGAGACACGGATGCAATCTCTTGTTGTCATCCCGGATCTAAAAGAATGAAAAATGCTTTAAAAATAGACTACAACGCACACTTGTTGCCTCCATAACTGGCAGGTTTATGAATATTCATGAAAATGCAACCAACATTTGAAGCTAGTACATCATTGCCGCACAAACTAATTGCAGGAAATTTATATGTAGCAGCTACCACAGAGTAAGACGTGACACTTACTGGCCCATAGGTCCATCCCTGTTCAATTCTTGTGAGAGCCCAAAGTTCATGGATGTTTTCTGCCAATTTTTCACGGATTCGTTCCAGGTGAGGTGGAAGGACAATCTGCGCAAAGTGATGTATCAAATTAAATTGACATAATATACTAGTATGTTGGAAAATGAAAACCAAATCCAGCAGATATCATTATAGAATACAAGAAAAAAGGGGGGCTGTTTGGGCATGTGCTTTGGGTTCTATGTGGTATGGAGGATACGAAAGGGAAGCTGGCAATATAGAGAAGACAGCAATATAGGGTAGAGGCCTCTAAAGTTCTACAGAAAAATATTAATCTAGATTAGTATAAGTTTATGTTAGCTGTTTCTATACTTACTCCTACCTGGACAGTATCCACAGGACAAGGAACAAAGGAAGTATGGGAGAGGGATTTGGTGGGCCCAAGAAGATTACGGATTTCTTCAAAGTCATGTTTGTATTCTTTGATGGGCTCCACACGCATACGATCCCGAGGTAGGAGTGCTTCATAGGCTGAAACGTAGCCAGGTGGTGGAAGGAACTTAAAATCACCATGTCGACCACCCAGAAGAAAACGTATTCTGCACAAGACAAACACGGATGAGGTCTTAATCATTAGAAGAGACATGTTATTTATCTAACTCAGGGGTGGGGAACCCTTTTTCTGCCGAGGGCCATTTGGATATTTATAAAATTATTTGCGGGCCATACAAAATTGTCAACTTAAAAATGAGCCTGTTATATTTGGTCAAACATTTAATTAACGCCCCCCTAATGGGATAGCTGGAACTGCTTCTCTGTGGTGAGGCGTGTGATGTACGCTCGTATTGATGATATTGCTCCTGCGTCGGTCAATCTGGAGCAGTCAACTCTTTGGAATGGTAAGTTTTGAAAACTCACAGCAGTAAGTTGTTCCAACCTACTTAAAGGGGTTTTCCCATCAGGGACATTTATGACATGTCCACAGGATTTCCGACAATGAAGAAGAAAACAGCGTGGCTCGCTGAGCTATGCAGTTTCCGTAACTCCCATAGTAGTGAATGGCAGTTACGGAAGCAGCGAAGCATGCGAGTTACGCTGTTTCCGTAACTAATATTCCGTTCTATGGGACTTACAGAACCTGCGTAGCTCAGCGAGCTTAGCTGTTTTCTTCTTCATGGTCGGAAATCAGCCGGAACACAGAGAAGTAGAACAGGGTTGAGGGGGCTCCGTTCTACAGATAGGTGCCAATCCCAGAGGTGGGACCCGGATCTATCAGACATTTATGACATATCCTGTGGATATATCATAAATGTCCTTGATGGAAAAAAAAACTTCAGTCACCTGACCTCATGCTTTTAGGACAGGTCCTATCCTATGTCTACACTACAGGTAAATTTCTACATTTAGGTATCAGCTAAGTTTCTAAATTTTAGGCCAGGAGCAGGAGGAGGGCAGATGGAGCCAAGTACTGAGTATGCGGCGGTTTAAATGAGGAGGTCAGTGAGTGCCTGCTCGGGAGTGGACCACTTCTGTCAAATGACCTCACGTCAGGTGACTGGACTGGTCCACTCCCGGGACACCATGCACCAGCCTCACTCAGACCGTGGCCATACTTGGCTCAGACCGCCGCCCTCCACCTAAATGTGAGTGAGTAGGGCTGACGGAGCTAAGGAGGGAATGACACGGCGGCAGCGGCGGTCAGAGCGTGCTGTGACGGGAGTGGACAAGTCTAGTCACCTGACCTCACGTCACTGACTCCACTCTTGGGTCGCCACGCAAGGACCTCACTCAGACCGTCGCCGACGCCATACTTGGCTCCGTCCACACTTCACCTGCTCCTAAATGTGAGTAGGGCGGACGGAGCCAAGGAGAGAATGACACGGTGGCACCGGCGGTCAGAGTGAAGTCGGGGCATGCTGTGACAGGAGTGGACTAGTCCACTCTCGGGCTGGAATGCACCAACCTCACTCAGACTGCCACAGCGGCGGCGGCACGGTCTGTGTGAGTTCGGGCCGGACCAAATGATCTTGCGGACCTTATACTGCCCGCAGGCCGGACGTTCCCCACCCCTGATCTAACTGGACATTACACTTACTTGATTCCAGCAGAGAAGCTAACAACTGGGAAGAACAGTCCATCCAAATTGAAGTTCTCAAACATGCCCTGAACAGGGTGCCCATTAAAACGGAATGAAATACTGGGAACTGTCAAGTCCAGACAACAGCTGACCACATCATCCACTGTCAGCAAATGCTGGTTGTGTGAAGCCACAGGCCGGCAAACCCGACCTATAGAAAATGAAGACAAGGGACATGAAGAGCAACTACTACTAACAATCATGTCCATTTATTTTAGGCATCTTCGAATGTTTACCAGTCCTTATATAAATGTCGAAAACCTATAAACAGTACACCACAGCCCATTAAGTAAACAGATCAGTGAATTTTCGTGTTTACCTGACCAAAGGTGAAGTCCATCAAATGCAAAGGAATACAAATCGTCACCCACTCCATTGGCTCCCCAGCCTTCGCCTGCGCCAGGGTAAGGACTGTAGCCCTCTGTGAGTGCCCAGCCAACACGCAGGTGGGTGGCCTCAGGAGTCACAAAGGGTTCCACGTGATCCACAATAACTTCAAAATACCACTTTTTGAACTGTGTGGATCCTTCACATGTTCCCAGAAAGACATTAGGTCTCATGCTGCAATACAACAGAGATTTGACATTAACATGGATAGTTGCTCAAGCATCAGAAAAAACTATTAAGATACTTTAATACTTCATACCTGGTGACATAGTTGACCATCCTGGTCTGAAGAAGAAGGTCTCTTCGGGGTAGAAGGTTCTCAGTGATTAGATTCTGGTTGGATCTAACAGCTACTCCATTACACACACAGAGAGAGCAGAGGACATCCAGAACCTTAAGATAAGAAGAATGGATAAGTCAAGTAGACAGCACGAGAAGGTGGTTAACACACGTGCAATGATTGGTTGATCAGATTTAAGGTTACCTTGTGGTTTCGTCCATGTTTATCCAGTAAAGAAATAATGGACTTGATATGATTTTCCTTAATAATGTTCAAAACTTCAGGGCTCTCAATCAAGACGCAGTACAAAACTTCCAAAATTCCTGCAATATTAAAATATTTGAAGCTCCAATTCTGAATTGATGACTTTAAATGTGTAACTTTAAGCTCCTGGGACCCAGTAGAGAAAAATTGTAACAGGTCCCCTTAACATCACATATAATGAATAGAATTGGTCTCCTAATATGTTGCAAAGGGACCATTTGGATACCTCACGATCCAGAGCCTGGGTACAACCACAACCTCTGCACCCCCTATAGTTACATCCCTGGATGACTTCAAGGTGGTGTTAGATAGAAAGTCTCATAGTATTGTTCCAATTGGTAGGAAATACACAATATTCTCCATGTCAGGTCCTCCGACTCTTACCTGATGAAGCTTCCAATCGGTCGAGTTTGCTGACCACCCAGTCTAAGTTACTGGAGAACAAGGCGCAGTTAGAACGGTTTCCCCTTATAAGCGCAGCTGCAGGACAAAAATAAGGACACAGTGAAAACAAAAAATGGATCTACTGGCAAATGAACAAAAAGTTCACATAGCCTTGACAGTCTACAAAGAGCAAGTAATGATAAATGATATGTTCCTAGCCAAAAAGTAGTAAAAGAATAACTATAGCAAAGCGAAAAATCTAATTTATCTTTGCTTTTGTTCTTAACAAGCTACATTTTCAATACCGTAATTTCCAGATAACTAAACTTCAAGGAACCTGTAGTGCTGACTTCCTGTAGTCAAAGATGATGGACGTCGCAGCTGTAATCTCTATTTTTTTTACAGGGGATATATACCTTTAAAGCTTCCCTGGGACTAAATTACTAAGTATTAAAAACGGTATTATAGCCCAGAGATGCATTCACAATTCTGCAGCCTTCTTAGCTGAAATCTCCCAGCATTCATTGTAGTAATCTTCATACTATTTAGGGGAGTATTAACATTTGAAGCTTCCCTGGGACTAAATTACCAATTTTAACGGCCTGTATTATATGCCAGAGCTGCATTCACAATTCTTAAGGCTTCTGAGCTAAAATCTGCAGATTCTCCTTGCTTGCTCAATCTATCTGCAAATAGCTTGTTCTGATAATTTGCATTCTGGGAAGTGTTCTCTTTACCCAGGCCGGCACTGTACAGTAAGCTAATAAAAATTAACTTATCAGAGTAAAAAATTTTAGATAACTTGTTAGGGGTGTGTCAGTCAGAAAACATTTTGACTGTTTCCAATGACGACCAACAGAATTGTGAATGCAGCTCTGGGGTATAATACAGGCTCAGGATTTGTGCAAAATAGGTAAGGCAATGGCTTTACAAATTTACGTAACATTTTATGTAGATTAAATATAAGTGGTAAAATAGTGCACAAAGGAGGAACGACCCTTAACAACTGCTTAAAGAAACATTTTCCCAAGCCAACCTATGATATTCTAGGCTTTAGGATCCTAGTAGTCCTGATGCAGTTCCAAATGTTATGTATATAAAGAGTATATATTTATTATTAGCTATTACAATGATCATTCATGTTCAATAATAAGGTCGAGGAATGATAATGAAACAAATGAAAGGCAACTTCTCTACAACCACCAAAGACTCAGATCTATAGGACCTATCCATGTGCCATGACCTATTTCTACCATGTATAAGATTAAAGTCTACATACCAAGCAGCTCATAAAGTAAATTCACAATCTCCTTCCAGGACTCAGCAGCTTCCTCCCCAGCAAACTCTGCAAAGTGAGCAGCTGTGCTGTATACATTGAGACGGTCTATGCAGTCCAAGACGAGGGAGATTATTCCCTAAAGGGGAACAAATAAATAGATTTTCAAACCAATATAGCAGAAGGTGATCTTACAGTCTACCATGTGTAAGGGTCCTTTTACACGCCCGACATGGGCCGTGTAAACGAGCGCCGATCAACGAGACAGCTCATTGAGCTGCGCTCGTTTGCTCCTTTCACAAGGAGATATGTTTTGTGGACAAGCGATCATTATTATGATCGCTCGTCTGCATACATTTCCATCATGTTGGCGGCACATCTCCCAGGGAGATGTGCTGCCGACAATGATAATATTTCTGGCAGCATAAACTATACAATCAGCCTATGAACGAGTGTTTGGTCGATCATCGGCTGATTGTTGCCCTGTTTACACAGCGAAATGATCAGGAAGAAGCGTTCACATGAACGCTCGTTTGCCTGATAATTGGCCCGTGTAAAAGGGCCTTTACTCCCAGAGACGTAACTTGATGCTCCTGGGCAGTATACAAAATCTGCAACAGAGCCCCCTTCCTACCTACCATGTGCCAATTATAATACCAGTGTCTTTTTATATGGCAGAGGAACTGTTGGGTCGACTCAAGGAGCAGGGCTCTGGTACATCTGCTACCTTTACACACCATATAGCTACGCCCCTGCTCCCTTCCATCTGCCCCATAAGCAATAAGAGGAGCAAAGGGAGTGGAGTTACACATGTCTGCAGGATCAGACTACACACAGGGTAGATGGTCTGCATAGAAGCTGGATACACAAAACGGTAGGCTATTTGGAATCAGGACTTTTTGGTATCAGTCATGTTCCTACCTCTTCTTGAAACAGATTTTGACGGTTTTTCAAGGAACGTAACTTGGTCTGCTTCTCTTCATGCTGTAACTCCTCCTCTGGATGCTGGAAGTAGCCAATCAGGTCTTGCAAGGTTAAAACAACCATATCGATAGGCAATGTGACCGGTTTTGAAGGTTTGGTCTTTCCACTCACACTGTCCAGGCCCCTGGATATAAAAATAGCAAAAATTAGATCAGTTTCATATAAAGGTGTTTGAAATTAATATGAATTTAAAAAAAAAGGTACATTAAAGATATTATTCTTTATATGTTTTAAAGAGGCTCTGTCACCAGATTTTGCAACCCCTATCTGCTATTGCAGCAGATCGGCGCTACAATGTAGATTACAGTAACGTTTTTATTTTTAAAAAACGAGCATTTTTGGCCAAGTTATGACCATTTTTGTATTTATGCAAATGAGGCTTGCAAAAGTCCAAGTGGGTGTGTTTAAAAGTAAAAGTCCAAGTGGGCGTGTATTATGTGCGTACATCGGGGCGTTTTTAATACTTTTACTAGCTGGGCGCTCTGAAGAGAAGTATCATCCACTTCTCTTCAGAACGCCCAGCTTCTGACAGTGCAGATCTGTGACGTCACTCACAGGTCCTGCATCGTGTCGGCCACATCGGCACCAGAGGCTACAGTTGATTCTGCAGCAGCATCAGCGTTTGCAGGTAAGTCGATCTTACCTGCAAACGCTGATGCTGCTGCAGAATCAACTGTAGCCTCTGGTGCCGATGTGGCCGACACGATGCAGGACCTGTGAGTGACGTCACAGATCTGCACTGTCAGAAGCTGGGCGTTCTGAAGAGAAGTGGATGATACTTCTCTTCAGAGCGCCCAGCTAGTAAAAGTATTAAAAACGCCCCGATGTACGCACATAATACACGCCCACTTGGACTTTTACTTTTAAACACACCCACTTGAACTTTTGCAAGCCTCATTTGCATAACTACAAAAATGGTCATAACTTGGCCAAAAATGCTCGTTTTTTAAAAATAAAAACGTTACTGTAATCTACATTGCAGCGCCGATCTGCTGCAATAGCAGATAGGGATTGCAAAATCTGGTGACAGAGCCTCTTTAAATTTCACATACGTCAGATTAATGCTAATCCTAATTTAAATAAGAAATGGCTCAGTGAGAGGAGTATAATGTGTATTTATTAAAGCGGCTCTGTCAGGTCTCCTATCTAAGGGAAGGATATAATAGAAGTAAAGATGCCAAGCTCGGGGATATATCATTTTCTATGATTTTACTCAGCCTTTTCATAACTGCGGCCAGGACTTATAAAGAAAGCCTGTGAGTCCTGCTCCCCCCCCCCCCCCTACACACAGTGATTGACGGCTCTCAATGTATATAAACTCATACAAGAAAATCTGTCAATCATGTGTGTGGGCGGAGGAAGCAGCGGATTGGTGTCAGAGTATGACTTTTAGTATTCATCACTACCTTTGAAGCCAACCACTACCTTATACTACCAATACATCTTCCAATAAATAACATTAAATTATAATATTTAAAATATATATATCATAGGTGTCTGGATTACGTGGTGTTCCATATGCAACAAAAAACATGAATTGTTCACCATAATGGACTCACTTGATGAACACGTTAAAAAGTCCGGCCGTGCTGTATATCATTCTTGCAGCTTGGGACTCTTCTCTTTGGGAACGTGATAGGGATAAAGCATCATCCATATGACCCTCTTGGTGCAAGATAGCCTTAGAAAGGCAACGGGAGTATGCAGGAAAGGGAGATATGAAAATAAAAAAAGAGGTCACACAATAAGTTTTTACTTCCGAAGAAGAACCAAACATCAAGCACTTTTATTTGAGGAAGACCCTTTTAGATCTATGGACGGTACCTTGCGTTTCACAGGACCCAAGCGGACGACTTTAGAATCGGCAGCACCATAAGTAAGCCAAAGAGCACTTTGGACATGCTGGACAAAGCACATAGACTCTCCATATTTTATCTCAGCAGCGCCCATCCCTTCCACATCTCGCTTGGGTGCAACATCCAACTTTTCCTGTAGAGGTTTCATGAAAAACAGAAAGCCATTAGAAATCAGCATATGGAATTACACATTGGTGGCTCTAATTCCAACTTTCTTTTTTAATCTTAAAGCTTCCCTTAAATAGATTGACTGGTTTAGAAAACCCATTTTTCATTACCCTATTAGGGCATTCTGAGTTGGGTAATGAAAAATAGGTTTGCTAAACCAGACAAGACCAGAGTTATATGTCCGCAACCTCCACCAATTAGCCGGAGCAGAGAGCAGCTACAAAGAGTCTCTCTCTCTCTCTCTCTCTCTCTGGAGGACCTCGTGCATCCATGTGTTACATGGACAGCCCATTGATTTCATTAGGCACCCTGTAATGCTTCATTCCCCTGGTGGTGGCGCTGTAGGGGAAATTGAACACTTGTTACCTGATTCCTCTGCAGATTACAGCTAATCGTCCCAGCAGTTGAACACCATGTGAGCAGCTTATTTTCACAAGGCCCTTCTTATAAAATAGGATTGTCCAAAGCAAATAATCCCCTTTGAGGATCACCACAGATGATATTTATATTATTGCCTGAGTTATTAATGCCTTATGTCCTCAATTTACTTTAATTAGGTAGCCATTACCTTAGAAGCCCGGAAGCAGAAAGCAGTGGCCTTGGTGTTGGCTTTCTCAGCATCAACCAGTAACAGGCCCTTTTCCTCATCGCGGGCCAGGTATCTCCCTGTAGTCACATGACGTGCCCGGAATGACTGTCCCCATCTCAAGTGGCTTCCACTCCAACTGCGAGCAAATTAGTCATAAACAGATCGTCTAATTATCATAATTCCACAATACCAAGAAAATGCCAGCCCTCCTGGGATAATCTATAAAAATGGAACTTTTGAATTTTACATTTACTTAACTTCTCTTATGTCATGTGATTATTTATTTTAATATTCAGTTGCTTCTGCAATTTAGAGCTAAAATTAGCTGAGCAGTTTTATAATTACCTAATTCTCAAAGGCTCGAGTCTCCACAAAGACCGTGCATGGGAGCAAACAGCCCCTCCCTCGTAATGGGCTATCCTGTAGATAAAAGAGAGTGAATATTTAACTAGATCACTGATCCACGCTGCATTGCCAATGATATAGAATGTGACTTACCTACGCTGCTCCTCTCCTTGGTCTGTAGATGAAATGGTCAAACATTCATCCATATGACCATGAAACAAGCGTAGAACATCTCCACCAGTTAGGTATCCTGTAGCAATATAAAAAATACATATCTATTATATTATATATTCATATATTTGTTACAACTAAAATGTTACAGATTTCATAAAAACATACTGAAATTGGAAGATATTGACTTTATCTAGAATAAAATGTATTTATGAAGGACCATCATGGGTTAAAGGGGTTGCCTTGAATCATAAAAAAGTGTATGTGTTGGTTTTTTTTTGAGAAACAGCGCCACTCTTGTTCATGGGCTGTGCCTGGTATTGCAGTTTAGCACCATCCACTTGAATGAGAATGAGCTGCAATATTATACACACTCCATGGACAAGAGTGGCGCTGTTTCTGGAAAACAGTAGACCTTTTTTTCTAATCCTGGACAACCCTTGTATTCCGGTATACTCTTCGGAGAAGTAAATCTACATTTTTATAAATTACTTATCAAGATTTGAGGGGGGTCATTTGAAAAAGTCATTTTAGATGCTATGGTAAACTTACCATCTTATCCAATTAGAAGCAAATTTCAAACCTGGCAAATTAATTCACCCAATAAATCCTTATGTCTGGCAAATTTTAAAAGAATTCACGAAACAGCAAAACTCTCATAAAGCAAAATAATTTGCTCAGTAGTATCAGTGAATTTCCATTATTATTTTCCATTTAAAACAATGGAGGCTAAAGTAGGAAACCGTCTCTAACCCCCCCCCCCCCCCATTGTCTTAAATGGGCCAAAACAGCTCCAAAATAGAAAATGTGCAATTTTTTCAGCAAAACAATTTGCTCAGTAATATCAGCAAATTTCCTTTATTCTTCGCCATTTAAAACAATTCCTAAAATAGGAATCTGTCTTTAACTCTCCATAGTCTTGAATGGACTAAATGCAGCTCCGAAAAAAAAAATACGAATGTCAACCAACCAGATTTGCACATTTTCAGGGTTCGTGTCATTTCTAGTAGTAAAATGGCTCCTGTTAGGGCTTCTTTACATACCCAAAAAACATGGCTACATACCTTCAGCTATTTCACAACCAGAGGTAATTGGATTCATGTTCCAGAGAGTCTGCATGAATGAGGCATCCACCTGAAGGTCCCCACTTGCTGTTGAGAGGTGCTATTTGAATGTAAAGAAGTTAGATAATATTTAAGGCAGATGAGTACTCTGCATATTCTCCTAGATAACATATGATAATGAGTGAGTATGTGGAGTCTTACCAAGTATCTCTCGGAGGATACACTGACCAGGATCAAATCATCACCTATTCGCACCTTCTCTCCTTCTGAGCGCTGTTTGGATGCTGGATGGATGGTCCACCAACAAGCTTCTCCTATTGAAGAAATGATGAAGAAATGAGCTTCAATGATGGAACCAAAAAGTTGGGTAGACTTTTGGAGAGCTGAAGTGGTTAGTATTGGCCTAAATATTATGCATAGGTGTTTCTTCAGAACATGCGCATAGTTGTACCATACCTGTGGCATCTTCTTGAAGACCAACATCAAAAGCCAGTTTATCAGTTAGAGATCGTGAAGTAGTCAGACAGCAGAGGTACTAAAGGAAATAGGAGAAGGTTAATTTAAATGAAAAAAATAAATTGTGATACATTGGTTCTATAGACAAATGTCATGAATGATCCAGCTTGGCCAATTATACTTTGTCACCCGTATGGATATTTTAGATCGATGCAAATTTAAAAAAATGTTACGTTTAAGATCAATATCAAGTTCAATATGTAATGTAGCAACAGTTAAAACAAAACCACTTACCATATTACTGTGACAGTGTCTCAGTAGAATAGCGTGACCATAGAGTAATGTTCTGTGTCCCCCACCTTGAGAAGACTAGATGGGGAAGAGAAATAACAAATCAAGGCATGAAATAATTTTCTTTTTTAATAACATTAAAATCCCACCATGTCTTCATGATGGTAAGTCTTGGGTGAATGGACTACCGAGCCTTTTCATCTATCCTACAAAATGCTGGTATATCCCATAACATGATGCATCATAATTGCCTCAAAATCGAGGAAGTGTAGTACAAGAATCTTTCCCAGTCAGATTACAAGTCAAAATATGTTGTGGGTTCTAAAACAGTCACAGTAATGTAGGTCCATCTCAAGGACAAACAAACCCAAACATATTTGTAGCGCAATCCTCAATGTTCTCTCTTTAAAAGAAGGTTAGAAGAAGAAAAGACGTGTCTTGGCATGCACCAAAAACCATTGGAAACCATTTTTTTTATTGTATCTGAGAACATGGATGAGTATTGCTTCATTAACCACCAAGTAATCCATTTATAGGGATGACTCAAGATGCCCAAAAGAACCACTGTGCCCGTTCCCTCCCGCAATCTGTGAAAATTCAAGGATTCCATTCTTTGCATTTCCAAGATCTTCAGTAACCTGGTAAACACCTGTTAGAATAGAGGTTTGGTTTGTACCATGCGTTGAAGGAAGGAAAGAGAAGGAATTATAAAAACCAGGAGTCAATGGGAAGAAAAGAAGGTCTAGTCTTTGTGAGATCAGAAGAAGAGGACAAAATGGAAAAGGACTTCTGCACGCAGGCTGCAAAAACAAGAAGACTGGCATAGAGGGTGGGGAGAAGAAAATCTGCTGGAACCATATCTCTCCAAGGATAGACACCTTGGACTAAACATTTGAGATGAGGGTTTTAGAGTTGGCATATTTTTGAGGAAATGCCTATTTTTTTTAGAACTCAATATGATTGTATAGTCGACTTTAACTAATCTGCTGTCGGAACGGTTCAAGACAAAATTAGTCCCATTGAGGGACTTGGAAGACTGATTATCAAAAATGTCTTCCATCCTCCTTGGGCTAGAATATATTGTGTGCATGTTCAATTTAGTTTAGAGATGCAAATACCATATTTAGGCAACATCCCCTAATTTTCACCTGCCACAACTTATCTATTATGTAGTAAGGCATGAATATCCCACCCATAGCCCATATTTATACTAAATTCAAAAATATAGCTCTTCAAACTTCTAAGAAGAAAGACACATGATGGGGGCTTTCTATTTCCAGAGATGTTTTTAAGACAGCTGATGTGAAATATGAGTGGAAGAGACTTTCGAGAATGTATATAAGAAGATCATGGTCACAAAATCCTTCGTAAGGATTCTTTTCATTGAGAACCCCGGTGTCATTTATGCCCAACAGGAAGCAAATGGGATACAATGTATTACTGAAAACGGCATCCCGAGTCGATGGGTATAGCCAAGCACTAGGGACTTTTGGTTTACTAACAGATGAAAGAAAATAGGGTCAATGCTTGGTAATGTCTTATAGGATGGATATGGAGTGATAGGGCTTCAGCAGTCGGAAGGAAGGAATGGAAAGTCACGGGAGGGCACAGACCAAGGTCACAAAACATACCCATTTATCCAAATTGGGTGCCTAGCACGAAGACAAAAAGAGAAAGAAAGCCAAAACAAAGAAGAAATGATGTCAAAGAGAGGTCTGTGAGGTAGCCATATTGAGTCTGACACAATGGGGATGTGATAACAAGACATTTCTATCCTTCACTGAGGATTTTTCACAAGACAAGAGGCTATCTGTAGGAGGATGGTCAAGTATACGTCCAAGGCTTTTTCTTAATGTGATGAATGGAGAAGATCTCCACAAACTGCTGCAAAAATTGGAGGTCCTAGAGTCAATTCTGTCTTTACATAAAAATATTTGACCCACCAAAACAGATAGGGATCTCATAAATTCATTAAAAGGGGGATTTTCTAAGCCAGATAATTACACGCAGTGATATTGTTATAGAATGGTAAGAATTTAACAGGAAAATGAAGTGGAATATACTGTGATTGTAGAGATATTAGTGATTGGATTGGAACATTTTAATTGGTCGTATATGGATTTAATCATATAAACGTAGAGATTATCCCAATTATTGGAGAGGGGGGGGGGGTCATATATAATATTACCATGTAGCCCTGGCTTTATTTTTTTATTTTGATGGTTAACATTTAAGAACTGGAATATTTGGGCATGGAATTGAAGCCAAAAAGTTGTTAAGGATCTAATTTTGTCATCAAATATAAAAAATATAAAACTGAAATAAGAAAGAAAGTGATCATCTGGAAAACACAGACTACACAAGAAATAAATATAAGATTAAAATAAACTCTCAGACTCAGCTAGGAATAGGAGATAATGGATCATGTTATTGGGAAAAAGAAACCCTAGTGAGAGGAAGAACATGATGAGCTTCGACAATGAAATAACAAAAAACACTTGTGAGCAACAAATATGAACAAAAATGCACATAAGATTGACAACAACGCCAACAAAAATACTAACAACAAGCAATAGACAAACAACTATGTGCCCATTGTGTATAGAGGCAGCAGAAAATGGACAATACCTCATTTCCCATCTCTACTGTGTTTGCCAACATTTCCTGTAGAGCTCTAACCGACAGAGATTGCTCCAGGATAAAGCAGCAGATTGCAAGATCTGGAGGTACATTCTGGAAGAGACAGATCAACAGAGAAACGTAAGAAAACATGTCCACTTATGGATTGAGAGTAGAAGCAGCACTAGTAATAATGAGATGTTCTTCTCTACCTGAGCATTGGATGTTGGTTCCAAGTAGCAAAGGCGATTCCCAAAGCCTTCTGCTCCCATGCACATCTTGAGGTTTTCTTTTCGGATTGTAGTGCTGCATTGCAAGACCACCACATCCTCCTGCAATAGAGATACATCATGAGAACTTTTAAAAGGCCATCAAAACATTTCAAACGTCTACTCAACAGGAGAAGCCCATCAAAACTGGCAACTCTGATGTTGGATTTCTCATGTGGAATACCAACATGTTTTCACAAGGAATGCCGAGACTTACTCAGCTTATCATTCATGATTTCAATAAGATACTTGCTTTAGCCACTTTAAAAACTTTACATGCCCACTACCACAGGACAAGAACAGTTACGGTGCCTACACAACTCAAGCATACAATGGTGAAAACTTGGTGAGGACAGCATAATTTTAGAAAACTGGGTGTATTAGCAAAATTAAATAACCCTCATATGTCTGCCCTAACAATCTTCAATCCAGGTGTTGCTATTAGGGCATCCATAAAGAGATTTTACTTGTATAGTATGTCAAGTGATCAGATTTAAGATATGTGATCAAAAACACAAATACTTTGCCCAATGTTCTACATAGAGTCGTAACTCGAAGCTCCTGAGACCAAATTAGTAACAGATCCCCCACCGACTATTTGCCATTTATAATACTAGTGTCATCTTTTGCAACAGAGGGGCCTTTGGGCCCCCTAGGACACCAGGGCCAGGGTAATACTGCTACCTCTGTAGCCACTTGGTTCTTCAATATTCCTGTTGAGAACATACTGAGAATTTCATTCCTATAAAAGATGGTTATACAATCATAGTAGGGGGTAACAGTAATAATATTGTGACTTGATTTACTCTTTAAAAAGAGTAACTAAACATTCAAAAACTTCTCACATGTCATAGTGACATGTCAGAAGTTTTAATTGGTGGTGGTCCAAGTACCGAGACCCCCACAAATCGCTAAAACGTAGCGGCAGAAGTGCTCGTGTGAGTGCTCAGCCACTTCGTTTCTGTTCGTCTTTTTCCGGAAATAAATGTATCGGTGTATGGGCTCAATAAAAAGTCTATGAGCCCGCACTCCGATACAACGGCTTTCCGGAAAAAGCTGAACAGTAACAAAGCGGCTGAGCGCTCACACGAGCACTTCTGCCTCTTCGTTTTAGTGATTGGTGGGGGGTCTCAGTGCTCGGATCCCACCAATCAAAAGTTCTAACATGTCACTATGACATGTCAGAAGTTTGTTGAACGTTTAGTTACCCTTTAAGATGTAGGTACTCCACATAACCATACAGTAATAAATTACATATTAGAAAAAAGTATCCCAAAGGTCTTTCTGGGCATATAAACGGGCTGAGTAAGGGAACCTTCTCTAATGTCATCCCACCTTTCTCTTTAACTAAGTGTTAGGCCCTTCTCCATTTATGAGATGAGCGTGATGAAGCATATAATTTGGAGCCCCATTTTAATACTCGCTACGGAGCAGTAGCGTACATAGAAGAGAAGGAGCACCTTGGAAAGATTAAAATAGCCCACAATATGATGGCCAGTATTGCCAACCAGGAACGAAGTGCCTGGTGTTAACTTTTTATCAACAGCCTTTCCATGACTCTTGACCAAGACCTCACCCCCTTGTTTGGTAACAATGCAGCTCATATGGAAAGGGAGTCCTGCATTGGTTCTCACCACCCAAGGATGAGACAACCAAGACCGGGCCCCCTCTCTCCAAAGGCTCCAAAGTAGTCACATGGTCTTGCTATGGTACGTATGTCCCTGCTATGCCCTAGAATTTGTACACCTGTAATCATAATGACTAGAGATGATACAATGAGTTGGCCAGGCTCAGGATTCGCATTTTGGAGTATCAATAAAGAATAAAAAAAAATTTAAAACGTCATAATTTCTAACAACAATGCAAATTGTGTTAAAAATCCAAAGTTATTATGTTCAATGTGCCTCAAAATGGATTGGTATCAACAACTTATTCAGTTGCCAATAATTGACAGAACACAATTTCAATCAGAGTCCAAGGAAAACTTTAAAACATAGATGATAACATATTCCTGAAGGATTGTACTTGTTCATTTTGGTACAATAAATCCAAAAAATATTGGAGATTAGGGCTCATTATTCAGCATGTTGTAGGAAAATTAATTTGGTCTATGTCCAGCCTATGCATTCATCCGTGTATGAAATAATTGTAGAAACTTTCCTACATAAAATCAAAAATTCTTCAAATTTTTGCAATTTTCTTTTTTGGTGAAGTGGCTATAACTTCATTCTGTTGCCTCTGCCTTGTTATGCAGCAATATGGAATATGTACGACTGCACAACTAGGTAGATTTGAGGTCCGGTATCACTGGTAGTGCTGTATTGGTTGTCACCCAACAACCCAGAATGAGATATAACTAAGAAATGGCTCTACATAAAGATTAGAGTGAAAGTCCTTGAAGAAATATTGGGAGATATAATATAGATGAGGAGACACTCTAGCAGATGTGCGGATAGGAATAGTGCAATGATTTCAGATTGGTTTACTCTCTGGTGTAAATCTATGTGCGTGAGGCGTTTCACATTGCTGAACAAGCAGTTTTATATTTATACCATTATATAATACCCGGTCACAGCCACATACACATTGTTCTTCTATATAAAGTGACATGCAGAAGAACATTTATATTCTGGCTTGTTACAGGGCCGGACAAAGGAGGAGTAAGAAATTAGATTACATATGAGAACACAAAGGGCTGGATCATAACAGCCAATAGGGTCATTTGCTCTGGGACTTTCACCAGCTGAGTTATTATTTAGGCACTATATGGGACTGTTATGTGTTCACAGTTCAATGTGTGGCAGTATTAGTCGGTTACTGCAAGGCACTGTTATATGAACACTGTATAAAACTGTGTCGTGTTCAGTGTATGGTACTATTATGTGTTCACTGTATGGCAGTATTATTCGGTTAGGCTGGGTTCACACAACCTATTTTCAGACGTATACGAGGCGTTTTTTGCCTCGTTTTACGTCTGAAAATACGTCTCAAATACGTTGTCAAACATCTGCCCATTACTTTCTATGGGTATAACGCTGTATTGTTCCCACGACGCGTAATTTTACGCGTCGTACGGCAATTACGACGCGTAAAATTACGCCTCGTAAAAAGAAGTGCAGGACACTTCTTTGGACGTTTTTGGAGCTGTTTTCTCATAGACTCCAATGAAAACAGCTCCAAAAACGGACTTAAAAAACGCCGCGAAAACGGCGCGAAAAACGCAGCAAAAAATGCGAGTTGCTCAAAAAACGTCTGAAAATCAGGGGCTGTTTTCCCTTGAAAACAGCTCTGTATTTTCAGACGTTTTTGGTCACTACGTGTGCACATACCCTTACTGCAAGGCACTGTAATATGAACACTGTATAAAACGGTGTCGTGTTCAGTGGATGGCAGTATTATTTGGTTACTGCAGGGCACGCTTATATGAACACTGTACAGAACGGTGTTGTGTTCACTGTGTGGTACGGTTAGGTGTTCACTGTATGGCAGTATTTTTGGTTATCCCAAGGGACTGTTACATGAACACTCCATAGTACTGTGTTGAGTTCACAGTATGGCCTGTTATGTGTCCACTGTATGGCAGTATTATTTGGTTACCCCATGGCACTGTTATATAAGTAGTGTATAGAACTGTATTGAGTTCACTGTATGGTACTGGTACGTGTTTACTGTACGGCACTATTATTCGGTTACTCCATGGCACTGTTATATGAACACTGTATAGAACTGTGTTGTCACTGTATAGTACGGTTATGTGTACACTGTATGGCAGTATTATTTGGTTACTGCATGGCACTGTTATATGAACACTGTATAGTACGGTGTTGTGTTCACTGTATAGTACTGTTATGTGTACATTGTATGGCAGTATTATTTGTTACTGCATGGCACTGTTATATGAGCACGGTATAATGTTGTGTTCACTGTATAGAGCTGTTATGTGAATATCGTAGGGCAGTATTATTTGGTTACTGCATGGCACTGTTATATGAACACTGTACAGAACGGTGTTGTGTTCACTGTGTGGTACTTTTAGGTGTTTACTGTATGGCAGTATTTTTGGTTAGCCCATGGCACTGTTACATGAACACTGCATAGTATGGTGTTGAGTTCATTGTATGGCCGGTTATGTGTCCATTGTTTGGCAGTATTATTTGGTTACCCCACTGCACTGTTATATAAGCACTGTATAGAACTGTATTGAGTTCACTGTATGGTACTGGTATGTGTTTACTGTATGGCACTATTATTTGGTTACTCCATGGCACTGTTATATGAACACTATAGAACTGTGTTGTCACTGTTTAGTACTGTTATGTGTGCATCGTATGGCAGTATTATTTGGTTACTGCATGGCACTGTTATATGAACACGGTATAGTGTTGTGCTCACTGTATGGTACTGTTATGTGTTCATTGGATGGCAGTATGATTTGCCACTGTATAGTAGTATTTTGTAGTCCCAGTATTTCACTATTATTTATGCAGTATATCTCTTTTTGTCCTCATGCAAAAATTAAATTGTAGTAGACCTCCTACACATTTTGCCCATGGGACTCCAACAACTTTTATCTACCCTAGGAAGACATGTAAAGCTGGCCATAGGCATGCAATAGCTGTCGGCTGAACGGTCATTGAGCTATAGCACCTGACTCCACTCGGTTGACAGGAGAATAGGCCTATGCCAGATAACTTTAGTAGTGTCTTATCTCCCACGTGGGCAAAGAATCAAGCATGCTGAATCCAAGATGCCCCATCCTCTTTTTTTTTCCTGACATCTGCTGTGAGGTGATGGTTGGGAGGTCCCTATACACATTCAATCATTGACCATTCCCGCTGGTTGGTTTGGCCGCCCTTTATCTAATGTGTATGGTCAGCCTTATGGGGCGGTCCAGGATTAGACTAAAGGGTCGGCTTTTCTTCCAGCACCACTCCTGTCCATGGTCTGTGTATGGAGAGCTTAAAGAGCAAAAAAATAACACGGCACCACATGGTGCAGATTACCCCAGGAGGGATGAGAGAGGAAAAGGGAACAGTATTATGCTCACCTTAAAAAGTTGTATAACAGGCACAACTCTGGAAAAGGCATGGCAAAGTGAATCAAAGGTATTGCTGTAGCCAGGTCCAAATGATCACAACAGCATCGTTGCCAAAAAACGTAAGAGATAAGGAGAAAAAGTGTAGGACCACAAACGACGCTGCTAATCCAAACAATTGTGATAACTTAAATGGTACTTATTAATAATAAGGGCTACGCGTTTCGACACCGGACAAGCATCTTCATCAGGCCGGATGAAGACGCTTGTCTGGCGTCGAAACGCATAGCCCTTATTATTAATAAATACTATTACATTATCACAATTGTTTGGATTAGCAACACCGTTTGTGGTCGTACACTTTTTCTACTTACCTCTTACATGGTCTGTGTCTGGTATTACTATTCAGCTCCATTCACTTGAATGGGGATTAGCTGCAACACCAGACATGGACAAGGTACGGATAGATATAAAGTCTGTTTGGAGATCAGATATTCATTCAATATTGCATTGTTTACCTGATAATAGTGGAAAAGTGGCAATAAAGACTATTGACCACGAGTATCCTTTAGTATGACCAAGAAATTAATCAGACAGATTTGCATAGCTCTAAGAAATCAGATATTTGCCATAGATGTGAATGTTATTGCTCAGAGCACTAAATCAGAATAAGAAATTTGCATCATCAGCATGATCTTCAACATAGACTGAGCAGTAGAGCGGTCTAAAAACAGATGGAAAAATAATTGCTATTATCAGACCCATATAGAGGTTGTATGGAGCAATAGGTGGAGTTGAGGAGTTATAGGAAGTAGCTTTATGAAGCAATAGTAGGAGGCATATGGAGAGGTTATATGGAGAGATCGGATACGTTATTTGGGTGAGTTTCATAGAGTGACAAGAGGAAAATGATAGGGAAAATGCATGAAGTTATATGAAATGTTGCAGGGACGACTTATAGGGAGAAATCATAGGAAATAATAGGAGTTATATAGAGAGGGTATATTGGGAGTAGAAAAAGATATGGGAAAGATTATATGGAGTAATAGGAGAAGTTATAGGGAGAAGTTACAAGGACTAATCTGAGAAGATTTAGGGATGGGCTAAAAAAGAAATAGGAGAAGTTACATATAGAGGGCATATGGGGTAACAAAGATACGTAAAATAGATTATACGGAGTAATAAGATAGGGGTGGGATATATGTAATATTAGGAGATATACAGTTCACGACCCATACTCGAACATATCACCACCCACTGCTACATACATATCACAATCATCTCATGGGATTTTCACATGTAAAAGAATTAATGATCCTAAAAGAAAAATAGAAAGAATTCTTCGTTCCCTTTCCTACTGTCAGGTCTGCGCTGTCCCTGCACCCATCTGTCTCTTCTCCACTCCCCAACACAACCAACGAGGATATTTTAGGTCTGCACCTGTTCTGGGTTTTACTGTGACCTGGACTCAGCAAATAACAGGGATTCCTGCAATCCCCACACACTCATCTGGCCACACACTGAACACTCAATGCCGGCCTCTACCCACCAATATACCGTATTTTACTACATACCAATTATCGCCATTTACCATATGCTTGGCAGAGACTCTGTTTACCCCAAATGAATATTGCTTTTAGGGTCGGGGTGCTGAAAATAATATGCTGACATTGCAGGGAAGGCTGTCACTGGCTTGACGTCATTATTTCTATATTTAAAATGGTTCCAGCCTTCTCGGTTTTTATAGAAATACTATATGGACAGTTCACCTGCAAGTAGATACTCAGAAAATGGCGCAATCCGGTCGATTCATACATGGAGCTATGTATAATATTGTTTGATTGATGGGATTTCTAACTTTATTTTTAATTTGGACTTACAATGGGGTCCCTCTTCAGCACTCTCCCACCCGTCAAAGCTGACGGACTTAGCGACGGAAGCTCCGACTCTGGGAATGCAGAATTTGTCATTTGCAGTTGTTGCGTAACTACAATGGACTTTATTGTCTACGCAACTATGGCACCCAATAAACGTAAGTATTTTAATCAGTTTATATAGCTTTGTGTTATCCACAGTAATTGGGTAAAGCTCACATTAAATCAGACTAAGGCCTCACGCACACAAGCGTATTTTGGATCCATATCATACGGATAGCAAATACGTGTCACTACATTTCAGTGGGGCTTTACGTACCACCAAGGTGGTTAAAGCATGTAGAGTTTGCTTAAATTTTTTTTACAGCAAGTCCCCTTACCTAGAAGCACGGAATTCAGAACTTAGGCCTCATGCACACGACCGTATTGTTGCAGCAGAAAATGTATCCCCACTTTGCGTATAAATTCCAGACCCATTCTTTTCTATGGCCCCATGCACACGATCAGGATTTAGACGGATCAGTGTGGGGGCCGCAAATCCAGACCGCAAAAACTCAGGACAAGTCATTTTATGGTCTGGATTTGCAGATTTACTTGTTGTGGATGCGTGAATTTGGATAACACACGGATGCACAACAAGGTTTTTTTTGCGGTCCGATGGACTGCAATGGACCTGTGGTTTTGCGGACCACAAAACCAATGCGGTTATGTGCATGAGACCTAAAATCGGTAAAACAGAATTGCACTCAGAAATAAGCAGCCGCAATAAGAGCCAAATTGCACACGATCGTGTGTATGAGGCCTTAGGCCGTTTCAAACAGCCATGACCGCAACACTGATCGCACCATGGGTCCGTTCTACTGAACCAATTAAAGAGGAGCGGTCACCTCTTCCGACTTGTCTGTTTTAGTAAATGCTTGTGTTCCCCATGAAATAACAATTCTTGTGCAACTTTTTTCTCATAATCCGTGTTGGGTGGTGCCTCTGTTATGCCTCCTTAAAATTTAGTAATATTGACAACTGCGGTGTTACCAGTTGGGGTGTGTCCTTACCCAAACTGACACTGTCCAATCAGTGCTGGCAGTATCAGACTATGTAGGGACACGCCCCTTTGACACAGGGAATGGTAACACCCAGTTGTCAATTTATTCATACATTTCTAGGAGGAATAACAGAGGAATGGCACAATGCAGAGCTCTAAGAAAATATTCTCCAGAACTATTTCATAGAGAACACAAGAATTTACAGTCGGGAGGGCCCCATACACATTAGATAGACGGCTGATTCCGCCAACTGTTATCTAATGGGAATGGACAACTTTAGATCAACACACGCTCCAGATGCTAAAACGGAGCCTGCTGAAACCGGCCTTAGGTTACGTTATCTGTGTGTTTTGTTCATTTCATTTAGCACACAGGCCAGATGGTACATTTTAAAGTGGCACACTGGAAGTGCCTTCTTATCACCAGCACTGGACATATATTAGGTTGATGTTCTGAGAGGAATTGTTATTTGTTATTATTTTATTAAAAAGTTTTCTATGTTTCGTCTGATGTACCACAATTTACTATTACATTTCTTTGGTAGAAGCCCTTTAATTTCTGGGTGAATCCGGCAGCACTCCTTTAAGTAGGACACAGTCTGATACTGTTCAATAAGTACTGGCAATATCCGACTGCGTAGGAGACGCCCCTTTGGGAATGGTAATGCCCGGTTGCCAATTAATTCATATGTTTCCAGGAGGAATAACAGAGTAACTGCACAATGTAAAATTCTAGGAAAAGTTGTTCTTGAGCTTATGGGGTTATTTTATGGGGAAAGCATAAGGACATGTCAGGAGAGTTGAATGGTCCTCTTGAAGCTGTAATAGGATAGGTCGCTATGAATTTATTTTTTTTATATAGCTCAAGCATGAAGGTCCAGTTATATTATCTGCTGGCCATGCTTTGTTCATAAAAACTAGTCATTAGGTAGGCTGAAGGGCTATCCTTTGGTCATGTAGACCCTAAAATGCTAAATGGTACCAACCAAGCAGTCAGTCAGTATTTGACACTATAATACACTTCAGGACTCATTTACAGAGCTGTGGTGGTCCATTGGTGGGCCATGCTCCCTCCATTCAGTTTTTGCAAGCCATAGCCTTGTGTTACTTTCTGTTTAAGACACCTTTTAAGTCTGATGTATTTTGATACCCCCATTAACAGTCCAAATAATACACCAATAGGTTGGTTTCCTGGGAACGTTTCAATCCGCCATAAAACGTTATGGACCTTACGTCCCCAAAGAAAACATTGGCGGTTCATTTGTCTTAGGCTCCGTACGTCCTGTAGGATCAAGAAAGTCTTTCCAAAAACCTTCTTTAGCAAACAATTTCCTGATCTCATAAGACTGGATCAGACACCATCCTTGCCACTATATATACAGCTTATGTATGGAGCCATAATACGAATGAGACTTTCCATTAATTAAACCAAGATGTTGTATCTCTCATGTCATAGGTCAAGTTCTGGGTATTATAGGCAGCTAGATCTCTCACGTAGGGATCATGCACATGGCAAGGCCATATGCATGGGGCCTGTATGATGGCAGAGGGAGTACCCGCTACCTAGGGCTTCCCATATAAGGGAGCAGTAGGGACTCCATGTGCCACTTTGTGGGGGTAACCCTTATCCATGGAAAAACACAGACATCTGAAAAGTATATACATTTTATATATTTCGTCCAAATAGTATACAGTATACAAGTATTGCAGTTTGTGCCATTAAAAATGTTATAATTTATATGGTTAGTACAATTTAAAAAGGGAGGGAATGTGATTGTTAAGGATATGAATGACGCAAAAAAGTTTTTGCCTTGGGACCCTATAAAACACGACGGTAACCACAATACTTTGAAGGCCTTAGGAAAGGCATAGCTAAGGGGTTTTCAGAATTAGAAAAAAAAAAAAAAAGTTGTTTTTTTCCACCAGAAACTGTGCCACGTTTGTCCAAGGGTTTCGTCTGGAGTTGCCATTACTTTGGCATTTCACCCGTAGTTCCAAATAATCCCCCAAATCTGATAAAGATTCAGTAATTTTGTGAGCCATTTGAAGTGGCCCAATCTTCTGTTGTACTCATCAAACCAGTTGCACACAGATTTGGTCCTATACACCCCATCGTTTTTGCCCTGGAACATGGAAGTTTTAATGATGAGTTCTGCTAGGACATGGCGCACAAAAGATTGAACATATTGGCCAACCACACTTAAAAGACCCCCCAGAACATATGTGACCAAACCTCCAGTGTGCTTCAAACAGAAGCTAGATGAAACGCTTTAGGACACGGTTTGGAAACCTCTCTCTTTCTATTGCCCGCAGTGTTTTTTTTTTTTTGTGCAGGTATTAAGACAGGATGTTTTTTTTTCTGCACCAAATGTTTACGGCTTCATTCAGAAAATGGAATGATGAGGTTCCCTGCTTGGACGTATTCATGGCTCATTTCAAGAGGTTTTCATCACTGATGAAATGCAGCTGCAATAATTGGGACTGAGTAATGGCCTGTCAATTTCAAGGTTTACCATGGTTCATAAGCTCATTATACTGATGGCATCCATTCCATTAGTGACTTTCTTGAAGCAGCCTGGCCAAAAACTGATGAATGAGGCATAAAGCCAGGTCATCCCACAGACAGGTCACCACAATTTTTTTTTTACTCAACTTATTCATTAGACCATACGAAAGATATTATAGTCAAAAGGTGGGATAGATCTGAAATACCAGACAGCCCATGGACAAGAGTGGTACGGTTCATGGTAGAAAAACTTTGTTTTACGGATTTGATCCCTTATTAAAAAAGGTTCCCATACAACGATAAAACTCAGTTGAACCGGTTGATTTTGACAAGATCGTTGAAGATCGAATGTCTAGAATGGGTCTTCCAACTTCAACATGCCCGATCCTTTGTTCCCATTTGAGATGAGACCCCTTTGGCAGCAGCTTATTCTCTCCCGATGGAAATAAACAAAACTTTTACTTACATTCCCGGTTCTACTCTACCATCAACCATATGGGTCAATGGGATAAACTGTAATCAGATGTAGGAAGCGAAGATTTGTGGCAAGGACCATGTGTAGGAAGAGTTAAACTGGACAAAAATAACAATTCATCATCGCAGTTGACTACGATAAAGGTAAACCCATCAAGAGCACTTGGCTCCGGATTTATTGGCAGGGTGAGCACTAAGGAAGACGTCTCCGTTCATTGAAAATGCATTTATACGTCAAAATGAATTAAATGCATTGACAGGAAAACAAGATACTTTCACCTTCCTAAGTGTCTTACATCTCCATGCTTACAGAGAAAGCAAACGGATCCAACAAGGAGAATATTCCATTTGGTTAAGATTTGTGGGAGGCATTTCCAGGTCGGTTAGATAAGGGACGGAAATAGAACTGCGGCAAGCCACTATATCAATCCCCAAGATGAGGTAACTGTTACTACTCTGTCAAAAATGTTTTACATAATTAGGAGTTGGGGCAATCCTATGACTGAGGGCACATCACTGACCATAACTCAGAAATACGTGATAAATATTCAGTGTAGTATTAACCACGTTAATGTAGTTATGAATCATGGAAAAGCATAGCCCAAAAAATGGATAGTCACTGAACAACTCAGTACTTTGACCACAATGCTGTCCATAAAAATGCTCAGCGTGGGCAGGCAGAAGTGACTATTGGAGAAAACTTCAAACGCCAGTATGGACAACGTTCAAATATTCTCTCCATAACCCGTGTCCAGGTACAGATATCGCATGAGAAGCAATAAGAAAAATCCTTTAATGACTTAATAAGAAGGGAAGGTGGGCCACTACTCCAACGGGACACTGGGTTCTACAAAGACCACATGTCCAGCCTGGAACATTTAAGGACCAGTGACAGGGAGATCCCAGTACTAATATCCATTGACCGGCCCGTTACTGGGTAACCTGGAAGATTTTGATACCGGTTTATATGTTCTCCAGAGACAAGCGGGACAATTTCTCACCATTATAGTAAATACTGGCGTTTTCACAGCATCACCAATGTCTGCAAAATTCTAGAAACCTATTATAGAGTATTTTGACATGAGGTGGTAACAGAGGAAGATTTATTACGATATACCACAGAAGGTGTGCAAGAAGACAGGACAGTGCCTTAAAGGGATGCTCTTTCTAAATCACATCAACGGATGTATGCAAACTTAAGATGCCCAATTGGCCCAGATTTCTTTTGGCATTCCTTTTGGCCTCTTGGCCATTCAGATTGCTAGGCACCATTATTTGCACACAGAGCATGCTTTAAAATCTGTACTAGCACTTCTTAGATGGGCCTGTCTAATGATAAGTTCTCTAAGCTGTTCCTAGATATTTTTTATGGCAATAAAGGACTGTTAGGTTTTTAAGAAGTCCAATTCTATTGTGTCCTCCAAGACAAGTGGCATTAGAGTTGTCTGGCATTCACTCATTTGCCCTTCATAGAGCTAACATGCAGATCTGAGCATGGCCATACATGGGGGGGGGGGTTCCGGACATTGTAATGCTCAACTGAAAGATGTTCTGGCCAACATTACTACTTTTTTTAGTGGTCTTTTCAGTCAATGCGATGACAAACCTCATACCCTACTGGTAAGTACCACAGGTGGCTACCATGACCGCTGTGCTCCACAGACCTGAGGAGCTCCAGCTATGACTGGACTACAGGTCTGGATGGAGCATCCCGTTCAGGGCCACCGTTTAATGACAACAACTAACACCCATCAGGTACAGAAAGACAAGTATTATAATGTTCAATTTTTAACAGACTTCTTTGTACACTTTACAAAGAAGATTATTCCATCGAAATTATTTCTCTACCCCATATACTGCTCAAGATTTTCAACCAGAAGACATTACAAGTCCAAAATTAACAAAAATGAAAAATACACTAAGTAGTCCTAAAACAATTTGAAAGAGGTTCTGGTTCAGATGTACCCAGTACACCATGCAACTTTTTTTTTTTTAATTCCCTTATATATTTTGTATACTGGCAGTCTAAAAAGACCTTCAATTACATTTTTGGATGTTCGTTTAGCTCTCGAAGCAAATCATGATGGTTAGCGTTCAGGGTTGGTCAAGCCCACCAGAGTATCCCCTATTATGGGGACAGAGCTTTAGAAGGGGTTGTTTATGACAAGCCCTCTGTTCTGGCACATAGAAGGGGGTCTCGATAGGGCATACAGACAGGGGTTGTGGTGGCGATCTTACCAACTGAAGGTCCAACATAAGGTATATACAGAGAGAATCTGGTCTAGGTGAACATCATCCATGGACATGGGGGATGTAAGCAAACTTTTATACAAACAATTACAGAACTAGGGGCTGGTGGCCATCTTCCTATCTTGCCCACCAGGGCATTAGAGGTGATGGTCAATAGAAACCATCACCCAGGGGTGTACCTATCGGGGGTTCAGAGGAAGCAGGTGCACACGGTGGATAGTGGAATTTCCCTACAATATTATAACCATATAAAAAGTTATTTACAATTTTTTCAAAAACTATAGAAGTGTTCTATCATTTTTGGAATGCAGCGCAATAAAATGTCAATCAAAAAGTAAAAAGAATAGTCTGTTAAGAAAAAAATATATCACTTTGGAAAATATCAAGGATATAAAAAAAAATACAGATGCGTAAGAATGATGGGAAATCTATTAATCAAAGATTCTAAATTTGACTCGAAGTCCCTGTAGCCACAGTGTATGACGTTACCATAGAAACCAACCTGCATCTCCGCAGATCACATGACCAGCACTTCTTGTTTTCCAGAAATATCTTCATCCTTTTTTCCCAGGAAGGTTTTTACTCGTATACAATCCAAAAATGTCAAATAGTTAAAAATTCTATGCAGTTCTTACATCATTCTCCGTTTTGGGTAAAGTTGGGTGAAAAACAAATGGCCGCAATTACATTGGCTTTACAGGGGCTGTCACCCAATTTCACACTGCTGGTCCTAGAAACACATGTAACTCTATTGGATGAACATTAAATGGAATAATTTCAACTCTCTGAGCTTTAATATCCACTTATTCCGTAATTGAAGCCGCTCTGGTGCTCTACAGAGCAGGTGTGTAACTAGTGAGGGGCTGGCAGGGCCAACAAGACCCAACACCGATTTTATGGGCAGGAAATAAAGTAGGAGCCGCCAATGTGAAATTTTTCATAGTTCTCAATTTCAAACTATACATATAAAACAGACACTCCCAACATTAAAGGGGACCAAAAAATATTATTAGTGTAGTCACTGCAGTATGTGATAGACTCGTTAATAGACATTCCGGTCCCCCGTCACTCTGATTGAGATTTTCATAGATTTTTATAGCAATGCCGGAGGTCTAGTTGCACAGCCTTATTTGAGGATGATACGACTCTTGGTCATGTGACCGGCCCCACTGTACTCTATGTATAAGCAGTAGTACATAAAGTATATGGAGTACAGTGGGGCCGGTCACATGGCAAAGCGTTGTATCGTCATCATAGACGACTGTGCAACTAGACTTCCGGTCCCCCGGCAAAAATCTATGAAAATCTCAGAATCAGCGCGACCGGAATGTATATTAGTGAGTGTATCACATACTGCAGTGACTACACCGATAATCATTTTCCCCACATACCCCTTTAATTCTAAATGTGTCCATAGAGCTCCATTAGCCCGACGGAGCCAAAAGAGGGTCCTTTCGGTCTCTTTCGTGCTGGTATGTCAGTGTACCTTGGCGGCCTCTAAGGTAACGGGGGGACCTGGGTAATTTCAGTTTTTGCCACTGCCTTGCAAGCTAGTGACTAAATTATCACAAATAAAGTGTACAAGTTGTGTAACGGTGTCCAAAAGATGAATTGCGTGCAGAATACTCTGAGGAGCACGGTACTATCTGTAACTTAAAACAGAAATTAGCGGCTACTATTGTACCTTGCGCCTCCGAGTATGCTGTACGCTTAAGGCCCCATGCACACAAACGTATTTTTGCGGCCGCAATTCATCCGCAAATCTGGAGAGAATTGTGGCCCCATTCATTTCAATGGGCCCTTGCACACAACTGTGGTTTCCACGGTCCGTGCATGGCCAAGGAGTCTGGACCACAAAAAGAACGGACGTGTCTTATTACGGCCAGGTTTGGCGGTCCAGGCTCATAGAAATTAATGCACGCGTCCATGTGTACGGGCGGCCCGTGGGTGACACTCCGCGGCCGTCCGACCCGTAAATCACGGCCGTGCACATGGCTACGGTCGTATGCATGAGGCCTTAATCACACGACCGTGGTGATTGTGCGGTTCGCAGAACCATGGATCAGTTGTCCGTATTTGCGGTCCCTTTGTCCGCAAAAAAACTTCCAACAAGGCATCCTTGTGTCATCTGTATTCACAAATCTGCTATGAAAAAGGAAGGCTGGAATGGACGTCACAAGTTTTTCCAAAAACCATGAATAGGTCACATGGGTCAACAAATACGGACAGTAAAATGACATTTCCTGAGGTTTTGCTGCCCAGACTTGCAGCCCCCACATGGATCCGTGAACATCACGGTCGTGTGCATGGGGCCATATAAATGAATGGGTCATTGTGCTATCCGCAAAATTGCAGAAAGCACACGGACAAAAAAAATGAAATTAAAAAAAAAACACAATAAACCCTTGTGTGCAATAGGCCTAAAAAGAACTTCAAGGATGCCTTCTTCCATCTTAATAATTTAGGTCATTCTTACTCATCCTACAACTTGCTGCATAATAGAGCCCAAGACGTCCCACCAGGATTAATATTTTAAAAATAATGATTTTCTCAGGTGTGAGAAAGGAACATTTTCAAATCAAGATTCAAGATCTTTTGAAAGTGATGAAACCGACACACAATGTTCTCGAGTCACGTCAGGTACCAAGAGTAGATTACGTTATATTGAGGCAACGCGTTTCGAGGCTTGTACAGCAGTATAAAGCAGGCAGATTAAGACTATATCTGAGGGAGGCCCCAGTGCTCCTCGCTGAGAATAATTTAGGCCACATCTTGCCTCCTGTTCTCTCAGGCTTCGCTCTGTCTTTTTATAGATCAGGTGAACGTCTCCTCTTCTGCTGACAGCATAAAGGGAGTAAACAGGGATTCATATACAGGCCCAGATTCTAGCTAGAAGGCTGTAGACAGACCAGTCGCTATCACATCCTCACGTTTAGATCTAGAAATGTGTAGGACATTTATACCACACCATAGGACTTTTTTTTTCAGTCTTCCCATTGCTTCAATGGGTATTTGTGACGCGGACAAGATAGGTCAGCTGGGTTTCTTTTTCCCAGTGCCGCTAATTTAGTTGTAAACTACTGCGCTAATTGCCATTGAAAGCAATATGAGCAAAAGAGGTGTTTTCCATGCTGAAAAAGCTTCGGAATCCACTTGTAAAAATCAGTGTGTGAACCTGGCCTAAATGTGCAATTCTTTCTATACAGCCCAAAGTCACTCTCGATACCAACATGAATAAATGTATGTCAAGAAGGATTTTTAAAGGGCATCTCTGACACTAGTTAGCCGTCAGTACCCACCAAATGCCCCCCAATAGGAATAACCACAGTCAACATATGAACCCTATCAGTACTTGGTTGGTCCTTGTGGGTTTCCCCCCACTATATTGCTAGGATAGGCCATCACTTCCTTAATTTGCAGGGATCCCACAGATGAATGGCGCATGTTGCAGGTCCCTGCGCAGCAGATGGCCAAAGAGGATACCTGTCCCTTCGTTTTAGGGATCAGACGGGGTACTGTAGGTCAGACCCCACAGATCCCAATGTATACATTATAACATGGAAATACCTCTAATTGAGATCATGTGTATGACAACATAGTAGGCAGTGCGCGCATCTGCACCAAGAGGTCTCATCGGTGACTCATTGCCTCAATATAAACCCTAGAATGACTTCTATTCAATCAACCCGATCGGACATGGACGGTGGAGAGACGCTAGTACACACCGGGCGTTACAGTACTCGAGAACCATATGACACCAGGAGGGTATCAAGCGTGGGTCTGATTAATTAGAATGGGAACCGCGCACTTTACTTTCCGTGTTTTATGATTGGCCCTGCAAGTGCACCGCCCAGCGTGCACTAGCATCTCTCCCTCATGCTCAGATCGGGCGGGTAATTGGAATTGGAGGAACACTTCAAAAAAACAAAAAAGTATCGATGCATCCGATTGACCCACAATAGCTTATTTGCATACCTGAAGCAAAAAACCTGACTTGACAAATTTATCACAGTGGTGCACGCTGTATTATGAATTTAGTTCATCTTGCAAAACCTGTCCGACACTATACTTTTCCTTACACCACTTCTCGGTTGGCTTACTGTAGACCAATACTCTGAGGAACAATTCTGGCACATTTAAGCCATGCCTCCTTTTTGTTAATCCACAGACCCTTTCTAGACACTTTTTAAAACGGTCTAGTGAGACGAAAAAGCGTAAGGCATGTACATCAGTTTTTTTGGCACAAATTGAACCGGTATTCTGGCGCACTCTGCTTAGTAAAATGTCTCTTCTTGTTTATAGCCAGAAGGTTGAAAACCCATAGGAGACACTTCTCCTAGCTTAGCATTCGCGTCAATTGCATACAGGCTACTCGTTAACCAGTGGTGGCAAACAAGTCGCGATAAAAAAATCACTGGATTTGCATGTTGGCTTTTATGCAACTGTTGCAGTTGGTTGGGTATTTGTGCCATAGGAATCGGTTGGTAGTCCTGCAATTTTTCCAGGTTTCCATGTAGCCTGGACCCAACTTACATTTATCTCTGATGCCATGTTACAATTTTTAGAAAGATAAAATATGCTAAAAAGTTCAGTCACTGTGTACATACGTTACTTATCTTCTACTAATCCCGAGTTACAGTCTGTATTATACTCCAGAGCTGTATTCACATTTCTGCTGGTTTTTTGGAAATAGTCAACAAGCGTGTTGACAAACACAACCTATTTTTCCTACATCAGAACAATTACATTATTTAACAATTCCTGGTGCACCTACACATCAGCAGAACAAGATTTGCAGGCACTGGGATATTTCAGCTTTGAGGTCTGCAGAATTGTGAATGTAGCTCTGGAGTATGAAAACAGCCTGTAATTCAGGATCAGTACATAAGCAATGATCAATCCTATATACAAAACTGTAAAATGGTGGTCAAAAAGGTATAAAATGCATTTTCTTTTTTCAGAAAGGACATCGGGTACACCTATTGTCTAATACACAATAGAGAGATTTACCCATAAGATTTGGGCTATTCAGAATTTTGCTGTACAACTTTACTACAAAGTCGCATGACATAGGTTTCACACATGCAAATTTAGTCAAATGATTCATTTTTTTTCCCATGTCTTCCTTTGTGTCAATTGAAAGTCATGTAACTTATAACTTTCTTAAAAATCATTGAATGTACATGTAATCGTTGATGTAAAAGTCGCATGAGGTCGCATACATATGGAGTCCTATGGAACGCAGCTGTTGCAAGAGAATATTCTTTATATAGCCTCAGCCTGGGCTGTACAGATCGAGTGATTCCTAGATTTTCCCTCACGTCAACCCAATTGTGAAGATGTGTAGCATTGTCCGCAGCCTACACAATCATATATGAGAACCCAAGTGACCAACCAATAGAGTAAAATAAAAAAAGTTACTGGAAAAGTCGCCTAAACTCACAGGGTGGAAGTTCTAAGAGAAATGTTTTACAATCAGGGACTTAGGAACCACACGTTACCGGGCCCAATGGATGGGATTCCCGGTCCCAAACGTCATTGGCAGCGTCCGAAACTATTGTAGGTAGACCAATGGTATGGTGACGTCATATTATTAAGGTAATGTGGTTCTGACCTTTGTGCCAAATCACTGCCAGCTGACCCCAGGCTACAAATTACACCATTGGCACCTGGCTAATGATCGTATAACAGGCACTTGACACCAGTGAAATATCACCACATATTGGCATTTTCTGATTGGTCGTTTAACTAGGTTGACTGTTCAGGATTATAGTGGGGAATTGCACAACTAGCAATTCCCTAATGCAATGTTATTCTTGACATTCCTCTTACAAGCCGAAGTCATCGAATATTAACCAGTCTCGGAATCTAGTAGACAGCAGCCTACCTTCGATTGTGAAAAGTTGCATCAACATGGTTTTGACAGAATACAGGCTGCTATATGCCACCAAGATAGCCCATGTGTACTGCTGCGATAACATTTTCCACAGCCCTGCTGATCATTATGACTCAGACTTACACAAAGAGAAAATCTGATAATTACCGTAATTTTGGGAAGTGCTAGTTATGCGTTTCCTTGATATAACGTTTAGAAGGGGTTATCGGAGATGAAATTTTTTTTTTCAGAAACCGCGCCACTCCTGTCCAAAAGGCTCTGTCGTGTACTGCAGATCAGCCCTATCCACTTTAATGGAGCTGAACTGCAATACCAGACACTGCCCACAGACAAGGGTGGCGCTGTTTCTGGAAAATTAGAAGATATCGTGTCTCCTATAGTCTAGGATAATATTTTTCTTTTATTAAGTAACACGCAACTACCCATTTCTACCACTCAACCCTGGCATAGCAGAGCCACTAGAATAATATCGGACTGCCACATCTAGAACATTTATTCAAGCCTCTGGTTTGATGCGCTCTACCAGAAAGTACAGACATTAAATATTATAATGGAATTTTATGCCTCGTTTAATTTTCCGTACAATTTCTAATTTAACAATTACACCAATTTCACGCAGATTTTCTCTTCAATCAGAAATCACGTAATAATGGCGCAAATGTCAGACCTAAGAGCTACCAATCTGAAACTCAATGACACCCACCCTTATCTAGAGTCATTTTCCAAATGGACAAGCCGTGATATTTAACTCTCCGAGTGCTACACTACACCCTTACACCCTCCACCCCACCCCCAACTCCGTTCCTTAAAGTAGTTCTAGAGTCTCACACCCCAGCTATGTTTCCCTTTCGGTTGCTGTCACTCACACATTCCCCCCCGAGTATCAACACCCCCAGCCCTCTACAGCCTGTCACACTAGTGATTGGAGTCCAACAGGTGTCTATGTTCAGGGTAAGGCTATATATTGCCTCCCTCAAGTAAATTAACCTCTTCAGCTAGCACACATTAAGTCGATCATTGGACTCTTAAGGCTCCAAGTCATATAGAACAGAATCCAAATGCGTGATAAGGGGGGGGGGGGCAATTATTTTAATTTTTCAATATATTCCAGAGACGTAGAGAAGTCAGTGCCTTATTGCACTTGAACACTCACCGTCCTGAGGAACTGGATCTCATCTTCGCTCTCTCCTCCTTCAGCCATGATGTTGCGGGTACCCTCCTGCCTTGTAGAGGATGACCCCTTCTGGGTTGCCGGCTTGTGACGATGTCCGAAGTGTAATCCGTGTGATTAGAAGGGGGAGAGAGAGAGGCTGCCGTGCTCTCCTCTCTCTGTGTACAGAGATGACACACACACACAGACCTAGACAGATCCTGCCAGCCTCTCCTGTGCACCCCTCCTCTACTCCCTGATTGGAGAGAGCGAGGTTAGCACCAGCCAAATTGTCCATAGGAGGTGGAGGGTCTCGGATGCAAAAAAGGAGAATGGTACTCAGCAATAAATGCGATGAGGATAGTAGAAAAAATGAAAGCTGCAAAATGGATTATAGAAAGTGGGTGAATTAATTAAAGTCCAATTAAAATAATTAAGTTGCAGCGAGTGTACATATCAATGCGAGTCATGAAAATAAGCAATAGGCAAGCCGGTAATTCTGCAAATTCTATTAGGAATTCATTGACAGGTTAGAGGTAAAATAGAAATTATTTATTGTCAGTTAATAACATCGATAGCAATCTCAAAAACACAAAAAAGTACAAAAACAAAGTATAAAAAAAGTGACGTCAACGTAAAACACAAAAGTTGTCAAACAAAAATGTCAATCACTATGTAAGCGATAGGACTTAAATACATGTGTTATCTTGAAAGGTCTTCAAGTGGTCACAATTGCAAAGGACTGGGTAAGTACGGTCAAGTTGAACACATTTTAAATCACCAAACCCAGTAATATTATTGAGGCATGAGGCACAATCTGTCTTATACCTCAAGAAGGATATTCATATGAATGTGGCATGCCGGAATTAATTGAATCACTCTTCTAAAAAATGACTGATATCCCACTGTGTGCAGGAGGAATGTATTTGTGGTAAACACTGAACTTCTTAAAGGAACACTCCAAAAAAGCCTAGTGCACAGCCGAATCGGGTGGTGACATCCCTCTGGAATAAAGGACATCAAAAAGAGAACCGTATCATGCCTCTGGCCGTACTACGTATAGTTTTTTTCTTTCCACGAGTGCTCCTTTAAGAATGATACATAACAATAGCAGTCGTTGAATGTGTGCACTACTGAAATGTGTAATAAATAATGTATGCAATAGATTAATTAAAAGCAAAAACTTGCATTAAAAAGGCAATTTACATAATCGACTATGACATTTAACCAACCATACACGGCAGTACTCAAGGAGCAAGTTCTTTCATTTCAAAATTTTCCCAGAGTTTGAGCGAATGGTGGAGTTCTACCAAAGCTGGGCATGGATTTTAGATAATGGTCAGCCATTTTTATCGTTAGTTAGTTCGTAAGGGAAAAGAAAGATTTGATTTGATCTTTTATTGGCCCAAGCATAAGTGATATCAGACGTGTATGGCAACCACTTTTCTCACTCCCCAATTCAAAGAATATGCTAAAGCAGCTGATCTTTACGCACAAATTTATGGTGGTGGGAGTCATAATTGTCCGACAATCATCATATATCGTTGACCAGCTTTACAATTCCACGATGTCACTAATGGGTTCCAACCTCTCGGGAAGAGGGCAATCAAAGGAACCTCTGTAGCCATGCATTTCCCCCTCAACCATATCCTTAAAAATCAAGGTGTCCTTGTCCAGTTTTAGGAGGTCGTCCAAACCTGGGCTTTGCATATTCAATGGCAATGTATCAACAGATGTTTGGCATTCACTATCCAGACTACGGGATCCCAAGTTGCTCAAGGTTATGTTCTTACGACTGACGAAGACTTGGCTGTTTCGGCCAATTAAAGTTTTTAGGGTATTAGTGTTGTCTTTTAAACGCTCATCTGTTTTCTTAAGTAAACAACGCTCTTCATTTGATCTCAATCCACTCTCCTGACTAAGTGAACGACCAAACCTTCGTGCCCCCTTGCGTTTAATGGTGTGTGTGGTCAATTGTTCCCAATCTTTCAACTGAGGATCCACTTCTGTAGAGCTAGAGGCCCAAGGAAAGCTAAGGACCAATTTTCGTACACTTCGATACTGGGATGTGTGACCAATAGGTCTTAATGTCTCAGTAGGCTGGAAACAGCCAAGTTCTGCCACAGAGACTTGGCTTTGTATCGAGTGAGGTTTTCCTGAAATTAAACAGTCCAAAGGGAGTCGATCATTGTTGAACATAGGTTTTTTTTCTTCCAAGTATTTAAGCTCTTTGTCTTCTATTCTATGTTCCTTACTTGGGGTTAAACTATTCCTGTTCATCATCTCTTGATCCCCTTCAGAATTGGCACAATCACCCACTTTTTCCGGCATGCTAAGTGAACGACGTAATGCTCTACGGTGCTTTCCAGAATGTATTTCATCCAGGTCTTCACTGTTTACATCTGACGACTTCCAAGGAGAGGACCTCAGCGAAGGAGGAGAAGATGGATTTTGGGTAGATGAAGTTTTGGCATCGGCAGTATTACCTGAAATAAAAAGGACATAGATAAAAGCACAAAACCCTCTAATGGAATATGTGTCGACAGTACATTAGACAAGGCCTTGGGAACCTACCAGAATTTGATCCTTTTAGAGAAAGAGTGTTCATTCGAAAATCTCTTCCATTAAAAATGGGACCCTCCAAGGCTTCAGAAACCATCCTCTTCATTATATTCCAGCCACTTGGTTCCATGCTTTTGCCCTCAGGAGTCTACACAAGAGAGAAAAAAAAGGCAGAGCCAAGGAAGATTTACTATAGAGAAACATATGTATAAAATCGAGGACACCCTTAAAGAGAGCTGAACCTCCACGTTACTTTATTTGCTGGAGATATTTATCAGAACTCACAATATGTTCTATACTGAAATTCAGAGATACAATTCATAAATATACAATGTAATTATTAACATTTTCCACTATTGGGTTAATTAGTACCGGCTGCTTGGCTGCTCGTGGTCGATGAAAGAGTCTCAAAGAGTTACGGACCTTTTCCTTTCTGTCCAGCTGGGCAGGAGAAGTGGAGATCTGACCAGATGGCATCCTGTAAGGAGAACATTTATCTTTAAATGACCAAAACCGCAGAATGAGGATAGTGTAGAAAAGAAAAAAAAAAACAAAACCTTAATTTCCCAAAACTGTAGACATTAGTGCCATATGCTGCCCCAAACATCTTCATCTGAACTATTCAAAACAAGCTTGAAAATCACGTAGCATATTTACTTCCCAACATTGGATGTGCAACACCAAGGACTAGCCTTAAGGTTATGCAAATCGAGGAAGTATCAGGTGTCACCAAGATCTGCAAATAATCAAGCAATTTTCAAGCACCTCACTCCAATCTGTGGCATGTAGGGGACATAAAAGCCAGATTAAAAGAAAAGTTTAGGCCACATGAAACCTCAAAAATCTGATCAAGTGGTGTCGCACATACCAAGCCTAGGACAGCAACCAGTGTTGACATAAAAACCACCAGAAGGCGTGTGCATGACCAAAGTCTACGTGCCAGACATCCAGCTACAGGTGTTCCATTGACCACAATCCACCGCTCTCAAAGGTTATCATGGTGCACAGCAAGACAGCAATGGATGACTATCCTCTTCAGTGAGGAGTCCTGCTTTTGTCTCGGACGCAATGATAGCCAGAGATTGGTCTGGAGACCACGTGGGCAACGCCATGAAGATGCCTCCACAAGGGAACGTCACAGTGGTCCTACTCCCGGAATTATGGTGTGGCATAATGTACGGTAGCTGAACCCCTCTAGTCTTCATTTCAGGTACACTAACAGCTCGGCATTACATTGATTTGGTCGTGGAACCAGTGATACGGACATTTCTCCAAAGCGTCCCAGAAGCAGTTTTTCAACAGGACAACGCCAGGCCGCATGTTGCTCGTGCTACTGTGAGCAGCCTGCATGCTCCTAAACGTGCTACCATGGCCTGCATAGTCTCCCATCGAGCACATCTGGGACATCATTGGTTGGCAATTGCAAAGGGAGCTGCCAGCAGCTAACCTTGCCGATTTGCGTGCCGAGGTGCATTCATCGTGGCATAACATTCCTCAGACAACCATTATTAACCTCATTGATAGCATGCCAAGGCGTGTATTTCTGCACGTGGCGCTTATACTCGATACTGAATAAATCAAGATGTTTGGAATATCTAGTTCAATGTTAAATGTTAAAGAGTGTATAACTAGATTCCATAAAGATGTGTCTCGTCTGAGCAACCCCCGTCCATATGCTCTATATTGACACGATAGAAGAAGTCCCCTGCTTGGGACCTGCCTATCTATGAGACAGTGGAGAAACTTTTGCAACCATTCATTTGAATAGGAATCACGTAATACTACACGTCCTCTCTGGTGGCCACTTGACCATGACTATGTTCAGTACTAAGGCAGGGATAGTGTTGTACGGTATTATCAGGAGAAAAATCTATATATTTTTTTTATTATTTACCGGCAATTTTAGTTTTTTAATTAATTGGACAAGAACAGCAGCAGTGCACACATGAAACATACAAGAAGTTGTCTAGGATTAGAAGAACATAGCTGATTTCTTCTAGAAACAGCACCACACTTGCCCATGTGTCTCAATTGAAGTGAAAGGAGCCGAGCTTCAATACCAGACACAATCTACAGACAGGTGTGGTGCCGTTTTTTGAAAGAGAGCAGTTATGTTTTTCTAATCCGGACAATCCCTTTAAATTCAATGAATGACTTACCTCTTTCCTCGTTTGCTATTTCGTCTTTTAGTTCTTACTTTCTGTCCTCGTGAGGAGTGATCCGGAGTTGCTGGAATGGCGGGGGATCCAGAACTTAGTTCTAAAAAGTTACCAGGGCTCAGTGAAAAGTCAGAAAACACTTCAACACCTCCAGAGTCATCTAAGGAAAGAGAGTTACAAAACAGGTCTATGACATGGTTTTCTAAAGCAAGAAGTCCAAGGTAGCGGTGCTAGGAACAGTCTTTACTACCAACCTTGGAATGAAGAGGGTGCTCCAATTGGCTCACTTGATTCTTCATTGGATAAGTTGCCATCTACAACCTCAATTAAGGATTTTCTACAGAGAAAAATATACATACCCACTAAGAGGTTTAAAGACATCTACTGTATAGCTCAACATGATTTAAAGAATAAGCAGATCCTGGTCTCTACAGTCGACGGCGAGATGGCCTTCCATCCATGGTCACTTGTTTGAAAGGAGTTATGGAATCAGAATGAGTGAGACCACTTCATAGTGGGATCACTCAACCTCGAAGTCAACAAATCAAGGAAATAGTAGGTTGAACACGACAGACAAATATTTTTTCAAACTCACTAACTATATAAATATATACCGTTTCTTGGCTATAAACTGCTCTCCACATCCAGAATCCTCTGAAGCTTTACGCTTTGTCTTGTTTCTTTGTGGAAGCTCCATTTCTTCTGCCCAAAGCAAACATTGGTCATTAGTAGGTTCTCAAATGGAGGCAAATCTTATTGTATATTATCAACAGCATTTTCTCACCTGCTTTATCATTGGAAGGACCAAGGCCAGACTTCAGCTTACTTAAAGCCTCATTGACCATTCCTTGAAGCAATAGACATACATTAAAGCAGATATGATCACAGGAGATTGTGTCATTTGGGGTTTACTGTACTTCAACACAAAACATTCTTAGGGTGCCCATACACTTTAAAAAGCGGTCGAAGAAACGCTCGTCCGGCCGACAGGTATTTTTCTTGACACTCCCATATACATGCATGCTTGGCCAAATGTTATGCCAGAAACCAGATCTCAGACACTTATTATATGATCAGTCTCAACTCAGGGACCTGGACTCCACCTGACCACCCTATTGCAGCCACATATAGGATGCATGTGGCCATTTTCCACTGATGTCTATGGGAGTTATGGAGACAGTTAAGCCAGCGACTTTCCTAGACTTTAAAAAAGTATTGACCACCTCTTCTTGGCTCGTTAGCATCATTGAATTGCTTTCACGGAAGGTTGGGTGGTGAAGGGGACCTAGGTCCCCAAGGTGTTGGAGGCCCCAGGGCACCCTATAATCGGTCTCTAAAAAGAACTATAAAAATGACAGAAATATTTCCCTTACAACAAAAATATCTTAAGCCCTATTTCTTGATGGATCATCACTGTTCACTGGGTTGGACTGGCTCACAAGAGGATCCTTCGGTTACCACAGGGTCTGACACAAAATTTGACCCCAAAAAAGCAGAAGACAGCCCTTCAAGGGCAACTTTGTAGCCAATCACTGGCCACCATCTATTTTTTATTAACAAATAACCTATTGATGTACTGTGCACAACAACGGTTGAATGCAATTTTCTGGAACATAACATTTCTATTTTTTACCGTACCGCTCATACTACGTCTGCGTCTCCTGCGAAGGCCCTCTGAGTTGTGTGTCACAGAGTCCTCTTCAACCAAATCACAAGGAACAGAAATCTTTTCCCCGATAAATGAGGGGAGCTGCCCTGCCGATAAAGAGAGACTTATGTAGAAAATTGGATACTAGAGGATCCGTACCTCCAAGACCACCAACAAGATATAGAGTAACTGCCTTACTGCAGGAGATAAACCAAAGGGAGTGTACTGTAATGCAAATCCTCTATCAAAGTAATTCAGTGAATTACTTAAAAATAAACTTTAAAAATGGAGTCTACCCCTCTCATGGTAGAGAGAGACAGGAAAAGGAGTTCTGCTCGTTTCTAAATCTAACAGAAAAATCTGAACAGCAAAGGGTTTAAGATCAATGTACATAAAGAATACATTCAAGAAAGGCTGTAAGCAGCATCTGATAGTTTGTTGGATCAGGGGGCAAATGGTCTCGTGTATGGTCACTTTAAAAGGCAACGTCCACCTTCGCAAACAAATTTTGTTGTCACAATGTATCTAAAATGGAAAATTAAACTTTCCAATTGGTCTTGAATTAAATATTTCCTATTGTATCTAAAGCTCCTATGCAGACATATGCATCTCCATGGTAACAGACTACAAACAAACCTCGTGTAGCCAGTTCATGCAGTTATCCTCCGTTTTATATGTCCCCTCCTTCTTGCTAACCTGCTGAATGTATGCAAGAGAAAGTAGGGAACAGATAGATTGCGGTATGACTGCAGACTATACGCGGTCTGTTTGTAGTCTGTTACCATGGATACATGTGTATAAAAGCTGCAGTAGGCAAAACTATAGGAAATTGGTTACAAAAATGACAAGGCGTCCAAACAGTGTTAACACAAATTAGGGGCAGCTGGTAACCATGGAAACTGAGCAGTGCTTCTTAAAGGATTGTGAAAACTCCTAGTTTGGTCTCAGTTACTCGTTTAAACAATGTGTCTCCCAGAAGCTGTTCAGTAGATACGAGTGACATTTCGTATAAAAAGAATAAATTGTAGAAATAACCAAGAACAATGGTGATGTATGTTCTCAATCAGTTGACCTGCGTGTGGTCACCTATGTCCTGGTACCTATGTCCTGTGCATTGTCAATGAGACTCTGGATGGCAGATGCCTGAAGTTGTAGCTGTTTCTCTGTGGCGAGTGTCAGTTTGTCGGCCAAGTTACTGTTCGAGAACAAACTTGGGGCTAAAACTACGGCCAGATTCCCAGAATCCATTTTGTTCTCATTAGACCTATGAGAGAAAATTCAGAAATACATTGTACATTTAGCATGCTTGGACCAGAGCAACACTAATTGTCACAATTCTAAATATATGGGCGCAGAAATTGCAGCCACTCCCGGGCTATAGTACCTGAAGGGGGCGGAATGGTCTCTGCCACACAAAAGGACACCAGTACTACATATGGCACATAATAGTTGGGGCGCCCTTTACAGATTACATATAGTTATTAGTGGGGTACCAGAGTGGTCTGTTTTGGGCTCTATTCTATTTAATATATTTATCAATGACACTGTAGAGGGATTGCACAATATAATAGAAATTTTTGCAGATTTTAGTAAACAGTGTAAAGTAATTAAGGCGAAAAAGGACAATATAATGTTACAAATGGATCTGGATAAGTTGGAGGCTTGGGCAGAGAAGTAGCAAATGAGGTTTAACATTAATAAATAGAAGGTTATGCACTTGGTAAAAGAAAAAAAAAAAAGCATGTCATAATTACATACTTGATGGGAAGAGACTTGGTTAAACTGACATGGAAAAGAACTTCAGAATTTTAGTTGACCGTAAACTTAACTACTAACTAGCGTCAGGAAGCTGCCACCAAGGCAAAGATGAACAAGGGGTGCATCAAAAGGAGCATAGATGCACATGACGAGAACATAGTTCTACCACTTTATAAATCACTAGTCAGACTGCACCTGGAATATTGTGTACAGATTTAGGCACCAGTGCACAAGAAAGACATACCGTGTTTCCCCGAAAGTAAGACAGTGTCTTACTTTCTTTTTATCCCCAAAAGCCCCACTATGTCTTACTTTCGGGGTATGTCTTACATTGGCAAAAAAATATTTTTTTTTTTTTTTATTTTTTTTTTCACAAACTTTATTTAACTGTTTTACATTTTTTTTTTTTAGTCCCACCAGGGGACTTCACTATGCGATGTGCCGATCGCATATATAATGCTTTGGTATACTTAGTATACCGAAGCATTATTGCCTGTCAGTGTAAAACTGACAGGCAACCTATTAGGTCATGCCTCCGGCATCGCCTAACAGGCAGATGCTGAAGGCAGACCTGGGGGTCTTTGTTAGACCCCCGGCTGTCATGGAAACCCGACGGCGACCCGCGATTTGTTTGCGGGGGCGCCGATCGGGTGACAGAGGGAGCTCCCCCCTCTGTCAAACACATTAAATGCCGCTGTCACTATTGACAGCGGCATTTAATGGGTTAAACTGCCGGAATCGGCGCGCGCTTCGATTCCGGCAGTTGCAGCAGGAGCCAGGCTGTGTATAACAGCCGTGCTCCTGCCGCTGATCGCGTGGGTACAGTCTCAGTACCCGCGCTATCACAGGACGGATATATCCGTCCTCCGGCGCGAACTAGCAGCTGCTGAGGACGGATATATCCGTCCTTCGGCGTTAAGTGGGAGTGGAAGTGGGCAGGAGGCGGCAATACCCCCGTGTTTCCCCGAAAGTAAGACATATGTCTTACTTTCGGGGTACGGCTTATATTAGCCGACCCCCCTGAAACCCCCGATACGTCTTACAATCGGGGGTGTCTTACTATCGGGGAAACACGGTAGTAGAGTGGGTTCAAAGGCGGGCAAATAAAGTAAAGTAATAAATGGAATGGGTGAACTACAGTACTAATAAAGGTTGAAGAAAAAGACAGCTGAGGAGTGACCTAATAACTATGCGTAAATATTTCAAAAGGTCAATACAGAAGTCTTCCTCATGATATATTTTTTATATAGATGAGCAGAGGGGGACGCAGATACAGTTGAATCCAATGCTGAAGCAGGAAACAGTCAGCTCCTTGCTTCAGCATTCAACTATGGAGTCCTGGGCCAGAGCAGCGCAGGCTCTCTGGCCGGGGACTCCTGTCTTGGAAAAGCCCCTGACATCGCTGTCCTAATATGGACAGTCACGTCCGTGGCTCCTCCTGGGGATTCCGACAAATTAAAGCCCCTAACATCACTGTCCATATATGGACAGTGACGTTAGGGGCTCCTCCTGGAGAGTAATTCCTGGCCAGAGCGTTGCTGATGCTCTGGCCTGGGAATCCCCCGGCGTCACGATCCATATATCGACAGGGACAGGGGCTCCTCCTAGAGCGTAATCCCCGGCCACAGCGTGGTAAACGCTCTGGCTGGGGATTTAGTTCCTAGTGGGAGCCCGAATGGAGCTATCTACAGGGGGGGGGGGTGGCGCTATCTACATGGGCACTGGTACTGTAGCACCATCTATGTGGGCACTATATACAGGGCATTGTGGCACTATACTGTATGGGGGCACCTGTGTGGGCATTATACAGTATGGGAGCATCTGTGTGGGAATTATATAGTGTGGGGGCATCTATTTGGCATACTTTGGGGGAGGCACTATGGAGTATTACACGGTGTGGGGGCAGCTATAGTCGCATTATACGGTGTGGGGCGGGTTCTACTGGGATATTTTATTGTGGGTAGGCACTATGGGAGCATCGTACTATGTGGGCTAAACCGGGTGTGTAGGCGGGGATTGGCCGGGGTCTTATATATAAAGTTGGAACAAGTTCCACAATGTTGTAGTCAACTATGCTTTTCGAAATTGTTAAAGGGGTTTGCTGTTTCAGCAAGGTTTTTTTTTTTTTTTCTTAATTAAAACTTATATTAAAAGTTTTCCATTATATGCTCTGTATTAATGCCTCACGGGTTTCAAGATCTCTGCTTTACTTCCCGTGGATAAAATACTGTCCATGGTCATGTGATGGACACACAGGTGCACGGCTCATTACAGTTACAGTATGTGTATCAGAGTTGTGTCTTCCAATGATCCCAGCACCTTTGTGTCCATCACATGACCATGGACAGCATTTTAGCCACTGGAAGTAAACAATCAATGTTCATACTGAATAACGACAAGCAGAGATCTGAAAAACCGTGAGGAATGAATACATACATTTTGGGGTTGTCCAGGCACAGACAACTGTGACCTATCCACAGGATAGGTCATCAGTACATGATCGGTGGGGATGCGACACCGCACCAATCAGCTGCCTGACCCCCACTGATCTTATAGTGATAACTTAAAGCCGTACAAGTTTATGGATTCGTTTGGTGTATACATTAGGAGCGTTCCCAGCGTATTCGTCTCAGTAAATTTTTTTGATTGTGTACTATTTCTTGGTGATGATTGTCACCCAGAGAGAGTTGAGGAGAGTGATTATTTATTCTATTTTATGCCTTCCCTAGATGTCTAATAATATATACGTAGTATCTGCACTTCCTATATGGCAATGTCCTGTATCTGTAATAAGCTCCCATATAACATACTTGCCACATCTCCAAGGATGTCGGAGAGACTCCCAGAAAAAGAGGAAGATCTTCCGAAAGAGCAGGCAAATCTCCCAGATGGGCCGCACCCTCAAAACATGCTAACCTTTCCCCATATAGCAGAACCTGGGAGTGAAGGACTGTGGGAATAGGCACTGAGCACTAATTAGGGGTCTACATTTGTTTAGGGGATCTAGGGTCTATTTTGGGGTGTAATGAATGGGTCATATGCACTATTTGGGGTGTGTCCTATATAAATGGACATGGCATAAGGGGAAATATTTCTTCCTCATCTGACACTTTTGCCATACAGCGATCTAAAGAGATTCCCAGTGTCATGTACCGCCCCCACAGGTCCTGCACTAGGCATTACACAATGTATACATTTTGCCGAGCGTATTCCTTTAAATTTGACCGATGGCCGAAAACCTACTTTAGGCCCAGTTTCTGGACGCCGATTTTAACGCAGAAACTGTGCGGTAAAAAACATCCGAAACCGCTTCCCATTGACTTCAATGGGAGGCGGAGGTGTTTTTTTTTTTCCACAGCGTTTTTTTATAGATTCGCGGTAAACAAAAAGCGGCATGCTTTTTCTTGCCGCGGTTCCGCCTCTGACCTATTATTGAAATCAATGGGAGGCAGAGAAAGCGTTTTTTACGGTGTTTTGTCTGCGGCGCTCAATTGCCGCAGGCGAAAAACGCCATGAAAATTGCGGCAAGAGTCTGCAGTCAGGTCAAAATCTGCCTCAAAATTCCTGAAGGAATTTTGAGGCCGATTTTTCTGGCTGCAAAAAAAAAAAAAAAAAAAAAAGAACTCTGTGTGAACAGGGCCTCAGAGATGTACTTACACAGTTTTAAGACTCCCTCTTGTGGTGACAATGGGTTACTACATTCCTTACCTTGAAGCCACCCTTTGAAGGAAAGTGCAGAAGTATCTCAGAGTCTCCATATGAATAGCAGGAAGCAGGCAGGTTACCACGGCAGTGGCAGAAATCTTTTCCTCCTTAGGGAGCGACTGCTGTATCTGACATAGAGGATCCTGTAGTTCTGGTGTTAGAAGAGGATGGGGAAGTTCTCGGAAAAACTGTTTTAGCAATGCAGCCACATCACTGGGCTGAGCAGAGGACAGGCCGCTCTCCCCACACTCCAGCTGAGCCTGCAACACATAGAAAGAACAGAAGGCGGCCTATCATAGCTATTGCACGGTGCCATCTGGGGGAATTAGATTATAGTAGACCCACACCAGCTGAGAAAAGGGACCAAAGTGATAATTTATAGAACAACCGCAGTCAGATAGAAACATTTTCTTATTATTCTTCTTCATAGGGGGCGGTATTGTAGTAGCCGAATAGCCCAGCATAGAGCACCCCCCTTATATGCAATCTAATAGAAATAGGAAGCGGCTTTTAAAGGCGACAGCTGCCCCCCTTACCCTCTAGGCTCCTGTGCCATGGCACAGCTCGCAGATCTGGTATGTCCGGCCCTACTCAAGGGTTCAATTGTGGTCCATCTCGTTCACTTCCACGTATGGGTAAATGCAGTAGTGCTGGATTATGAACTTTTACTGACATTTTTTTGATCTTTGTTTTGCATCCTTTTTGCTATTTAAGGGGACCTGGGGGAGTTACTGAATTATACAAATGAAGCCACTTTTTACAGTAGCGTCGCCAAGCTAGGCAAAGGGAATTCCCCTCGTCAGATCTCTATGATCACGTCACCGCTACATGAAAAGAAGCACAATATCAAGTGACAAGGAAATTCCCAATAGTCGCCGGCAAGATGTGTTCATCGTGGACATAACTATGTAGCAGTGCCCAGTCTGCTTGCATATAGAAAATACAGAAGTGACTTTGAACATACAGGCTTCTTATTACAAGGAACGGTCTTTGAAGATGTCCCTTCCCTGAGACACTTCATGGCAGTGGAGACATTACAGTATAGCGTGGACCCTCCCCTGAATGTTACATGCATCCGTATAGTCACTGTGGCACATGTCATCATCACCCTCTGTGGTCATAAGACGCCAGTTCTTCTTCTCTTGCAGGAAAATCTTTCACCACTCAAACCTTACACAATCTCACACTTGACTCACTCAAGACAGGAAAAGTTGCTGCTGGATGGTTTTCTGCTAAATACCTTGAGAATCCACACGGTAACGCCAAAAATAAGGACTTTTCCGTAGGCAGTGTTCAGATTATTTTTATCATTTTTTTTTTATAGGTTCTCTGTTAAAGGATTCTGTTCTCATAGGCATATATTCACTAGTAACAGTTTAAAAAGCAACAATACACGTGTGTGGATTGTTCTTAAAGAGTATGTCCAACATGGACATCGTTGTACCGGTCTGAAGATTGAGAATTCATAACCGTATAGCATTGACACTTAAAATGGGACTTTATAGTTTATTTGGCCAGTAATGGCATTGCTTAGGTGCGATATGTATATATGCTACAATACTTATTTATATGCTCCGTAATGCATATTTTATCTTCTTTCATCGCCCTAGGTGGCGCCGTGCAGAAGAAGCAGCCTGTCCGGCCTCCTGCTCTTACAGTATGTGGCTAGTCCGGCCTGCATATATATTCTGCTGCTGTTGCACACTGTAACGTTGTGACTGTTTGTTTTGTACAGATATAACGATGGTTATAAAACCTAAATTGTTTGGCATCAAAATGTATGGCGAGTATTAGTGCTGTGCCATAACAGAACAGTCTTGATGATGGGGGAGGGGGGGGGGGGTGATGCTTGTCCAATTAAGTGGTGGTATTCCCGCCAAGCTGTGTTCAGTGTTCTGGTGGAAGATCATTGGGCTTGAGCCTGTGGTCCTAGAGCGAGAGGAGGATGACGAGCAGGAGCCTTCCCATGATTATGTGAAAGTCGTTTAGCAGTGGTGGGTAGTGTCAGGAGCCTCCCCACATGGACAGCCAGCAAGACAGTTGCGGCCTACTAGGCCTAGTGCCAGACCAACCCCTCTTTTAGGAAGCAGCGCTTGTGGCCTTGTCCGTGACAGCAAACCAGCCTGCCGTCATCTGCCTCAATTGCGTTTCTCATATTTTACATCTCCATACATCCAGGTCTATCACAGAGCATCTCCAACATTGGATAATGCGCCTCTACCTTCTGTTGTCCCCAAATGAATTTTGACATATTTTAAAACCTACTCCATAGCGAGCACATGTCTGATGTCTACAAAAGCCTTCCTCCCATTATACACTATGTAATGCCTTCAGCTATGCTGGTAGGTCGAGAAGTCCAATCTCCCAGTAACGGAATCATTTTGATCGCACAATCACAAGAACAATACACTATAAAAGTAAAGGGGTCAATACCTTTAGGGTTTTTATTCTATTTACTGATCCTGATTTTCTGAAGAGTCCTTCAGTGCCCAAATGGCAACTCAGGTGCTGGCAGATGTCAACTACAAACCTGGGAGTAGAACAAAAGAATGTGATCTTTATAATAAAAATACTATATTATTTTAGACTCAAACAGTTTGAATGGAATATACAGATAGCATGGACCATGAAAAAGACAACTAATAAGAAATTCACATTTACTAAGTGATGGGCAAGTCATGTAAAATCTTGGCTCCTACAACCTACTAATGTTCACTCTTAGACATTTACACTTAAATTAGGTATTGTTGCCGAGCTCTAGACAACAATGAAGCTCCTTGTCTGGCAGGGAGGATCATCTTGATGGAAATGACCATCAGATCCGTCGCCATGAGGTTGTGGTGCACGACACACAGAATCCCTGTGTCATGCACTTGACATAACATAGTGTTGGCCAGAGAGTTCCTTTATTGGAAAAAACAGTTGAGCAAATGGTAAAAATACTTACTGCGGGATCTCACCGTCTTTGCCGAGTGGAAGGGACTGCAGTGGGACCCCAAATATTCCCTCACTGGAAGTCTTCCTCTAGAATAGACCAAAGTTGATGATTATATCAAAAGTTAATAGAACTTTGATGCCCTTCATTCCACAATTTACCTGGACATCTGGGCTGACCGTCTTCTTTGGCATGCGGAGTTTAATTCCCAAGGACTTTAAATGTTGGATTATAACAACTGAAGGCCCCGTCGCTCTCATGATTTCTAATGGGAGGCCTCCTCAGGTATCTTGTCCTACAACATAAAGCAGCACGAATAAAAAAAGCAGGTCATATACATAATAGATGTCAGCAGACAAACCGGTTTCTCCCAATGGCATAAATGGGATAGACTGTCCCCATTGGCATTAGAGGATCCAGCCAGAATTAGTGGGATCCACTGACAAAATTCTCAAATCTTAAGCCAGGCTAAAGAGGATTTCCACCCAAGAGTACCTCAGTATTTAAAGAGGAGAGTGAGATCTGGGGAATTTGTAACGTTCTTCAAGCTATCCTTGAACAATTTTTTCAGCGTGACAGGGGCATCATTACGCTTAAAGAGGCCACTGCCAATAGGGATTACCGTTGCCATGAAGGGGCATTCTTGGTCTACAGCAATGTTTAGGTAGGTGGTACATGTTAAAGTAACATCCACATGACTGCCAGGACACAAGTTTTCCCAGAGCATCACACTGCCTCCGCTGGCTTGTTTTCTTCCCATAGTGCATCCTGATACCATCTCTTACCCAGGTAAGTGACGCACACACACACAGCCTTCCACATGATTCAAAAGAAAAAGTGATTCCTCAGACCAAGTCACCTGCTATTGCTCCATGGTCCAGTTCTGATGCTCACGTGCCCATTGCAGGCACTCTTGAAAGGTGGAGAGTGGTTAGTGTGGGCCCTCTAACCAGTTGGCGGCTACTTCTGCCCCAAGCTGCGATGTACCGTGTGTTCCTAAACCTTCCTACCATAGCAAGAAGTAACTTTTTCAGCGATCTGTATTAGAGTAGCTCTTCTGTGGGATCGGACCAGATAGGCTTCACTTCAGTCCCCACGCACATCAGTGAGTCTTGGGTACCCATAACTGTCCACCTGTTGCCCTCCATTGGACCACTTTTGGTAGATACTAACCACTGAATACCAGGAAAACCCCACAAGACCTGCTGTTTTTGAGATGCATTGATCCAGTCTTCTATTTATCACAATTTGGCTTCTCTCAAAGTCACAGTTTTTTTTACATTTGCCCAGTTTTCCTGCTTCCAACACAAACTTCGAGAATGGACGGTTCACTTGCTGCCCAATAGATCACTCGGAAATGCTCTTAGAACTGCCTCTATGGAAACCCACAATCATGATTTATACATGTGGTCTTGTTACCTTTATTATATCAAGTCAATAGAGAAAATAAAAAATAAAAAAAATGGACAAAACACGCAATGGATAGGACATGCTGTACATAGAGAATAAAAAAGCAGTTGCAGCAAGTCTTCACAAATCGTATTCATGAGTTCTTAGAACTGATTCTATTGAAAAAATTTTGCGTTGCAACGTCTGCGGATTTTGGGCTGCATTCTTACCCCATTTATATTGAAAAAAAAATATCAGATTACAGCCGTATTGTGTGAATGAGATTTTATAAAATACTGTTCATTACAATTGAACATGTAGTTGTTAGTAAGTTACTGCATCGGCATAAATGTGTGTGAACAATGACTAAGGAGCAGTGGCGTTGCTAGCACTGGGCAACAGTGCTCTTGCGGGAGAATACATTGGTAATATGACATATTCAAGTGAAATATGGCCCTTTTTCTTTCAGATTTATACATCCAAAATTGGAGGTACAGTGCGGCGACAGACTTCTACGGGTGGCGTATTACCACTCCATAATATGGCTGTGTGCTCAAGGCCTAAGAACAATTCCATGCAGCCTAATTTTTAACATCAGTTCTGGGCTCCAGTTCATAGAAAGGATGCCCTGGAGTTGGAATAAATACAAAGAAGAGCAACGAAGCTAATAAGGGGCATGGAGAATGTAAGTTATGAGGAAAGATTAAAATAAGTAAACCTATTTAGCCTTGAGAAAAGACGACTAAGGGGGGACATGATTAACTTATATAAATATATGAATGGCACATAGAAAAAAATATAGTGAGATCCTGTTCCATGTAAAACCCCCTCAAAAAACAAGGGGGCGCTCCATCCGTCTGGAAAAAGAAAGGTTCAACCTGCAGAGGTGACAAGTCTTCTTTACTGTGAGAATATTGAACTTCAACATCTCCCTATTGTAAACACACGTACGCTCAGCCGAGCGTGTGTATGGGGCATTCGTTAGGAATAGCTATCTGCCGAACGATCATTCGGGCGACAACTATCTAAGGTCATAGTGACGTGTCAGAAGTTTGGATTGGTGGGGTCCGAGCACTGAGACCCCCACCAATCGCTAAAATGAAGCTGCAGAATCGCTCGTGCAAGTGCTCAGCCGCTTCGTGTCTGTTCAAATCAATGTATCAGAGTACGGACTCAATAGAAAGTCTGAGCCCGTACGCCTATACATCGGCTTTCCGGAAAAAGCTGAACAGAAACGAAGCGGCTGAGCGCTCACACGAGCGATTCTGCCGCTTTGTTTTAGCGATTGGTGGGGGTCTCAGTTCTCGGACCCCCACCACAACTTCTGACATGTCACGCTGCGGTTCCGTGTGTCATCAGTGTTTGGTGCGTGGCTGCGTGATTTTCGCGCATATGGCATCTTTATGACACGCGGTTTTGAGGTTTAGAAATTGAAATTAAATGGAGGTGGTTTTATTTTTCCCTTCATTTCTTGAACAACTGTTGCGCGAATCACGGAAGTGCTTCCATGTGCTGCGCGTGATTTTCACCCACCCATTGAGGTGCGTGATGCGCAAAAAACGCTAAAGTATAGGACATGCTGTGAGTTTCACGCAGCGGACACACGCTGCGTGAAAACACGGAATGTCTGAATGGCCCTATTGATTTACATAGGTCCGTGCGACACGCGTGATTTTCACGCGAGTATCATGGACGTGAAACACGTTTGGGTAAATAAGGCCTAAACCACAGCCATAAAGTGGCGATTTATGTGTGGTGTCGCTTTCTATGTGTGAACGTATTCTTATACTCGCATTGCATCATATGTCGCATGGACTGAATGCTCCGATTCGTAGATGTGACGTAATTAGTATTTTCCCCCCCTTTGAGTGAACACAGATAACACCACACACCTACAACTGTTAGGGTATGTTCACACGGGCTATTTTCAGCCATTTTTCAGGCTTTAAACATCCCGAAAAACGGCAGACCGCCTACAAACATCTGCCAATAGATTTCAATGGGAAATACGGCGTTCTGTTCCGACGGTGCGTTTTTTTACACCTCATTTTCAAAAAAACATCACGTAAAAAGAATGTCACTTCTTGAGCCGTTCTTCATTCACTCAATAGAAAAACAGCTCCTAAAACGGCCGTAAAAAAATGCAGCGAAAGACGCAAGTTGATTCAAAACGGCTGAGAATCAGGAGCGGTTTTCCCTTAAAAACAGCTCCGTATTTTGATAACCGTGTGAACATACCCTTACTATTCAGGCATCAAATTAGCTTTTTCACATATCTGGTTTTATAGGGCCGCAACGTACAAGTTGCAGTAAGATTTTAGTATTCACAATCACCTATAAACATAGGGAAATTTATCAAAACTAATTCAAATAGAGAGCAAAGTAGTTGCCCACAGCAACCAGATCGCTTCTTTCACTTTCAAAAGGGCTTTCCAAAAACGAAAGCATGAACCTGATTGGTTGCCATGGGCAACTACCCCCACTGGTCCTGTGCGCCAGTTTTAATAACTCTCCCCCGTTATACATACAAGCATTAGGTGTTGATATGATGAAATCCACTGATAACAGAGGACAATAGCTGCATGACAAATACGAAACATTGGGAGTAGGTTTACACTATTATGCCAGCTGGTGTAATTGCGGACAGGTTTTGAGAACACCATAATTACGAAGGCCCGACACAAACATAAAAAGAACAGTACAACATATCATACTCTCCAATTGTGGGGGTTTAAGTAGCACCTGATCTTAGTTACACCAGTCTTTGTAAATCCCCCCGCCATGCTTTTCCTCTGTATCGTTATATAATATTTTACGAGACGGGTTGATAGGGAAACTTCCCCGTGTTACGCCACTTTTTGCATTACCGGCAGCAGGATTGTACTTACAATTGGGCATTTCTGAAAACTCGTGCATCTTCCATAAAAGCTTGTAGTCCATCTACTCAAACACAAACCAAGGTACTCACCTATTACCCGAGCCAAATAATTGTGCTGCATTGCATGCTGGGAGAAGCCCTTTCACCTTCCCTAAGTAGTGAGCAAGAACTGGGATGGATTCCTGTGCAGCGATACTGTGAGAATCCGCATTCAAGTGCTCGAACCTGGAAAGTGACAGCCCCAAACTCTCACACAGCACCCATGTTTTTTACAGTAATGGGACCTGATAGGTTATTAAAAATTCTGGATTATCGGACAGTCATAGAAAAGTATATAAAATCCTCTTATAAGAATAGCAGCCCAAAGTAAAATCTGCTACTCTAAGGCCGGGATCCCACGTAGTGAAAGGCTGGACTCACACGAGCACATTACGTCCGTAATGGACAGAACGTATTTCGGCAGCAAGTCCCGGACCGAACACACTGCAGGGAGCCGGGCTCCTAGCATCATAGTTATGTACGACGCTAGGAGTCCCTGCCTCTCCGTGGAACTACTGTCCCGTACTGAAAACATGATTACAGTACGGGACAGTTGTCCTGCAGCGAGGCAGGGACTCCTAGCGTCGAACATAACTATGATGCTAGGAGCCCGGCTCCCTGCAGTGTGTTCGGTCCGGGACTTGCGGCCGAGATACGTTCCGTCCATTACGGACCGAACATGCTCGTGTGAACCCAGCCTAAACGGTGCAGAATTTCTGCAACAGAGTTGTGTGCGTAAATTCAGCAGCATTTACAGTAGCAGCAAAGTGAATGAGATTTAGTAAATCCCATGCCCACGCTGCGGAAAAAAAATGCAGCGTAAACGTTAATAAATTGAACTGTGGAGCAGAATTTAAATCCGCATCATGTCAATTTATGCTGTGTTTTCGTTGCTTTTCTGTTACGGGTGAATTTAATGGGGATGCAAAGCCTGCTACAAATAGCTACGTTTTTGCGACTTTTCTGGTGGAATGGCAGCGATTCCGCCGCAAAAATCGCAACTCAGAAAAAAAGCTTATACTTACCTTTTTTTTCAGGCATTTTTCAAGTCCCATAGAGAAGCCTGTTGGAAAACACCTGAAAAAAAGCCATACCTGAAAACCATGAATTACCATTAGAAAACCGCATGTTCAAAATTGCCTGCATAAAAATAACAACACATTTCAAAAATGCTTGTAAAAACACTTGAAATTCTTGGTGTTTTTACAAGCCAAAAACGAGAAGCCACGTGATGGAAGCCGAGGGTACCCACACGCGTAGCGTATTTGTTGTGCAGAGTTTTTTCCCACCATTTCTGCAGAAGAATTCCACACATTTTACGTGCAGGTTTTGCTCCGAATTTCACCTGATTTCTGTGTGGAAAATGTTCAGCAGCATGTCGATACATTTCTTTTTAAATTTCATCCACTTCCCTGCAACAGTTCCGCTTCAAATTTTCCGCCCGCAAATCCAGATGGAAAATCTGCACCAAATCCAGAAGGTTTGCAGAGGGCCAGGTATAAGGTTCTGTTCACATAACATTTTTAACAACGTACTTGGCATGTGCCAGGAAATGTCCTGGCAAATATGGCGAACGTATCTATAGAGATTTATTAACTTGACGTATGCCAAAAAAAGAGTTATTTTGGCATACATTGGGCTGGCATGAGTCGGCATACCTTTTTTTTAATGTATGAAAGGCATCCCGCCAAAAAACGTACACTGCGTGGTATAATGAGGTCCTATGGGTGATGTATGCCACAGCATACCTATACAGTGGCATATGTTGGAGGCTTCCATTTATACGTTAGGAAACACTCTCGAACCAATACCTTCAACGGAAGCCTCAAATACAGTGTGCATAGGCTTCTTTTGTGCTCTAACTCCAGTTATGATGAACTGCGGGAGGTCCACGTGTTGCGTTTGTAATATGGGCACAAAAAAGCACCCGAAGTGAGCCTGTCTGAATGCGGCCTGAGGGAGCATTTTTTGGGCTTGTCTGATGATCTAAATCCGGTTGAGATAAACCAGGTGTTGCGATCGTAATACGGCCATGTGAAAGCGGCTTAAGGCTCTGTTCACACTTGCAGAATAACGAAAATAATGGAAGCACTGAATCCGTCGCTTGACATTTTTTTTAATAAATAAGTCCTATGGGCGATGTATGCGACTGCATACATATAGAGGGCATAAGTTGGAGGCTTCCATTAGAGGTATATGTTGGGACATAATCTTGATGTATACCTTCGACTGAAGCCTCAAATGCAGTGTACATAGGCCTCTTTTATGCTCTGACTCCGGTTCTGAGGGCGCAATTTGTAGGCTTCTTTGGTGATCTAAATCCGATTCAGATAAACCGGGTGTTGCAAACGTAATACGGCCATGTAAAAGCGGCTTAACGCTCTGTTCACACTTGCAGAACAACGAAAATAACTGAAGCACTGGATTCATTGCATGACGGACACTAACGGCACTTGACGGAACCTATTGACTTTAGTAGGTTTGCTCGGGTTTCTGTCATGGTTTCCTGGACAAATAATTCTGAATGCTGCGCTATTTTGTTAGGCAAATATGACGGCTTTTGCGATGGAGCCTCAAATGCAGATGTGAACAGAGCCTAAGTTTATTTTTTAACTAGAGGAAGCTCCTAATTGATTTTCTCTGCTCAGTCTTCTGCTTCTTGTCTTGTGAAATTCCACATTATATTGCAATTCTGTGCGGGAAACAAGTTCAACTTTCATAATTATCGGATTAAAGGACTTTTTATGGATAGATAGATAGATAGATAGATAGATAGATAGATAGATAGATAGATAGATAGATAGATAGATAGATAGATAGATAGATAGATAGATAGATAGATAGATAGATAGATAGATAGATAGATAGATAGATGAGATAGATAGATAGATAGAGAGAGAGATAGATAGATAGATAGATAGATAGATAGATAGATAGATAGATAGATAGATAGATAGATAGATAGATAGATAGATAGATAGATAGATAGATAGATAGATGATAATTAGATGGATGAATGGATGGATAGATAGATAGATAGATAGATAGATAGATAGATAGATAGATAGATAGATAGATAGATAGATAGATAGATAGATAGATAGACAGACAGACAGACGGACGGACGGACGGACGGACGGACGGACGGACGGACAGATAGATAGATAGATAGATAGATAGATAGATAGATAGATAGATAGATAGATAGATAGATAGATAGATGGATAGATATGATGACAGTTAGTAGTGTGATGGGACCCATCGTCCCAAATAAAGCCCAGCCCGCTTCTCTTCTAAATTTAAAACACTAAAAACATTATAAAAATTTATTTTGAGTCCTAATTAAAATAATTATTCCATGTTGAAACCAGGGTAATTTCCAGAATAGTTGTTGTGTCATCTGAACCAATTCATGAGGTAGTTCAGTATGTGAGGTATGGAGTAAGGAGATCACTATATACAGTAGTTGCAACAGGTAGATGATTCATGCTAAATGTATTTTTTTTGTACTTTACGCAAAGCTCTGTGCAGACACTGAACAAGAAGGGTATGCTAGGAGATTTTAGCTCTGAAGCCAACAGAATTATGACTGCAGCTGTGGTTGAGAATGAGCTATATAATGTAACTCAGGATCAGCACTACATAAGTAAAGCAAATAATTCATGTAGATTATATCTCTATATATACTGTAAAATTATGTAGAAAGGTGAAACGGCACTTCAAACCAGGGGTGTAACTATATGGAAACAAAGGTAGCAGTCACACCTGTGCCCGGGTGTCTGAGGGGGCCCAAAGGCCCTTCTGCCACATAATAAGACACCAGCGTTGCAAATGGTAGACGGGGACCCAGTTACAAATTTTGCATTGGGGCTCAGGAGCTTCAAGTTGCTTCAAACCACATTTGTAAGATCATACAATCGCACCATGGACGGAAGGGCTGATCCTCCAAGGGTATCACTACGGAGAATTTAAAAAAAAACAAAAAACAATCTGGGTGTTATTTGGTGGAGGTAAAATTTTTGCGACTTTCTCCCCATACACAGAAATTAAGGAAGACCCTCCAAAGTTAGGAGATCATTGAATGAGGTATCTTGAGGCAAATCATCAAGAAGACCATGAAAAACAGGAGAATAGGACCCTAATTGTGGGTTTGGTCTCTATTCGAGGTGACATGCCTAGCCAATCATGAGAATACAACTGCTGGAGAACTACAGACCACCTACATCTGCAGAAGAATGAGCTGTCAGGGAGAGGGTTAAATGCTTTAGACATAGTGAGATGTGTGTTTTGTTTCGTAAGTCTATGGTTAATCTTGGTTTGAGAGCTCGCTGAATCCTCGGCTCGCATTGACACAGTTACACAGTTCCTCTTTGTCACACTGCATTACTGAAAAGACACTCCCCTGTCACATAGAGAGTCCCATCCCTCAGCAATCTATGTAGTGACTCGGGGGGTCCGAAGCACAGGAGCTCTAGGCAAAGACACTTCACAGACCCCAAGGAGTGGCCCCACCGCTCCTCCTTCCATTCTTCCTGTACCATGAATCGCAAGGACAGCAAAAGGTGAGGCTGTGTTTCCATTTGCAGTGAGACACCAGGAGTTGTGGGCTCCAGGTCTTGGCTCCACAAGGAGATCACACACCTTAATCACTGGGATCCCTTGACTTTTTGTTTTGCAGTTTCTTTTTTTTTTTTTGGGTTTAAATGTATAGTGAGAAGTCCTCCAGCCCCGGCTGACTGCGAGACATGAGTTCCTGATTTAGTCTGATTTCTGCTTTTTTTCTGAGTTACGGTGCACAGTATATTGTGCTAGGTGACTGATTCTGATAGAGGAGGACAGGATGCCATCGCTATCATTACAACCAGCCAGGTCAGAGATCTACCTGTGAGTGGGGATAATGGGAATGGAAAGTTAGGAAAGTTTGTGAAAATTTAAAATTAGCAGTATGATCCATGTAGGAAATGTGTGTTACTGGTCCTCTATTTCATGAGAAATAATGGGTCCCATGGGTCTGTATTACTGACTCATAGACAGTCCGTGTTCCTTTGGATGGGGCCTCCATAAAGCATTGTAGTCTCCCCTCGAAGAAATACTTGTAGGTATGAATACCTCCATAAAATGGCATGCGTTGGAACTTGCCACAAATTTTTTCCAAAATTACCATAGGAATCCATGAGAAAAAAAACTCTATCTAAAAATTTATGGAGGTATAATGTGGGCCCGTATTAGGTTTGGGGCGCTATAATATGGATCTGTACAACACGTATCCCTAATACAGCCTTGGACATGGGCCCTCAGACTGAGATACCTTTGGCCCTCACGAGGAATCCGTTTTGAAGACCCACCCTACAACTATGCGGAATATGTGTGCGTCCACTTTTAATTGCATTGTAAACTCTACTCATTGCACACACAGGTCATATCATCAATAATTAATAATTGTTAATTTGTGAAAATACCCCATAAAGTGCCGAGTGGAGCCTAGCAGAAAGGGATCTGCTCCAATATCAGGTTACGATGGGATTGTCTTCTGCTGGACCTCCTGGAGCCTGCTGTGATAAAGCCTAATGGCGAGTGATATACTCCACTGTTAGGTTCTGATGGGGTTGCCTTCTCCTGGACCTCCTGGGAGCTGTTATAGCTGGTCCTGTTATTGTGTCAGAACCTGGAACCACTGGGGGAGTGCTCCGGTGGTCCAGTCTGACACAACTACTGACAAATGATCTTTTATTCCTCTATGTGTTTAATCTCTAGGAGCTTTGTCCCATGTGTGTCACTGACAGCCCGGTCTTTCCTGGTTTTCCCACCACATACTTGGCATGTCGATAAGATATGCTGTAAATGGATGGTCTGTGGAGGTACCACTGTGACCTCCGCTGATCCCAAGAATGCAGGCCCTGGGTCTCCCAGAGAGGTGGCCATGGATATGTGGTCCATTGTACTTTACGGGATGTACGGAAATAGTCGAGCACACATCCACCTCTCCTCTACAAATGATGAGGTCAACATCTTGTTATCATGGAAGTTCCATCGGTGGTATTTCACCATCTATGACATATCTTATCAACATGCCATAAACGTTTGTGGTGGGATAAACGATTTAAAGTCGTATTCAGCGAATAAATGTTATTCTTTGTATAATGACACGTTTTTATGATCTCTGCTTGCTGTCATTCATATGAACCTTCATTGTATATGAATATATTGACACTACAGTATGTATACATCTGTGTCGTGTCCTCCACTCATAACGGAAGCCATGAAGCTGTGACACATCCGTTGTACAACGGTTTCCAAGGGCGCACAAAGGACTCCATTGACTTACACTTTGTCCGTCGGGGGTCCGTCATCATTTCCATGATTACCATCGTTTTGACAGAAAGAATAGCGCTGCATGCTGTGGAATTGCCAATGGAGGCTCTGATGCAGATGTGAACACAGCCCGACCTTTAACCCCTTAGCGCACCAGGACGTACCGGTACGTCCTGCATTGAAGTGCTTTAAGGCACAGGGACGTACCGGTGCGTCCTGGCTAAAAACTGTCACCCTGTCAAAGGACAAGGTGACAGAACTGTGCCGTCAACTGTTTATGACAGTTGATCGGCACAGTAAGACGGCAGGGGACCATTCACAGCGGTCTCCTGCCGGCGATCGCTGTGATTGGTCAGTCAAAGCAGACTGACCAATCACAGCTCTATGACGTGTGTATGTGATGACGCTGGCTCAGAAGCTGAGCCAGCGTTATCACCGCCGGGAATCAGCTGCCCGACGCCCCTCTGCAACTGCCAGGACCGGAGCTAGGCTCCGATCCGGCCGATTAACCCCTTCGATGCATCGATAAACGTGATCGATGCATCGAAGTGGCTTGTAGCCCTGTCGGCAACCACGATGGTTGCCACGGGCGCGGGTGTCAGCTGTTTGTCACAGCTGACATCGTGCCCTAACGGCCAGGACCGGAGCAAGGCTCCGATCCGGCCGATTAACCCCTTAGATGCAGCTATCGCTGCATCTAAGTGATTAGATCGTACCCTATGGTTGCTAATAACAACCATCGGCACCCGCGAGTGTTCTGATGGTTGCTATGGCAACCATAGCCTAACAATCGCTTCCTAGTACGGAAGCCTATTAGGCCCCGCCGGGAGGCGAAGCCTAATAGGCTTGCTGTCAGTGAATAGCTGACAGCTCTAATACACTGCACTATGTAGGTAGTGCAGTGTATTAGAATAGCGATCAGGGCTTCATGCCTTCAAGTTCCCTAGTGGGACAAAAGTAAAAGTTAAAACAAGTTAATAAAAATGTTGTAAAAAAGTAAAAAAAAAAATAAGTTTCATGTTAAAAAACACTATAACAGCCTTTTTTCCTATAATAAGTCTTTTATTATAGGAAAAACCAAAAAACATAAATAAAAGTACACATATGTGGTATCCCCGCGTCCGTAACGACCCAAACTATAAAAATATCACGCTATTTTACCCGTACGGTGAACACCGTAAAAAAATTAAATAAAAAACTATTCCAGAATCGCTTTTTGTTAGTCACTACCCCTTGCAAAACAGAATAAAAAAAGGGATCTAAAAATTGCATGTACCCCAAAATTATACCATTAAAAAACGCAGCCCGTCCCGCAAAAAACAAGCCCTCCCGCAGCTTTTTTGACGGAAAAATAAAAATGTTATGGCTCTCAGAATCTGGTGACACCAAAAATAAATTATTTGAAACAAAAGTGATTTTATCGTGCAGACGCTGCAAAACTTAAGAACAACTATATATATATGGTATCGCCGTAATCATACCGACCCGTAGAATAACGTAAAATTGTCATTCATAGCGCATGGCGAACGCCGTAAAAAAAATAATAATAAAAATCATCAGAATTGCAGGTTTTTGGTCACCTTGCTTGCCAAAAAAATTTAATACAAAGTGATCAAAAAATCGCATGTACCCCAAAATGGTGCCAATGAGATCTACAGATTGTCCCGCAACAAATAAGCCCTCACCCAGCTCCAGTGAAAAAAAATAAAGACGTTTTGGCTCTCAGAATATGGCGATGCAAAATGTGCAGAGTGTCCAAAAGCGGATAATATCGGGCGCCATTTATCAGTGCAACACCGGCCACGTCTGCGGATTATTATTTATTTACCGCATTATTATACTCTCTTATTATACCCCTGATGTTCTCCACACAGCTTACATATGCCCCCACATCATAAACTGAAATACCAGCAATACCCCAAACAAAACAACTAGCGAGCAAAATCCACGCTCCAAAAGCCAAATGGTGCGCCCTGCAGCGTGCCCAAGCAGCAGTGTACGTCCACATATATGGCATCGCCATACCCGGGAGAACCCGCTTAACAGTTTGAGGTATTTGTCTTCAGTGGCACGAACTGGGCACAAAATATTGTGCACTAAAATGGCACATACCTGTGGAAATTTGCAATTTTCACTTTGCACCATCCACTGAGCATTCATTTCTAATAGAAAAAAAAAAAACCTGTGTGGTCAAAATGCTCACTACACCCGTTAATAAAATGCCTTCAGGGGTGCAGTTTCCAAAATGGGGGTCACTACTTGGGGGTTTGTTTTACTATTTGACCCCAGAGCCCTGCCGTTGTGGGCTAATGCTGCGAAAATCACCAAAATTGGTCTCACATGCGCCTTTCACTCCTAAGCCGTCATATGTCCAGGCAAATGATAAATGCCTTGAGGGGTGTAGTTTACCAAATGGGGTCACTTTTGCCGGGTTTGCAGTATTTTGGCCCCTCAGTGGCTTTTCAAATGTGACATGGGGCCGCAAACCATTCCAGCAAAACTTGAGCTCCAAAAGTCAAATGGCGCTCCGTCCTTTCTAACTTCCGCCATGTGTCCAAACAGCAGTTTATTACCACATATGGGGTATTGCTGTGCTCAGAAGAGTTTGCTTTACAAATATTGGGGTGTGTTTTCTCCTTTATCTGTTGTAAAAATGAAAAAATCTGAGCTAAAACGACATTTTATTAGAAAAAATTTAGATTTTCAATTTCACGGCATAATTCCCATAGATTCAGCAAAAACCGTGTAGGGTCCAAATGCTAACTATACCCCAAGAAAAATTCCTTGAGGGGTGTAGTTTCCAAAATGGGGTCACTTTTGGGGAGTTTCCACTGTTATGGTCCCTTCAGGGCTTTGCAAACACGGCATGGCACCGAAAACCATTCCAGCAAAATCTGCGCTCCAAAATCCAAATGGCCCTCCTTCCCTTCTGAGCCCCGCTGTGGGTCCAAACAGCAGTTTATTACCACATATGGGGTATTGCCGTAATCGGGAGACATTGCTTTACAAATGTTGGAGTGCTTTTTCTCCTTTATTCCTTGTAAAATCTAAAACATTGTATGTTTTTCCAGAAAAAAAGTAGATTTTCATTTTCACAGACCAGTTCCAATAAATTTAGCAAAAAATCTGTGGGCTAAAAATGCTAAATATACCTCTTGAAAAAATCCTTGAGGGGTGTAGTTTCCAAAATGGGGTCACTTTTGGGGAGTTTCCACTGTTATGGTCCCTCCAGGGCTTTGCAAACACGACATGGCACCGAAAACCATTCCAGCAAAATCTGCGCTCCAAAATCCAAATGGCCCTAGTTCCCTTCTGAGCCCTGCCGTGGGTCCAAACAGCAGTTTATTACCACATATGGGGTATTGCCGTAATCGGGAGACATTGCTTTACAAATGTTGTGGTGCTTTTTCTCCTTTATTCCTTGTAAAAACGAAAACATCGTATGTTTTTTCAGAAAAAAAGTAGATTTTCATTTTCACAGACAAGTTCCAATAAATTTAGCAAAAAACCTGTGGGCTAAAAATGCTAACTATACCCCTAGAAAAATTCCTTCAGGGGTGTAGTTTCCAAAATCGGGTCACTTTTGGGGGGTTTCCGTTGTTTTGGCACCACAAGACCTCTTCAAACCTGACATGGTGCCTAAAATATATTCTAATAAAATAGAGGCCCCAAAATCCACCAGGTGCTCCTTTGCTTCTGAGGCCGGTGTTTCGGTCCTTTACCGCACTAGGACCACATGTGGGATATTTCTAAAAATTGCAGAATCTGGGCAATAAATATTGAGTTACATTTCTCGGGTAAAACCTTCTGTGTTACAGAAAAAACTGTATTACAAATGAATTTAGTAAAAAAAAATTGAAATTTGTAAATTTCACCTCTACTTTGCTTTATTTCTTGTGAAATGCCTAAAGGGTTCAAATAATTTCTGAATGCTGTTTTGAGTACTTTAAGGGGTGCAGTTTTTAAAATGGGGTGTTTTATAGGGGGTTTCTAATATATAAGGCCCTCAAAGCCACTTCAGAACTGAACTGGTCCCTGAAAAAATAGCCTTTTGAAATTTTCTTGAAAATATGATAAATTGCTGCCAAAGTTCTAAGCCTTGTAACGTCCTAGAAAAATAAAAGCACGTTCAAAAAACAATGCAAACATAAAGTAGACATATAGGAAATGTTAACTAGTAACTATTTTGTGTGGTATAACTATCTGTTTTACAAGCAGATACATTACAATTTAGAAAAATGCAGATTTTTGCAAATTTTCTCTAAATTTTGGTGTTTTTTACAAATAAATATTGAATTTAACGACAAAATTTTTTCAGTATCATAAAGTCCAATGTGTCACGAGAAAACAATCTCAGAATTGCTTGGCTAGGTAAAAGCATTCCGGAGTTATTACAACATAAAGTAACACATGTCAGATTTGAAAAAATAGGCTGTGTCCTTAAGGCCAAAACAGGCTGTGTCCTTAAGGGGTTAAAGAGTAAATGTACTTTTTCAAAAATGTTTGATAATTCATAGACAACTAAGAGAAGTTTGGATCAGAGGGGGTCCGGGTGCTGAGACCCCCACTGTTGCTGAAATGAAGTTGCAGAAGCACACAGCTGAGCGCCCTGCACCTTCGGTTGTGATCGGCCTTCCTTGGCTGAAGACGGCTCGTAGATGTTCTTGTGGTCCGTCTTCAGCCTAACAAGGAGCGTCGATCACAGCTGAAGGTGCATGGCGCTGAGCTGATGTCTCCGCACCTGGACCCCCACCAATCCAAACTTCTGATATGTCTCTATGATATATGAAAAGTTTTCTGAAAGTACGGTTACTCTTTAAGAAACTGTAATGAATTTTGATTGAAAATGACAACGATGCGACAACAACAATATAGGCTCTTTTTACTGGTTTAGGCCCCGTGCACACGGCCGTGCCCGTAATCACAGGCCGCAAATGCGTGCACGGCCGGCCGCGGACGGCCGTCCGCATTCTCGGCCTGTGCTCTATCTTTTGCGGTACCCTTCTACGGCCTGGACACCTTCCCCAATAGAAGTGAATGGGTCCGTAATTGCGGTCCGCAATTACGGATGATTTTTACAGTCGTGTGCATGCTAAAAAATGGAGAATGAGAATAAATACCAACAAGTCTACATAAATGAGAACGAACATACAAATAACTGACATTATTTTTTTTAAAAGCCTCCCAGTTACAGTGCCATCTAGTGACACTGGACAGACATAACAGTCAATACGTTACAAAAAGGGGGTGCAGTCGTAACCGTCGCACCTGGTCCCTAAGGCTTTCTGTCACAGTATTATAAGTGGCATCCACCTAGACCCCTCATGATTGGCTGTGCTAGAAACCGAGATAACCGCAGTGAAGTCTTTCTGCAAGGCATTATAGGGAGGTCATGTCATCCTTTTTCTAACTTCTTAAATTGTGGCCGGCGCTTGTCAGCGGCCGCCATTTTGCTGTGATTTGGACCCCAGAAGATTCGGATTTCGCAGACTCCCAGACTTTTTAGAAATTTGGAACGAATTTGATTTGTGTAGAATCGATCCACTCATCCCTACTAAGCAGTCTTCTGCATGACTAATATGTTGGACCCTGTGTTGTGATGAAACCTATACATCATAATTCAATGTGTAGGCTTCGAGACCAACTAATATGAGTATTTGACTAAATAAATCATGAAAAGAATAAATGATTTTGTTCTGTATGAAAATAAAGGTTATAGGTTTGTCATTTTTACAGAAAATCTCGCCTGGAGATTCCTAGTCAAATTATTAACAGTAATGGAGTCATCGTCACTGTTAAGAGTCGGCACTCCCAGAGTCGGAGGAGGAGAAGGATGACTTGTCCGAGCCCTGCCGAGATTAACAAGGCTCTTGGGTCTGTCACATTGGAACAACTTGGAAAGAGCTGCAGTCTGGAAGAACTGATGGAGAAATGCATACAGTCATTTGGTAAATAGCTAAAAATTCACCACATCAGAGATAGTCTACTCTGAGGAGTCAGGTCAATGCGCCTAAAATGGTGGGCCACACATTGACTGGATCTTCTAAAGGCCCTATTACATGGGCCAATGATAGGGCAACCAGTGTCCATCGGCTGATTTGTTCTTTTATGCAGAATTAAAAATCATCGTTGTCGGCAGCACATCTCTGTGTAATCGGGGAGACGCGCGGCCGTATGAGGACCAGCGATCAGAGTAACGATCGCTCGTTCCTATACATAAGCAATCATTGTTCCATGTGAAAGGAGCAAATGGGCGCCGATCAACGAGCTGTCTCGTAGATCGGCGCTCGTTTACACGGCCCACGTCGGCCATGTAATAGGACCCTAACTAACATCTCATGTCTATGGTCAGCTGAGGGCCCACTACTTAGCATATTAGGCCAAATGGACAATGCAGATTGTGCTGACATGTCATTAATGTTACTTGTTTTGACAAGATGTTGATGGAAAGCTCTGGAGAAATGAAGACACCGTTCATATGATCCTTGTCATGCATAGCTGGGTGGTGCCATCTGCTGAATTTGCACGAAAACTTCTTCAACTATATCCTTACCTGTGTTATGAAACGGTCTAAGATGTATATAGATGCTTTACTGTTTACTCTCAATAACTCAGGGTTTATGTTTAGACCCTTAACCACCAACTACTTACAGGGAAGCTTCTCCAAACCATAGAAAAATGCAGATCTGCCATTTCCTCAGGTAAATATTTGTTGTCTTTTCTGCTGGTCTTTCCCCAGGTCTTACTTTAGTTACTCTATGTTTATCAAACAGTCCCTACAAACCTAAGTGTAACCCTGTATAACATATTCAAAACGGTTGTACATTATTTACAATCTTTTATTCTCAAAAAATAAGCTGATCACAGGTTGTCCCAGCGATCAGGGAGCAAGTGTTCAGTTCCACTACAGTGCCACCCCAGGTTAAATCAGGCATTACATGGTGCTCATTGCAATCAATGGGCTTTACATGGACATGATGAGTCCTCCAGATTGAGAGATGCTCTTAACGGCCAATCTCTGCTCTTACTGATTGATGGAGGTCTCAAACAAGGGACGCCCCTTATTTAATTCAGAAAATAAGACGAATAATGTATCTAAAAATGTATTTATTTTAAAACAGCAATGACGTCTTTGAAATTGTTCTAAATATGCTTCATTTATGTAACCCTTCCCTCCAGGTTCTGGGTGAATCAATATCCAGAGGTGTTTCGGACAGACAATGAACTGGAAGAGCTGATGGGGGATTTTTGGGAAGTGGTAAAAGATAAAAGAAGGCCAAGTGATCACCGACAAAGTATTGACAGTTCCTGCTTGTAAGAACTTATTAACGTTTATAAGAAATAACCTTAAATTTCATTATCACCTGCCTTGACTTCAGTAATCTGTATGTTTCCTTGGACGTTTAGTAATCCTTACAATTTCAGATGTCCCTTATTATTACATAATTGTCACATAGAATAGTTCCTGATTTCTAGAAACAAAATAATATTAGACAAGAGAACCTGTGTGGACATATAACACCATTTGTTCATTTAATCTTTACAGGTTCAAACTGCTGTGCTGAATAATTTAGGTTTTTCTGATACGAAGCTCCAAATCCTCTGAATAGACAAGGTTAAACGATAAATGCTGGCTGCCTGGAACTGCCACTAGGGGGACCTCATAAATACACTGCATAGGATTTATACAGGGGCTTCTACATATTTTTTGTATTTATATATTTGGATATTTTGGGGATTTATGTGGGGCCTCAAAGGCCTCGCATACCAGCGGGTCAAAGTTTATGCCAAAAGTTCAAAAAAATTGTCTCATGAGCCCAATATAATAAGCACAGGGGCAATTATGCTGCTAAACCAGAGACTAGTGCAGCCAGAGAAAGACCTGTGAAACTTATGATCCATTCTGTCAAAACTGCCATCCTAGCTGCACTTCACTAAAAACTGGGGGGCGCCTTTCCAGTGATACTCACCTCACAAATTGAGAACGACTGATGTATACATTGAACTGAATGATAAAACAGTATGCGGTAAGCTCCTATGCTCCCCCTAGTGGTGGCTAAGGAGGCAGAGAGAATTTTTTTATTTAACTCTATCTGCAGGGGATTTGGGAGTCTGTAACAGAAAACTGATCTCCGACCGCTATAAAAATATATTATATAGATAATAAGTACAGAATGTTAGAAATAAGATGACATCTTGATAAAATGTTAAGTTTACTTGTAACTTAACTGGTTGCAGCAATAATTGTAAACAATTAATTTAATTTAATATGAGCCTTAGGGTATGTGCGCACACACTAATTACGTCCGTAATTGACGGACGTATTTCGGCCGCAAGTCCCGGACCGAACACAGTGTAGGAAGCCGGGCTCCTAGCATCATAGTTATGTACGATGCTAGGAGTCCCTGCCTCGCTGCAGGACAACTGTCCCGTACTGTAATCATGTTTTCAGTACGGGACAGTTGTCCTGCAGCGAGGCAGGGACTCCTAGCATCGTACATAAGTATGATGCTAGGAGCCCGGCTCCCTGCACTGTGTTCGGTCCGGTACTTGCGGCCGAAATACGTCCGTCAATTACGGACGTAATTAGTGTGTGTGCACATACCCTTACATATTGCTTTTAAGGAATTTTATGATGTGGATCAATGTAAAACCTTATAAGACTTCTGGTTATGATCAGACAGTCCCTTTAAGGATTTTCTGGTGCAGTGTAGAAATCTTGGTTTAATAATAATAGCAAGGTCGTAGGGTAGCAAAGCATCCTCACATCATTGCCCTACCCCCAGCTTGTTTGCCTGTTGATATGATGTTCTTACAGAATGCTCCATTTGCTTTATACCAGGGTAAATTGAACCTGTCTCCAAATTGTTTTTTTTTTTACCTATCTGTCCATAGAATATTATCTTCAATGCATTGAAAGGTTTGGAGATCAACCAGGTGTTTTTGCAAATGACGCATGCATTGATGGGTTTCTGCCTTGCTACCACCCATGGACGTACTCACAAAGGTAGCAGGCATAGCAGCTTCTTTAGGGCCCAGCAGCCAAGGGTGACCACCTCCACCCAGAGAGATCATCTAAGGAGAGAGTGGATAGGGTAATGAAAAATTGAGGATAAGACACAGGGTGAAGAGTGGAGACCAAACTAAGCAAAGCATTTCATGATCTGAACCTGATGCTGAAGGAGGTCATGATGGAGTGGGATCCCATTGCAATTTTTATTATTGGGCCCCATGGTTATTTGGTAATATGCCTTCTACTCTCCCTCAAATCCCATCAAATTCTTATTATAGAGTCTTGAAAACGAGAGACCTACAGTTTTTTGGATGCTATTCTGAGATGTGTTGTAACTTCCAGGATCAGTTGTTGCTGTACCCTTGCAGAAATTTGGGCGGGCCAACAACTCTTGGGAAGAGTCTTCTCTGTCTTCTCCATTTGGGCATCATAGCCTAATGGAGTTACAGAGTCATAGAATACATCTCGTTCAAAGAGGTCTCATGAAGACAACCCTAGTCCATATGCCCTATTAGATCATATGGACGTCCCAGTGGCGGTTCCCGTCTCAGGACCCCTCAATATGAGCCACACTAGGGAGCCATTCTGTAAGAGTAATTCCTGTTCTGGTGGACTTGAGGCGTCCATGTAATAAATGGTCGGTCATTCATCTGAATATCCACTATGTAATATTACATTTACCTTGCGGCAATCTGCTGATCTGTACAACAGTTACCTACTGAAAGGAGATGTCTCTGATAAGACAACCTATGTAAAAAACTGAAATAATAAAGTGTAACAAAAAGGTAATAATAGAGAATTCTGGGATGACGGAATATTTTGTACAGCACTTTATTGATATATTCTTTTTACCTTTTGTCTGTGACAGTTGTGACCAAGAAATCACAAAACCATTTCCAGAGTCTCCCAGCTTCAATAAAAAGAGGAAAGTCTCCCTCCTCTTTGATCACCTGGAGCCATCAGAACTTGCAGAACATCTCAGCTACCTGGAATTTAAATGTTTCTGCAGGATTTTGGTAAACATTTTACAATTTCCTCAATAATTTATTTATATTGGTCCCGTCTACTGTCGAAATGTAAAAGCTGCCTAAACTTCCTCTCTGTGACACTTTCACACAGTGTCTACTGCATGGAGAAGTCTAAAACCCTTATATGACATTTATAAAAATACTGACTGCTCGGATCACCTCACTTTAGAGCCTTGAGAAGCTAAAATCTTCAATTTGGCCATTCAATTGGATGGTCAAACTGTTCGAGACCCTCGACCATGCATGATAATTGGCCGGATATTTGCATGCTCCGTTCCTTTATGTTAACGGAAGATGACTACATGCCTGGATAGGGTTTTAAGTTGCTATCTACTGACCATATCTGGTCGTTCAACCGGGGAAGTCACTGTGACTCAATATATGATGCTATATTGGGCAAAACTGGCTAAAACTAGCAGGTGGAACAGTTCAACAGAATTGACTTTGCCTGGTCATCTGGTCCATCTTTACTCATCATGTTTTCTTTTACAGCATTTAGACTATCAAAGCTACATTTTACAAAGTTCTCTAAGTGAAACTCCACGATTGGAGGGATCAGTCAACTTGTGCAACAGTATTTCTCAATGGGTTCAACTCATGATCCTCAACCGTCCTACTCCACAGCAGAGAGCAGAGGTCTTCACCAAGTTCATTCAGGTGACACAGGTGAGAACAGAGTAAATCTTCATGGTATTTTAATATAAATTTCGGTGTACTTCATGTCATCATCGCCCCAGGTGTGTCTCCTGGGTATAGTGGGACCAGAGATTGTGTAATATTGCTTTATTGTACCACAAAGGTTGTTACTACTGTCTGCAAGTCTGAGAACACACCGAGTTTGTTGCAGTAGATCAACCTGTGTGCCCTTGTGTGTAGACGTTTTTGTATATGAGAAGAAGCATTCACAAAAATTTGACAAAATAAAGACCTTTTGGGTTGAATGTCAAGCAACTGTGAGGAATCTGCCAAGATCGGCTTATTCGAGCGCTATGGGCCTTCGAGGACTCAGACAGAAGTTCCCTTTATGATGAGCGGGTTTCGGGTGTGAGTGTTAGGGTGAATAGGTGTTTGTGGAACCTTTTCTTTTGTAATGTTTTTTTTATTTTTAATAATCTGATCCTCGGATGGAAATTCAAGACATGTTTGGCCAATTTAAGGCTTATAATCAAATTCTTAATTTTATGAATTTTATTACTTAAAGGGGTTGTCCCAACACAACAACTTATCACCTATCCACAGGATAGGTGATAATTGTTTGATCGCTGGGGGTCCCACCACTGGGACCCCCACCGATCAAGAGAACGGGAGTCCCGAGTCCCCTGTATGAACGGAGCAGCAGGTCACACTATATCCGGAAGTTCCATAGAGAATGAATGGAGTGGCAGCGTGCATGCGTTACCAGCTGCTCCATTTATACAGGGGACTTAGGACCCCCGTTCTCTTGATCGGTGGGCGTCCCAGCGGTGGGACCCCCAGCGATCAAACACTTATCACCTATCCTGTTGATAGGTGATAAGTTGTTGTGATTGAAGAGCCCCTTTAAAGGATTTTCCCACCGTTAGAAGTAAAGGCCTATCGCTAGGACAACAGCGGCACCCGACGGACCCCATTGACTTACGATAGGATCTGTCCAGTTCCGTCATGGTGTCCGTCATTTTGCTCTGCCTGCAGCACTATTTTCCAGTCAAATCTGGTGGTACTGCGTAAATGGAATCTCTGACTGCAGTGTGTACAGAGCCTACGGCCGAAATGTTCTCAACATGTTTAATTAATAGTAGGTTCAGACGCGGCAGGATAAATCCACCACAGATCTACAGCAAATCTGTAGCATATACGCATGTGTTTCAGATGTAGATTTTGCAGCAAATTTCATCCTTTCCATTGCAAAGGGTGAATTCCCATACGAAAATCTGCAGCAAACCCACAACATAATGTGCGTGCTGTGGATTTGCCAATCCCTCAATCATTAGTCAGAAAACTCAACCATGACATTATAAATAATACGTGAAACTACTAATAAAATAGAAACACATAGTATAATATTAGGCAATTCTTTACTATGTGGTGTATAATTTACTTTGAATGTTTCAGATGAAGCATGAAGAAGGGACGAGCGTCATCTGCTTTTGCATTTGTTATAATTTTTGGTCTTTGTTTTTCAGAAACTCCGCAAACTACAGAACTTTAATACACTCATGGCAGTGATTGGAGGATTATGTCACAGTGCTATCTCTAGACTGAAAGAGACTCATGGTTACCTATCCCACGAGGTATTAAAAGTGAGTATCGAAAATACATCATTGATTATAAATGGCCCCAAGACCGAATTATCTGCTAGGTTGCTCAAACATTGGTCTGGGGTATACTTTTTTGTTTTACATGGTTGCTTGTACATCTCGCACCATACATCTCGGGTTATGTCAGATTTAGAGAGAACGTAAGGGGACACTTCTGTATGATCAGATGCGGACACAGACATCAGAAGGTTCCTGTGCAAGGGCAGTATATGGGTCAATTTCTAATATGATGGGAGCGGGAAGTTAGTCATAGACCTCTTTAATGGTTTCCAGAAAATCCCTGGCCACCAGTAATTTCTGAGTGATGCATGAGAATCATTAAAGGGGTTGTCTCAAGATCGACATTTATCCACACAAAAGGTTAAAAATGTTTGATAGCTGTGGCCCCACCACTGGGTCACTTAAAATCACTAGAACAGGGGACTTGAGCAGTTAGGGGAACTTTGAATGGAGCGGCGGATATGCATGGGCCCTGCTGCTCCATCCATAGTCTATGAGACTAACGGAGAAAGCCGAGTTGCGCTCAACTGTGTATGTCAACCCCATAGACATTGAATGGCGGCAGGGCACATCCTAGACTGCTGCTCTATTTAAGCTCTTCCTCACTGCACGGGGTGCAGTGAGAAGGAACGGGGGGCTTGGAATGCCCGTTCTAGGACCGCCTATTGTACTCTTAACCCCAGAATGAGCAGATATCTACAGCAATAAATGACAAGTATGTCTTCGTTCACATCTGCGTCGGGACTCCGTTCATGGGTTCCGTTGGAGCTTTCCATCAGGAGAACCCATGAATGGAATCCAAACTGAAGCAAACGGAAACCATAGCTTTACTTTTGCATCACCATTGATTTGCAGACAGATCTGGTGCAAATGGTTTCCGTTTGTTACTGTTCTGTAAGGGTTCCGTCGTTTTGACGGAATCAATACCTTAGTCGACGGCACTATTCATTCCATAAAAACGACGGAACCCGTACACAACGGTGACAAACGGAAACCATTTGCACCGGATCCGTCACCATTAAAATCAATGCTGATGCAAACGGAAACCTACGGTTTACGTTTGTTTCAGTTTGGATTCCGTTCATGGGTTCTCCTGACGGAAAGCTCAGACAGAACCCATGAGTCCCAACGCAGATGTGAACGAAGCCTTATACTGAATCTTTTCCACAAAACTATCAATCTACTCAGCTCCTCCTGCTCTATAACATGCTGCCGGCAGATCAGATTGCGTTTACAATGTGACAGGTTTCCCTTATGAAGAAAAGGTGACCTAATACTTAAGATGGTTCCCCCTTTCTTTGTTTGTTGACATTGTGGTTTCTGAGAAGGGGAGACCTACATAGTTTCACAATGTCCATGGTAAAGAGGGATGGAGTTGACGTACAGCGGTCTCCTCTATGATATGTGCACTCTTGCCTAACAGTAGTACATAGACTTTGCATGTCGCATAGTAGTTTCCTTGGTCTTAAAGGTTATGTACACCTCTGAAAACTTTTTTTTTTTTAAATAAAAATATTTAGCAGTGTGTTTGGTGCAACTTTCTAATTACTTTTTATTAAAAATAATTGTTACTCTGAGATACAGCTGCTTTGTATTCTATATACAGAGCAGCTGTATCTTGTGCTGAGACCTGAATCCGTCAGGTCAGCGCACTGACGGGTTTAGTGTCAGCGGGTCCTGCATGTCTCTGACACGCAGGATCAAGCTGTTACCGACCACATCTAAGTTCATAACTTAGATCTGATCAATAACGGGTGGTTCCTGCGTGTCAGAGACACAGGACCTGTGTAACTTCCACATCCGCGGACCGTCGTTCTTACCTGCCCCCCGAAGGACGAGTGAGTGCCGGGCGGCATCTCCCTCCTGAGAGATGCCGGCACTCACTTCTGCATCGCTGCACTGGTTCCCATAGGGTGTGCGCGCGCTCGCGTCCGGCCTTACAGGGCCACTGCACACACGAGTAAGATCTGTAATTAGCCCATGATCACCCTGGACTATATAAAGGGCTTTCACTCATTGCCTGAGCATTGTTGTGTTTACCCATGTTAGTCTTAGCAATTGGTCCCTTAGTGTTACCCTGTTCCCGTTGTTCCTGTGCCCTGCTACCTGTTTTCTGTATCCCGTGCTATATCTATTCCTGTGCCTTAACCGGTTGGCAGTCATGTTGTACCACCGGTTACGTCGTCTGCTGATATACACCTCCTATCATCTATTCTGAGCCTCCATTACTGTCTGAACTATTAAAGGTACTATTGTACTAGGACTGTTGTTTGGCCAGCTGCTACTCCTCTACGGCGGTGTGGCCTAGTGGGTCCACATACCCACTGATCGTGACAGTACGCTCAGGCCATGGACCCTGCTGGTCAACCCAAGACCATGACGACGTCACAAGCCATGCAGGCAGACCTGCGAGATGTTCAGTCACGACAAGACCAACTCCTCCTGGCAGTGAACTCCATTGCACAGCAACTGGATGCGCAAGCTGTAGCCATCACGGCATCTGTTCCTGTTGCTCCGGCTGTTCTTCCTACTACACCTCCTGTCAGTACCGGTGCCGTCTCCCGATTTTCGCTGCCACTACCTCCTCGCTACGATGGAGAAGTGAGTACCTGCAGGGGATTTCTGAACCGGTGCCACTTCATTCTACATGCCAGAGCATTTCCTTCCGATGGCGCAAGGATCGCTTTCATCATCTCTCTCCTTACTGGCAAGGCCCCAGCATGGGCAAATCCTATCTGGGAGACTGGACGAGTCTCGTCGGCAGCTGTGATCCTTCGCCAGGGAGAAATCTCTATGGGCAAGTACTCCATTCAGTTTTGCACCCTGGCGGCAGAGCTGTCCAGGAACAACGAGGCCTTGGTGGCAACATACTGGCAGGGACTGTCTTCCGAGATTAAAGACGAACTTGCCGCTCGTGATCTGCCACCTATCCTGGATGACCTCACTCTTCTTGCCACCCCGATTGACATGAGGATCCGGGAGCGATCCTAAGAGGTTCGTCTGGAGAGAAGATTCCCCAGGCTGGGCTGACTCCTACTTTCCAGCAATCCCTGTTGCCCTCACCAGTTGTTCCACCAGAGGAGCCCATTCAGGTGGACCAGCTGAAATTGTCAGCCCAGGAGAAACAACGCAGACGTACTTCGGGACTTTGTCTGTATTGCGGCCTCGCAGGCCATGTTGTGCGTTTGTGTCCTCAGAAGCCAAAAATACTTCAATGCCTAGGATTGGTTGGAGAGACAACACTAGGTGGAACGGAGCTGAATAAAAAATTCTCTTCAAAGCTGTCCATCCCCGTGACCATAGTGTCCGGCGAGAAGACGCACCGGGTCTCTGCCTATCTGGACTCTGGGTCCGCAGCAAACTTCATCCAGAAAGACCTAGTGGATCTTCTCCAGTTACCCACAGTCTCTCTGGAGACGTCTTTGGCTGTTGCCTCGGTGAATGGACTGCCTCTGCCCGACACGATTGTATCTGAAACCAAGCCGCTGAAGCTCCAAGTTGGAGCCCTTCATACTGAACTTATTTTGTTTCTAGTTTTGCCTAAAGTCGTCAATCCTGTCCTACTGGGCCTGCCTTGGCTCCGACTACATGCCCCAGTCCTTGACTGGAATTCCGGAGAGGTTTTCCCACGGGGCTCCAAATGTCGCAGCCGCTGTCTGTTGCAGATCCATTCTGTCCAGCCTCCTCTGCCTCAGTCATTGGTGGGATTGCCCCCCTCATTTCTCTCAGTTTGCGGATGTCTTCAGCAAGAAGGAGGCTGAGACGCTCGCTTCCCCCACACCGGGCTTATGACTATGCGTCCCCTCCCCGTGGACGGGTATACACTCTCTCCTTGCCAAAGATTCAGTCTATGTCGGTCTATATCAAGGAGAATCTGGAGAGGGGTTTCATACAAAGATCCTCCTCCCCGGCCAGGGCCGGGTTCTTCTTTGTCAGGAAAAAGGACGGATCTCTTCGACCTTGAATTCACTACTGTGGTCTCAATCAAATCACGGTCAAGAACAAATATCCGTTGCCACTAATTTCCAAACTATTTGACCGCATACGAGGAGCCAAGATTTTTTCTAAACTAGACTTGCGTGGGGCTTACAATTTGATCCGGATCCGCCAGGGTGACGAATGGAAAACGGCATTCAACACTCGAGACGGGCACTATGAATACCTGGTAATGCCCTTCGGTCTGTGTAACGCTCCCGCGGTCTTACAAGAATTAATCAATGATATCTTCTGAGATCTCCTCTATGTCTGTGTTGTTGTCTATCTCGATGATATTGTGATTTTTTTCTCCAGATCCAACGACTCACCGGAGGCATGTCCGTCAAGTTCTGCTGCGATTAAGGGAGAATCGTTTGTATGCCAAGCTGGAGAAGTGCATTTTTTAGAAGAATTCTCTACCCTTCCTGGGCTACATCATCTCAGACCAAGTCCTCAAGATGGATCCCGAGAAGATGAAATGCGTCCTGGAATGGCCACGTTCTCAAGGCCTGAGGTCCATGCAGCATTTTTTGGGATTCGCCAACTTCTACCTGCAGTTTATCCCAAACTTCTCTTCACTGATGGCTCCTATCTCTACCCTCACCAAAGAAGGTATGAATGCCAATGAGTGGACTCCAGAGGCAGAATCTGCATTCAATAGACTTAAGAGTGCCTTCGCGTCAGCCTCAACCCTCCGTCATCCTGACGTGTCTCGACAGTTTTCGTTGGAGGTGGACGCCTCCTCTGTTGTTGCAGGTGCACTTCTGTTCCAGAGAGGTTCCAAAGGGAAGGCAGTGGTATGTGGCTATTATTCTAGACTTTTTTCTCCCGCAGAGTGCAATTACTTTATTGGGGATCGGGAGTTACTTGTCATTAAATTGGGTCTTAAGGAGTGGAGACATCTAGAGGGCACAACTCACCCCATCCTGATATATACCGACCACAAGAACCTCACCTATCTCCAGTCGGCCCAACGGCTGAACCCCAGTCAAGCCAGGTGGTCACTGTTCTTCACCAGGTTCCAATTTGTGCTCCACTACCGTTCCCGCTGACAAAAATGTGAGGGCCAAGGCCCTTTCCAGGTTATTTGAAACAGAGGACACCATGGAGTTTCCGCAAAGTATCATTGACCTGTATTATTTCTGTTAATCCTCTGCAAGTTAGAGACATCCCTCTGGGGAGGATTTTTGCGCGGTTGGCAGACAGGAGGAGAATCCTTCGCTGGGGGCACAGCACCAAACTGGCTGGGCATGCTGGTGCTCGTAAAACTCGAGATCTGATCGCCCATCATTTCTGTTGGCCCATGATGCCCAAAGATATTGTGGACTTTGTCTCTTCCTGAACTGTGTGTGCTTCCAACAAAGCTGCTCACTCCAAGCCTGCCGGTCTGCTTCAGCCTCTGCCCGTGCCCAATGTTCCCTGGCAGCATATAGCAATGGACTTTGTCACAGACCTTCCTTCCTCTGCAGGATGCAATACGGTCTGGGTGGTGGTGGGCGAGGTTCTCGAAGATGGCTCATTTTATCCCGCTGACCGGTCTACCTTCTGCTTCTCGACTGGCTAATCTCTTCATCCAACACATCTTCCGTTTGCATGGCTTGCCTCTTCATATCGTGTCTGATCGGCGGATTCAGTTCACCTCGAAATTCTGGAGAGCCCTCTGTAAACTCCTAGATGTGAAGTAGGACTTTTCTTCAGCCTACCATACCCAGTCCAATGGCCAAGTCGAGAGGATTAACCAAATCATAGAGAATTATCTTCGCCACTTCATCTCCACGCAACATGATGACTGGGTACAGCTTCTTCCATGGGCCGAGTTCTCATACAACAACCACACAAGTGAGTCCACCACTTCCACACCATTCTACATTGTGTACGACCAACATCCACAAATCCCTCTTCCTGTTCCGGCTACATCCCAGGTACCCGCAGCTGACTCTGCATTTAGAGACTTTCTACAGGTCTGGCAGCAAACCCGGTCCACTATTCTGCTGGCAATCGATCGCATGAAGTGAAAGGCGGATACTAGGAGAAGAGAGCCGCCTAAGTATCTGCTGGGTACCAAAGTCTGGCTGTCCTCTAGAAATATCCATTTAAAGGTGCCTTCCGACAAGTTTGCTCCCAGGTTCCTCGGACCCTTTGAGATACTACAACAAATAAATCCTGTCTCCTATAAGCTTCGGCTGCCTCCTACCCTCAGAATCCCCAACTCCTTTCATGTGTCCCCCCTGAAGCCTGTGGTCTGGAACCGCTATAGTAAGACTCGTGGTCCCGCAGTGGCTCCCAGCGGTTCATCTGACGTGTTTGAGGTGAAGGAGATCCTGGACTGCAAGAGGGTAGGAGGAAGGACTTTTTATTTGGTGGATTGGAGGGGGTTTGGTTCAGAGGAGAGGTCCTGGGAGCCAGAGGAGAACCTCAATGCTCCTACCCTCATTAAAAAGTTCCTCTCTCCCTCTGGCCCCAAGAAGAGGGGGCGTAAGAGGGGAGATACTGTGACATCAACAGTCGCGGACCGTCGTTCTTACCTGCACCGCGATGGCCGCGGACATTGATGAGTGAGTGCCGTGCGGCATCTCCCTCCTGAGAGACGCTGGCACACACTTCCGCATCGTTGCACTGGTTCCCGTAGGGTGCGTGCGCTCACGTCCGGCCTTAAAGGGCCAGTGCACACACATGAGTAAGATCTGTAATTAGACCACGATCACCCTGAACTATAAAAAGTGCTCTGCCCTTTCACTCATTGCCTGAGCGTTATTGTGTTTACCCATGTTAGTCTTAGCAAATTGCCCCTTAGTTTTATCCTGTTCCCGTTGTTCCCGTTCCCTGCTACCTGTATCCTGTATCCCGTGCTATATCTGTTCCCCTGCTTTAACCTGTTGAAGTCGTCTTGTGCCACCGGTCACGTCTGCTGATATACACCATGTCTGGTGTCTACAAGTTCATCTGTGCCGAGCCTCCATTACTGTCTGGACAATTAAAGGTACTATTCTACTAGGACTGTTGTTTGGCCAGATGTTACTCCGCTATGGCGGTGAGGCCTAGTGGGTCCACATACCCACGGATCGTGACAACCTGCTGACACTGAACCTGTCAGTGCCGCTGACCTGACAGATTCAGGTCTCAGCGCAAGATACAGCTGCTCTGTATACAGAATACAAAGAAGCTGTATCTCAAAGAGTAAAAATACTTTTTAATAAAAAGTAATTAGAAAGTTGCACCAATCACACTGATACATATTTTTTATTTAAAAAAATAAGTTTTCAAAGGTGTACATAGCCTTTAAGACAATATAATAGACAAGCGTCTTGTAATTAACCCTCTATTGAGCAATGTCTAGGTCCGCAGAATAAGACAGGAGATTGTTGTAAGGGTGATAAATGGCTAGAAGTAGTAAGAATAAGAAGGAATAGGTCTGATATGTGTCAAGACCTGAGTTGCATTGTTAGTGAAATAGATAAGACACTTCTGAGAGTCGAGGACCTGACACTCATATCTCATTCTAAGAAACCTACCACAACTTCTTACCACAAGAACACAATAAGCTGATTTCTTCAACTGTTATTTGTTGCTATAAGTCTTCTGTCAGGTAACTTCAGATCAAGACAATTGCAGGTTAATATTAAATTGATCTTTATTTATTCTTAAGACAAGCAAGAGATGTAGGGTCACCCATCGTCAATTTCAAAGTTTCATTTTTCGGTGCGGAGTTGGGTGTAAGGGTTTGGTCTTTTCTACAGTTTGCAGGCAAATTCATGGTGGTTTGTGGGGGTGTTAAAACAAAAATAATTTAAAAAATAAGTTGAGTTGCATTATGTGTGTAACAACCGGTGAGCTAGAAAAGCTTTTTATGATGCTTTATATCAAATTTATAAGATAATTACATTTAGTCTATGCCCCAAAAAACCTCCAGTACCGCCAGTACTGCAATGGAAAACATTTGCAGGTCCGAAGATGCAACCAAAATAATAATCTTTATTTATATAGTGCCAACATATTCTGCAACGCTTTATAATTGGGAACGTAACAAACAAGTAAAATGACTAATAATCAAAACAAATGAACAACCAATGAGACAAAGGAGAGCGGCTCATGCGCATAAGAGTTTACAATCGAAATGGACAGGGAGGAATGACATAATAGGTACATGGCGCTAATTTTATCCATGGGATTGACTCCTTGTGTTGGCAATGGATATATAAATACATTTCATGAACCAGTCACCCAGCCAGTGTCTGTCAACATGGATAGAAAGAAGTGCAGAGTGATGCATTGTGGATAGCTAGTTGAGGACAGAGTAGGGTAGAGATACCTGTGATTAGGTTTGGTTGTGTACGGCGCATCAACGATGGTTATTGCGACAAAGACCACCATAAAAAAGTTTTTAAATGAAACAAAAACTTGGAATATTAAAATCAAATCTAATAGTCCGGGGCAGTGAGTTCTACAGAATGGGTGCAGCACGGGAGAAGTCCTGCAGAAGATGTAACGAGGAAGGATATGAGTCATAGGTCATTGGCTGAATAAAAAGCATGAGTGGATTAATCGTTAGAGGCTAGACCGGAGATGTATGATGGTGCAGCATTGTGGAGAGTTCTGAAGACTAGATGGTGAGTTTTGAGTTTAATTTTACAAAAATATAATCTCCAGAAGGTCCATTGTACTTCCCAGTCAAACCAGGTGCAGCTGAGTTGCAGTTTCTGAAATTCTAAATAATCCATAAATGGGTTTTCCTATGAAGCTACTAGATATGGAATAAAAGTTTGAGCAGTGGCGGTCCGACCTCACTTGTTCCCCCACCAACCGGGAGAATTGGCCCGCCTTGTCCCTGTTCCTAAAAAGAAGTGACCATCAATGTATAGTCACTCTTCATTAAAATGAGAAATACGAAAAACAGCCAAGTGAGTTTCTCCGCTGCGATCTGATACCCTAGTTCTTATGCGGCAAAAGTGTTTTGTGGACATTGAAATTTCACAAGAATTATAGCAGAAGTGCATGTGTGGTCACCTCTTACTTAATTGTGCTCAGTCTTTACTTAGCAGCTTTTTCACTACACTTCATTACAGCAGACTTTGCTCAAGTGACTCTAGTTTAGCTTTGCTTAGATATAGTGTTGTGAGAAAAAAATGCAGTATAACTTGTATTTTAATCATTTAAGTCCTTTAATTTGTGATTAAATTGACAACTGGGTGTTACCAGTTGGGGGGGTGTCCCTACATAGTCTAGCATGGTCCAATCAGTGCTCACAGTCTTAGACTGTGTAGGGACACACCCCTTTGAAAAGGGGAATGGTAACACCCAGTTATCAATTTATTCATTCATTTCCAGGAGGCATAACAGAGGAATAGCACAATGCAGAGTTCTAAGAAAAGATGCTCCAGAATTGTGATTTTTTTTTTTTTTAAATACAAGTATTTACTATTACAGACACATCAGAATAGCTGACAGGTCCACTTTAAATATATAATATTAGTAAGTATTTACCGCTGAACAACCCAAGACTACTCCAAGGATTTTACTTATTAACCCATAACCATTCTAGACCACGAGAGATACTAGGTATTAACTGTTAAGACAGTCTAGACCCATAGGGATATTACAGGAATACTATCACTCACCACTTAACCATCCCATTTAAAAATTTGTGATGTAGTACACGTAGAAAGTTCGGAAAGTAAATAAATCGGGGTGGAGGAGGGGAATTTTGCCATCTATGTCGGGAGCAACAAGGAACATTCCCCTTTAAAAATACCGCCTTTGCCCTGGGATGCTGTGCAGGAAGAGGGCCATGTCTCATCCTCTTCCATTTAGACACATGTCTGTTGTACCTAATGACATATTGAACCTGTGTGTGCCATCTTGTATTTATTTAGGTTATGGTACACTTACGCCCTCTCTATTGATTTCTCCTCACAGACCCTCAGCGAGATGACAGAGCTCCTATCCTCAAGCAGTAACTACAGTACATATCGGAGGGTATATAACGAATGTGGGGGGTTTAAGATTCCCATTCTTGGGGTGCAGCTTAAGGACTTAGTTTCACTTAATGAGGCCCTGCCTGATTACTTGGACAATGGGAAAATCAATGTCAGCAAACTACAGAGTCTCTATCAACATATCCTGGAATTACGTCAACTTCAGAAAACCAGTCCTCCATTCAAAGCCAACAAGGATTTGATACTGCTGCTTACTGTAAGTATCACCAAGTTTGTGCTATGCCAATGAGCGTGCTATACTATTACTAAGGGCTCATCAGGCGAGCGTACTATACTATTACTAAGGGCTCATCACGGACATGTGTTAAGGGGCGTTAAAACAACGGCCGTCTCACGGACTCATGTATTTCAATGGGGCCGTTCACATGACTGTTGTTTCAACGGAGCATTTGAAGGGTCCGTGAACAAATAGAATATGTCCTATTTTATTGCGTGTCACGCATCCCTCCATAGACTCTGGTTTATGGGCGATCCGTGACAACGCGTCCCGCATGGGTGCCCCTCGGACGTCCATTTTTCACGTCAGAGGTTGCCGACACTAGTCTGAATGTAGCCTTACTGTGAGTACTATAAATATCCGGAACAAAAAAACAAGCCATTGAGACCATTCAGGGGCATAGCTATAGGGGCTGCAGAGGTAGCAGTCGCATTGGTCCCTGGTATCTGAGGTGGCCCAAAGGCCCCTCTGCAACATTCCACCAGTATTATAAATGCTCTCTTACTAATATTCAAATCAGGACATTTTAAGCTTCGACCCCATTCCACCGAGGAATGAGCCCCTAACCATCTGGAAACGTCCACTTTCAGTGAAATTTTTGATAAATTCTGCCCTTTTTGAGGCTCGGTTCGCGGGATTGTCCTGCGAAAATCCAGACTATTTGTCACGGAAATTTAGCTGTATCCATCTAGAAGATATAACCAAACCAATGGTCATTATGTGAAGATCTAAAGATGACAATGGGATATTCAAAAAGATAATGTTAGAGGTGGATTCCATTTATCTAATGGTTGACATATCACTGAGGATTTCAGGCAACTGGATTATGGAACCCACTCACAGAATGAATATGTACTGTTTTTGAGGAATCTCCTTTCAAGATGTGAGGAACAAAATCAAACTGGACTCAAAGACCACCACAGCAATATAGGTGAACCAGAAAACGCAATCTAGGGGACATGGAAGACTATGCTAGTTTCTAGCACAGAATAAGACTTGACGTCTTAATGAGCTCTTTACCTCTAGCACCCCCTTTTCCTTAAAGATGGATACTTGAATTCTTACTGGTACTTGGTTGATCAAGGTCTTGACAAGATGTAAACCACTTCTCTCCATTATGGAAGCCAAGAGTGATAGAACCAGACATGAAATGAAGGTAAGGACAGGCCTGACTACAAAGACCATACCAGATAAAGTTAACTGGACAATGACGGCAGCATTGAGTAGCTAGGACATAGCACATTGGGAAGAACAAGACTACACAACTTGGATATGGGCACAGGACTCACCAGGAACCTACAACCCCTGGTAATTCAAAACATTTGCCTTATTCGAAAGATATAAAAAAAAAGTAAGGCAAAAAGCATAATCTAACAGTATAATAAAACTTTTCTTTGAAACACATGGTGTCATTGGGCGTATGTTTTTTTTTTCTTTCTGTCCAACAAAGATAACGTCAACTTTGAATGTTCCTCGTTAAGTCAAATTCAGAGTGTTACTGTATGTATCATATACAGTGAAGCCTCTCCAAAAGACCACTTCTCTGAGAAGACCATCCCTGATCTAGACCAGATTATTATGTGGCGAATTTTAAATTCCCTTATATTTTATGTATATTGGCCTCTTCTTTGAGTGGACTACCCCACTAGAAGATGTTTTGTCACTGAAATGTTGGGTTAGTGGTATCACTATATACAGTATAATTGTTTTATATATTTCTTTGGACACATGTTTATATGTTTACATTTCTCTTTATAGTCATCTTTGGACACGTTTTATACAGAAGATGAGATTTATTCATTATCCTACACACGGGAGCCGCGCAGCTCTAAATTAATGGTAAGAATCTTCCCAAATGTTGTGCTTGAATTCAATTTTTGAGGGAGGTTGCTAAATAACCATCAAATTATCTGAGCCTCTATGTTCAGCTGTATTATTTTCATCTTGGCTGGTTGCGTGCTGTCTGACTTTTTGGTGGACTGAGACTAGTCTTTTTGAGAAACAGAGACAAGATTGGCCTATTGGTCTTGGCCCAGGAATATGGGAATATTCTAGATTGTGTGTGGTTAGCAAAAAACAGACTCTGTGGTCTAGAGGTTCATGCGTGGTCTGATGGGTCTGGTCAGATGAGATCCACAGGATATGTCTGCGTTTATTAGCACCAACTACAGCTCTCAAAACAAAGGTGGGTCATCAGGGCTATTGCACCTGAAAATCTAAAAAATTCCAATACGCTGCTCGTAGGCCTTCAAAAGTATGTTGAGAGCCCATAAGCTATGTGCTCACTTTCAATAAACATTTGAATTTTTTTGTGGATTTCCCATAAGCACGCAGCTTAACATCAGTGCTGACTCAAAACACTTCCATCTTAAAGGGGCTGTCCACTTTGGACAATCCCTACTTGTTAGAAGGTTCAGATCACAAAGCTTCCCCCTGCTGGGAGCCCCCCAGAGATCAGTTGTAATCTGTGGGGAAACCTGACAGTAAATGTTCAATTTCCCTGCAGCGCCACCACAAGGGAAATTAAGCATTACACAGTGCACATTCAAATCAATGGGTTGTCCATGTAATACAGGACAGGGCAGGTCCCCCAGAGCGAGACACGCTCTTTGTAAATGCTCTCCACTCTATCCAAGAGATGAGGATCCTAAACATAGGACCCCCCTCTATAAATTCAGAATTCCTTAATAGGGTATATGAAAATTGTTATTCTAACCTGGGCAACCCTTTAACAGAGCTGCCAATTACCCCATAGTAGAAAATAAGTTTATGTCAAAAGGCTCTTAATGTTTTTATTTCTCTTCTCCCATTAGCCTACAGCTCCTCACAAGCCCCCAGAAGAGATTCCAGACTGGACACCAGTAGGGTCTTTACAGCTGGACCCTGAAAGCCTCAACCACAGTGTAGAGCAGATGGTGAAGGTAAGCCTTCTTGGAAATGGCGGACAACAAGCTGACATAGATAGCATCTAATTGTAAATTAAAGGGGCACCTGAAGTCTATCTAATCTCCATTTACAGTGTATTTGAAAGTAATCTATTGTTTTCTCTTAGTAGCCATTTCAGGCTAGGAAGAGACAGCAATCTATTTTACAAGAGCTGAAAAAAAGCACATGATCCTCTGGTCAGGGGTGTAACCTAGTACCATGTAAAGACCTCATTTTGATTTTAGGTACAGAGTTCCCTTTCTCAATATACACCCCTGCACAATTGAACCCCAGTCTAAGGGTCCTATTACATGGTCCGACATGGGCCGTGTAGACGTGTGCCGATCAACAAGACGGCTCGTTGATCGACGCTCGTTTGCTCCTTTCACACGAAGCAATGATTGGATATGTATAGGGACGATCGCTCGTTACTACGATCACTCGTCCCCATACATTGTCATCATGTCGGCGGCGCGTCTCCCTGATTACACAAAGAGATGTGCTGCCGCCAACGTTGATTTTTAATTCTGCATAAGAGAGCAGATCAGCCAATGAACGAGCAAACTCATTCAACGGCCGATCGTTGCCCTGATTACACACGGCAATGATCGGGAACGAGCGTTCTGTGAGCTCTTGTTTGCCCGATCATTGGCCTTTGTAGTAAGGCCTTAAAGGGGTTTTCCCATCAGAGACATTTATGACATATCCACAGGATATGTCATAAATGTCCGATAGATACGGGTCACACCTCTGGGACCCGCACCGATCTCTAGAACGGAGCCCCCTAAACCCCGCTCTAACTCTCTGTTTTGTGGCTGTGATTTCTGACCATGAATTACGGAAACAGAGTAGCTCACTGAGCTTCGCTGTTTCCTTAAGTCACATAGAACTGAATGGTAGTTACAGAAACAGCATAGTCCGCATGCTACGCTGCTTCCGTAATTGCCATTCACTACTATGGGAGTTACGGAAAAGTGTAGCTCAGTAAGCTACGCTGTTTTCGGCCAGAAATCACACGCTGTAGCCACAACACAGAGCAGTAGAACGAGGTTGAGGGGGCTCCGTTCTAGAGATAGGTGCGGGTCCCTCCTGTGGATATGTCATAAATGTCTCTGATGGGAAAACCCCTTTGAGGCCTTTGCCAAACAACTCCCCATATCTCAGCTTCCTGGACCCCTGTGATTGTGATATGGGAGAGTGCAATATTGGGGTAATCTATTGATCTCCCCAGATTTTCAGGTTTTGAGTGCAGTTTGGATTTTAACTATTTGCTGTCATTTGTATATAAGTTATAGTTAAACAAATAATGTACACAGTGAGCCAGCGGACACACACTCACTTCCTGACCACAGCTTCCTGCTGAGTGTGTTAACCATTCCCGCTGCTCACATGTGTGCTTGTTAATGCATATACACACACAGGTTTGCAGGTAAGTGTACATGTGTACACAGAAATATACAATGCCCTGTGTGATATCTTTCATCTTGCAGTATTTCTATAAGATGTGTAAATTCTCAAACGGACATAATTATTTACATTTATTGGCTGCAACTTTTGTGTATTTTGGAGTCGCAGGCAACTTCAATGGTTCCCTAAAGTAAACAAAGTAGCAAGCGACCTTGTGCATATCGCCAAAAAGCTAACCATGGTTGCAAGTTGCGGTAAAGCCGAGATTTTACAGAGAATTGTGGGCAACTCCGTGTCACGGAAGCATTACTGCCTCCACGACCTTGTGACCCAGTTTTGTGCAATTTTTTTGCAATGGTTGTTTCCCCCCCCCCCCCCAAAAAAAAAGATTGAGTTTACGTTGAAGACCTGGAAAGGACGTAATATTACCACGAATCACAAACCTCCAAAAGTTGTCGTGTAGCCCTAGCCTTAAAGTTGCATCCGCCTGGTTTTCTCCATGTAGCTTTAACTCTTTCCTTCTAGTCTGTTTTCCAGTTCTATGATCCAGATCAACGAGGCTTCATATGCCGGGAAGACTTTGAAAAAGTAGTTTCCAGTCTGCCGTTCTCTTGTCACATTCTTGAAAAGGACCGGTAAGTTTTAGGTACCGGTTGGATCATTTTAATTGGTTCTGTTAGGACTTCCTCATACATGTTACGCCCTGATTCTGCCTCCTATTCTATAACATAGGCACTACTGCACATAGGAGAGCACTTCCTGAATATGATGGGGGGTTAAGAGGAACTCCAGCAGACTAAAGAGATCAATCCCGCCAAACTTAACCTTACACACATTATAACAGTGTTTGTCTATTGTCCCCCATCCAACCTATTCATTAATTTATTTAATAATAGAATAATGCAGCTCTTGTCCACCATTTTGGTTTTAGAAATCACTGTCTACAGGCAGTAGCTCAGGTATCTACATGTCCTCTTATATTTTGCTCAAGCATAACAAATATAGGTATAAGAAGCTATAGAAATATAGTTGTATAAGAAATACAAGTAGAATGTTGGAGAGATACAGATGCAGGTGTAAGGCACAGGAGAGGCGGCAGATGGTGCCTTGTGCAGCAGCATTCAGCATGTCACAGGCAGTGTGCAAACTAGTGTTTAAAAGTAACTAAGTATGTGGTATAAACCATACAACACGTATATACATTAATCTGGCCAATAATGGTTTATCTTTTGTTCCAATCCAATGATTGCATGAGACTATGGAATGGGATTGGGGGGGGGGGGGAAATAGCAAAGGCTTCTGATGCTTAGAACTTCTTTGCTCCCCTATACTAAACAGTAGTTATGAGATTTTAGTCAATGGTAATTTACAAGCCTACAACTAATACCAGTAATCTTAGGTTTATTGAAATGTTGGGTCAAGGTGGTTGGGTATAGCAAAGGGACAGAAGGTATTGCTATTGGACATTTTAAGTGGTAATAAAGTTTTGAACAAGTGAACGTATGCTGCCATTATGGAAACTACCCAACAAAACTTTTACACAACATTGTCAAACATCTTCAACAGAACACTATGGAAGCTGTTCTATAATTTTATTACAGGACAATGGATTGGCTGGCATATTAAAAGACAGCTTCATCATTTAATTATTGAGTATTTATGATCACGCAGCATGGATGTCTCCATATAGTAACCAGTAAAGGGGTTGTCCGTAGTGGACAGAGTCATCTGATAAGCAGATCACAGGGTACCCCAGCAATCAGCTGTAGTCTGTGGGGGAAAACAGCAAAAAGTGTTGAATTTCACTGCAACAGCACCACCATAGGAGAAATAAAGTATTACACGGTTCCTATTTAAATCAATGGTCTATCCGTGTAATGCAGAGGTGTCGGGTCCTTCAGAGTGAGATACGCTCTTTGTAGTTGCTCTCAGCTATGGCTTATAGATGAAGAGCCCTATATGGGGGATCCCTCGAATAATTTGAAAAACCAGACACCTCCTTAGGTATTTTATAATAGTGACTTAGAAATGTGTAGGTAAGACGTTCATGTCCATATGGAAAATGAAGATGTAGTAACAGAGTGTGAAAGTCATGTCCATTGACAGGAGTGCAATGACTACAAATATATATATGTGACGGTGATATACAGATTGTATTCTCTTTATAGAGAGGGACCAGTCAACCATCAGGAGATGAGTTCATATTTTATGAAAGCCAGTCAAGTGTGCTCCAAACTAGGACTTCCTTTTTTGCAAAGTCTGGTGGAGATACGTCTGAAGGAAACACCGCTGTGCGCCAACTGTGTAAGAAACCGGTCTTCTTTTTCTATGTGTTTAGTTTCTTCAATCTGCAATAATGAAACTGGAGAACATGAGGTTTTAATATGTCGGTTAAGTAATCAGTTTTATGTATCATTTCTACCGATTCTATATCATTCTATTGATAAACCTGATTATGAAAATGTAAGAAAATCGAACAATATCTGGTTATTATGGTAAAAAATGACGCTACCACCCACCTCTCTGCTGTCCTTTATATGCAATCAAGTCATGAGTTCTCTCTTCACTCTGCTATATGACATATATATTACATATGTTCTTCTTTAAAGGAATTTTCCCACATACAACCCCAAATAGTTAATGAATGTGGGCCCCACCAATCACTAGAACCCATGTCCTCGTTCCTCCTCACTAGAATATCCATGGTGAGGAGGAGTTGTCTTAAATGGTAGTCAAGCATAAGCCATACGCTAAGCTGTTTTCATATGACTCATAGAATTGTATGCTTTGTCTACAGTTCGTATGCAGGCTGAAGTGTCTCCATGGTTACAGACTACAAACAAACCCTGCGTAGTCAGTCTAATCCTGTAGCCATGATACTGCAGCCACTACCTTCCTCCTGTCCCCTCTTCCACTGTCTGTAGGTTAGTAAGGCTCTGTTCACATCTGCGCTACAATTTCCGCATGATGGAAACCAACAACTCTCAATGGAACCCATTGGCTTTAATGGGCTCTGTTTGGATTCCATCATAGTTTCCAGCATTTTGACAGACAAATTAGCGATGCATGCTGCACTATTTTATCCAGCAAAAATAAGGCCATCTGCGCTGGAGCGGGAATTTTAGGGGTGAGAACCAGATTTATTATTTTATAGCCTTCCCTGCCCTAGAAATGATTTTTCTAAATTCCAGGAAAACCCTTTTAAAGTCGTTGTGCCATAAAAGACATTAATAGCATATCCAGGAGATGTCCTGAACAGGGGTCTCTTGACCCCGTCTCACCTGGTGTGGTGGCTACCGGCTACCACATCCACGCGGGGAATCAGTGCACAACACCATGAGTTTCCGAAAATTGCTGAGCTACGCGGTTTCTGTAACTCCTATAGAAGTGAACGGAAGTTACGGAAACAGCGTAGCACAGATAGCTACGCTGTTTCCGTAGCATGGGAGTAACGAAAATAGCATGGCTTGCTGTGCTACGCTGTTTCCATAACCCATTCACTTTTTTGGGAGACAGCGTAGCTCAGTCAGCGGCTGCCTCACCAGGCCAGGTGGGGTCGGGGGACAACTGTTCAGGACATAAGTGTGGTCCTAGAGATAAACGTCTGTCATGACACAAGCCCTTTATTTAGGATCACCATTCATTTTAGGCTCAAAAAAACTGTACTTAAATGGTCATTTGGCCCTATACTAGTAAGCTTAGGCTCTGTTCACATCTCCAGCAAGGTTTACATTTATAATGGAAACCACAACATCGTGTCGACTGCGTCTTATGACTAATATCACTAAAGCTTGACGGACACCATTGAATTATAATGGAAGTATGTCTGGTTCTACCGGGAAGTGCGTTGTAATATGTGGCGGAATCTGCCATGGAGCCTTCGGCCGAGATGTGAACAAAGACTTACTAGTTTTAATTACCCAAAGTCAGTAAGCAGATCAGAAAGATCATGTGCATGGAATCTACTCCCATAATGCACCTGTGTTGCCGCTGGTTCTACGTCCCCTGTATATACAGCAACGATGAAGAATTTGAAGCCCTTTGCCCTTTTTCTCTGCAGACGCGCAATGTCATAAGAGGCAGGAAGTGACACTTCAATGCCCTGTGGTTTGATTTCTGCTGAAGTGACCGCCCAAATCAGCGTGGTCACAGCAAGAGTAGCTGAGAAACTCGTGACACTTTAGTGACATAATAGGGCGGCGTTACATATGAAGCCCATGGCTTGTAGACATTTCTTTTAATCGCCCCATATCTACAATCGCTGTAGGTTTCTGGAGTTTCTTACAGTTGTGAATATCTGTATACAGTATATGGCAGGCAGCCGATTCTGCCTACATTGGACACTTACCTTTCAGAATACGATGGTAGATTTTATCTTCCCCGTCACATTTACCAGAGAGCAGCTTTCAACGGGATAGATGAATGAGATTATTTCTGTATGATGTGATCCAAGTTTTCTTTTTTTTTGGAAGAATTTAAAGGAACATTGTAGGACCTGAGGGGACTGTGCATAACACTAGGATTCAAAGAACAGCGAAGAGGAAATCCACCGCCCAACCGGACCTGCACTAGGCATAACACAGGGGGGCCTGAAGCATTTTTTCTTAAGGCCCTTTTACACAGGCCGAGTGTTCATATGAACGCTCGTTCCCAATCATTGCCCTGGGTAAACAAGGCAAGGATCAGCCGATGAACGAGCAATCGCTCATTCACCGGCTGATCGTATGGTTTATGCAGCCGACAATGTTGTCGGCAGCACATCTCCCTCTGTGAACAGGGAGATGTACTGCCGCCACGATGGTAATGCATAGGGATGAGTGATCATAGTAACGATCGCTCGTCCCCATACATTACTGAGCGTATCTCCTTGTGAAACGAGCGCCGATTGTCTCAGTGATCAGCACTCGGTTTTACAGCCAAAATTTGCCAGTGAAAAATAACCCCTAAAGGGGCTCGCTAATAATAGAAAAAAGGCTTTGTTTTTTGCCCCCAAAAACAGCGCCACTCTGATACATGGGCTGTGTCTGGTATTGCAGCTCAGCTCATTATCAGACAAAATCTAGAACAGAGATCACATGGTGCATGCGGAATCAAGCTGAACAGGTCCGTTCTGGCCAATTACAATAGTAGAAGTAGAGGACGTCTTGACAGAAGTCAATGTAGATCGACTGAAAATACGCAGTTTGTTCCTGTAGACGATTTCCCTAGAATCGGTCGCACTGATAAAGGGTCAGCCGACACATGGTCCTATTTATTTTTTTTACAGTTTCTGAAGTCGATCTCTTGTTTCTTCTTTTCTAGATTTGGAGTGTGGCGAAGCAAGGCTATGTGTCTGCAGGTAAATCTCTTCCGCCATAATCACATACTGTAACATCGGCCACAGACAGAAAATAGTCTTCTCGCTCACGGATGCCCCGCCATCGAGATGATAGCGCAACCAACACCCCCAGACTTAAAGGGTTTTTTTGCAGGATGAGAAAAACGTGGCTGCTTCCCTCCAAAAAAACATGGCTGTTGTGCACTGGTTGTGAGATACGGCAGTTAAGCTGGAATACCACACAACCCATGGACAGGGGTGGCGGCATTTTTTAAAGAAAGCAGCCATGTTTTTCTAATCCTGTACAACCCCTTTAAGTATAGCTGGACATACACTAGAAATTTTTGACAGACGTTTTATACCATTTTCAGACGACTGTCGGCACCTTTTCCTGACATGCACAAGCATGAGAGATGCCGACTAAAGTTAAACTGTTGCGTTGGATTTTTTGTGGTCGTTGTCGGGTGAAGTCATTGGAAGATTTAACCAAATGATAGAGATAGAGGTCCAGACCAGGCCACAGATCAAGGCAAAGATCGATTAGCGATCTGCCATTTTAGCTTAAGGGGTTGTTGTCCAGAACGACATCCTGCGCAGACCAACCATGAAAAACTAGCCAGCTTACGGCACCCTAACATAAGAATGCATGATGAGCTGAAAACTAGTCAATAATCTTTATTTAAAAATAAAATATTGTGTAAAAATTCCACCAGATAGGTCAGTTAAAATGGTTAAATTAATGTCCAGAATTCTGTGCTGAGTAATTTCGTAATACAGCTTTATAGGGGTTGGAGTTCAGTTTATGAGTTACAAAGCGCTGTACTATTCTGGCTGCCACCACTAGGGGGAACTCACCATATATAGATTTATACAACTCCTATTGAACTCTAGAACAACTCACTCTTCAGTAAACTCCCTCTAGTGGCTGCTGCAGGCTCCAATTTTTTTTCCCATTCAACTCTGGCTATGTGGAGGGAAAAATGTGATTTGGAGCCCTGTAAAAAAAAAAAAAAAAACTGGCCTGCTTTTTTCCATATTCCATGGTAACATATAGTAATATGGAACCGGTTTTGGCCTGCAAATCCATCAGCAGCTAGCAGACTGCTATTCATGGCAGCCTGTAAACGGATTTCCAGGGGAACGTCCTGCATCTTATCAGAAATTATCCGAATAAGTAATCCAATCACGTGTTTTTTAAAAGTACTAGGAGGGCACACCCTACCGTAGCTCTAAAATAATGAAAACCTCAAGGTCCCCTCCCACAGATTACAAGCAATCCTTGAGCCATTTGTTTCCACGTTTTTGCTTCATATCGGACATCTCGCCTGATTTCTTCGCTTGCGTTTGTTCTTCTTCAGGTCTTCACAATGATGTCATGGAGAACTGGCCTGCTAGTCAGTTAAGCACGGAAAGAAAAGGTCAATGTCAGAAAGCTTATCAGACACATGGGCTCCAGGGTTCTGGGGGGTCCGCACCAGCAGATCCTTTTCATATGAAATGTGGAGATGGCTGCAAGAGATCTGAAACTTTACTGAAGAAGCTAAAAGAGACAGAGGAGGTGAGAAAACAAAAATACTCCATGTGAGAAAACTTCTTGTTACGTGACATTACCTCTTAATACTTTCTCCTTTTGTGCCTAATAAAATTACTTGCCATGAATATCTGACATCTAGATTGTCTTTGGTTGCAGGAGAGGAACCGCCTATTGACGGAGAACGCCGCACTGCACCGTATCAACTCACAGACTGCAGCCGAGAACGCCAACTTACACAGCCACTTATGTGTATTACAAGACAAGGTGCAAGCACTGAGCAAGGACTCCAAGATGAAGCCGGCTCTCACACAAATCCTTCAGACCCTAAAAGCATTAAAAATAGAAAGTGACACAAACCCATGACTAAGACCAGATGAAGGACGTAATCCGTTTTACCAAGTATCGTGTAAATTACTCTCTATGGACACAGCGGAGCTTCCACTTGTACAGTATGAACCCTCCTACATACCTCCCTATGCTACATGGCAAAGACTAGAGCAAAATGGATCCATGCAAGTCAGAAATAACCATTTTTTTGTGGTTTTAATAGACCTCACAAACCTGGAAAAATAAAGCAAAACAAAACACCCAAACTCTTCAAATCATTGTCATTTAAAAGGAGTTCTGTGGTTAGAAAAAACACATTTTCAAATGCGCATTAGGGAATTCTGAGTTACTAGAAGGAGTTCGGTCCATTGTTCATTCATTAGCCAGAGCGGAGAGCAGGTAAGAATATGATCTCTCGCTGGAGGAGCTGCATCACATGGACAGCCCATTACAAAGCCCGATTTTTTTTATAGGAACGTTGTAATGCTTTATTTCACCTGTGGTGGCGCTGTGGGGAAATTGAACACTTGCTATAAGGTACCCACACAGATTAAAGCGAATTGCTCGGGGTGCCAGCAGCAGGACACCCTGTAATCCGATTATTTTCATAAGAACCTTCTAACAAAAGAGATACGGTCCAAAGCAAAAAAAATTATATTCAGGAGTTAAAAAGAGTATTCCTATCATATATATATATATATATATATATCATAGGATATGCCATAAATGTCAGATAGACGTGGGTACCACCTATCTATAGAACGGGGCCTCCTCACCTCCGTCCTATAGGCTTTCCAGAAACAGCCGAGTGCAGTTTGCTACACTGTTTCTGGAACTCCCATAGAAGTACATTTGAGTTATGGAAACCGCGAGCTCCACTGTTTCCAGAAATACATAGCTCTAGTAAAAACCAGGTGCATCTTACTCCTATGCTCTTTAGGCCAGGTTCACACAAACGTGAAAAAGTATCGTTTTTCACGTCTGAGTTGCACCTGTGCGGGTCCCATTTTCACGGATCCCCATAGACTTGAGTTAAAACAACGGCCGTGTGAACAGCCCCATTGACTTACAGGTGTCCATAAATTCGGCCTTCGACTGACGTATGAAATTAAATCCCCCCCATGGCGTACCATATTCTCCCCTAGTTGCTATGTCTGTAGGGGAGAATACTTCCACAATGAGACATGCAATGCAATTTCTAATTGAATCCCGGAAGAAGAAAAAATAAAAACACATTCCACGTGCCTCTTTATAAAATCGGAGGACCACAGACATACAGCTTATCCCCATAGCAGGCTGTGGTCCACCAAACTTTAGACCCATATTTTGCACCAAAATAAGCCAAATCAAGAGGTGGTGTATGGAAGAGAAGTGTATAACAAGTCTAGCGAGACGCGCCAAGTTTATCATACAGCGCGCACCACTGTGATACATTTGCCGTATTTTCTGTCTGCCTGGATTAAAGCGCAGGGTTCCTTTTCACCGGCCAATTTTGGCCAGAACAACGAGCGCCGAGCAAAGAGACAGCTCATTGACCGCTGCTCATTTGCTCCTTTCACAAGGAGTTATAAATCAGTAATGGATCGAGATGATCCACCGTTCCTGTGATCGCTCGTCCTCATGCATTTCTATCATGTCGGCAGCACATCTCACTGTTTACAGAGGGAGATGTGCTGCCGACAACGATAATATTTTCTGCTGCATAAAAGGATAAGATCAGCCGATAAATGAGCATTTGCTGGTTCACCGGCTGATTGTTGCCCTATTTACACAGGACAATGATCAGGAACCAACGTTCATATAAACACTTGTTTGCTCGTGTAAAAGTGCCTTTAATAATAAATGGGCCCTAAAACATTTAATCTTATACAACCCTTCTAAGTAGTCCTTCCTTAATCGGATTAGGTTTTCTGCTGAACGGTTTACGATCCTCCAGCCAAGATCATCTGATATCATAAGACTGAGAAACATACGTCAGGGAATTATCTGATACTGGACAAAAACATCCAACCCCGATGATCAGCGTCCTGAAAGATTTATGTTCTGAGGGGGTTTATTTGCAAAAAGTATCCGAACATTTAACTAAAAAAAATAGCTCTAGAAAATGTTCCTCGATGCAGGAAGTGCATAAAAAAAAAATAAAAAAAAATCAAACATCTAAACGTTCTATAAAAACACATACATGAGAACATGAGACACAGAAAGGAGGCAGAATCCGAGAGTTTTATTAACTTGTTCGTTATTTATTAAAGCAATCAAATTTACATAAAGCAGATAAACCTCATTTTACATACGTTTGAGTGGGAACCAAAAGTTTATGTGTGTATACTATATACATAGACTTGTACAGCTTAAAGAGGTTTTTATGGCATGTTATATGGATATACTATTAGTTTGACCAATGGAGGTCTGACCACTGGATCGGGAGAACTCGTATGCTCATTCCCAAAAAATGCCCTCCAACACACGGGCAATCTTCATTAAAAGAGTACCTTTTAGCAGCAATAGGGCGACCGGTTTTATAAGTTATTAAAAAAAATAAAAAGCCCCTTAGGAAAAATAAATATTATATGTTAGTACATACATGTCATTAAAAAATTTTTTTATAATTATTACGTGACCTGTTTTAATTATGAAAATGACCCGAATTTCCGCAAAAGTCAGGTACCAACCTCTGGGTTCTCGCTTTTTGACTGAAGGAGCACTATTTACTGTATTAATACAGCGCTGCACCGATCGGTATTTGCTATATTAGTACAGTAGATGGCGCTCTTTTAGACAAAGCAAGACCTCGCGTTCTGAGCCTGTAAGCTGCCGTGGCGGATTGTGGGATGCCAAGAGCACCAAATCCAGAAGTTTGGACCGGACTCTTGCGGAATAATGAATAATTTGCATAATGAAACAAGGTCAAATAATGACTTTTTTTTTTACATTTTCAAATGACATGTATTTCCGAGGATATTTTTTCTCACGGGGCAAATCGATTTTTTTAAATAAAAAACAGCTGCCCTATTTCTGCTGATGGGTCCTATTCAAAGTCAATGGGAAATACGGAAACACCCGAACGAGTGCGTGAATCTGTTCCCATATATCCCATTGACGGAAGCTGCATCAGAGCAGCAACTTTTCTGCCGGCACCAGGTCAGACCCCCTGCGTTCAGACTATTGGGGTACATCCAGTTGATATGGCATAAAAAGCCTGATGGGAAAATCCCTAAAAAACATAACAAATAAAAATACAGATTATCAACATCTGATTAATAATAGCAAGATTAAGGAGGAGCGGTCACCTCTCCTGACATGTCTGTTTTAATAAATCAACATTCTAGGACATCCTTTCTTAGGACTCTATTGCTCCTGAAAATGTATAAAAAAAAATAAAAAATGGACAACCGTGTGCTACAATTACCTTTATCAACAGTACCAGACTGTGCAGGGGCACACCCCATTGAATGGGAATGGTAACAACCGATGGTCAATTTATTCATACATTTCCAGGAGGAATAACAGAAGAACGACACAATGCAGAGTTCTAAGAAAATATGCTCCAGAATAGTTTTTTTTAGTAAAACCGACATGTCAGGGGAGCGGACAGGTCTACTTTTAACTTATGAATATTAACTCCGTTTTTTTTATGAAATTAGGTCTTAAAAATAAAAAAAGCACATTATATTACACATTTATACAATTAACAATTTGCTTGTCATTAATTAAATTAAAGAAGCCCTCCGGCAGTTTAGTGCAGCCTAGGCTAGTACTAAAGAATAATGTAGGGTATGCCTGTTTTAGTTGATGTGCCACGTATGGTCTGTCCACCATCTTGGCTCTTTTTCCCCTGATATGGTACCCCTAAAGTAGTCTCGTGTACAGCCCTGCAGCCTACATTTCCCATGAAGCTTCTGGCTTTTCAGAGGCAGAGGGGGTGGAGTTTCATCTCATTGTACTTGCTCTGAGTCCTATCTAAGTGCAGCAAGTGATAGACCAATGATATGTAACTTCCAAAACTCCTAACTCACACTGCAGAGTCCGGTATATTCTATGAGATGTAGCTCCACACTGCTCTCCCCTGCCTCCTGCTTGTAAGACCTGACAGGAATACACCTACCAATCACAAGCAGGAGGCAGGGGAGAGTGTCTGAAGTCACGGATGAGGAGTTATAAACCTCCCCCTACTCTACATTTCTCTGCTATCTGGGAGTGCTCTGTTTAGACTCCAGTGTATTCCTAAGAGATGCTGCTTCAGTCGCTCTCCCCTGCCTCCTGCTTGTGATTGATCGGTTTCTTCCTGTCAGCTCTTACAAGCAGTGGAGAGCCGTGTGGAGAATACAGAACAACAAGGAGGGCAGAGAATGGAGGAGAGGGGAGGTGTCCGGCAGCTGCTAGGAGGGATTTGAAAGAGGCCGATGAAATCCTGTAGTTCACAGGAAGTTAGCCACACAGTGGAGCAAGCTTTGGACTGGTGGTCAGACTGAGATCACATAACACAGCTGCCCATAACGAACGGATTTAAAATAAACAGGTACAATTTTAGATGGGATGAAACAAAATGCACAGCTAGGATATTGCTGGAAAGCAAGCATTAAATGTCCAAAAATATTTTTTTTTACATTTGCTGGAGTGCTGCACATCAATCATTACATCGGATCGGTCACATCATAATTCCCTATAATAAATTGTAAGTTCTCCATGTTAGTGTACAAATTATAAAGGACAACACATGTTTGGCCAGGATATTGTTATGAACCTCAATACTAGAGTTCTAAGTAAACCACCAAACGAAAAAAAGAATCTGCAAAGCTGCACACACTTTCTGCGTTGTAAAGCTTTGATGGCAACTCTCAACATGCGCCAACAGCCACCACCCCCAACAGATACAAAAAAAGAGGATCGGCCATGTTGTCAGATGATCCTCCTTTTTCCCCGGGGAGGTGTCCAACAGCTGGTGACTCATGGACAACTAAAAGTTTAGACTAAGAAAAAAAAAGTAAGATACTATGTCTCTGTAATGAAGTTGTAGCACTACCCTGGCCACAGTAAACGGTTTCCAAAAATATCACAGATGGGCATCATAGTCTTCTAATCCGGCTCGCACACAGAATTCATTTGGTATAAAACAGGCACTAAATATACCATATGATATGCAATTCTCATTTGGGCTCACGTCCTTTTTCTCTTACTTCTTTTGCCCCATCGCTGGTTTCCACCTCTCCCTTCTCTCCTCTTCTCCCACACAGGCATTGGACACTCAATTTCATTAGGTCGCCCTCCCCGATCAGGCACAGTACCAGTCATGAGCACCTATAAAATTAAGAAAAAAAAAAAAAAAAAGAAGAAAGAAGAAGATGAAGCATTTTTAAAAGGTCTAAGGCTGGATAAGAAGGAAGCCGAACCACTGCGGAGTCTGAAAACCTTGAGTTTACACTTGTTTTTTGTTTGAGGCTTTTAGAAAATCCTGCAGACTGGCAGTCTTGTAGGAATCTTGCAGAGAACACAGAAGTGGGGGGGGGGGTAGCATTTTCTGGCCTCCTACTGCAGACAGAGCCAAGGGGGAGGGCTCCTGCTGCAGTCAGTTGCCTTACAGACAGAAGGGGCTCACATCTTGCAACACATCTTTTTTGAGTGTATGTTCTACATTTTGTTTCTTTAAAGGTGCACTTCTAATAAAAATTCCTAGAACTGCGTCTATGGAAAAACATAACTGTCAAACCAGTTTTTCTGTGAATTGTTTGTTACTTTTCTCCATTGAAGTCAATGGGGAAAACACCACATAGGGGTACGGGGTAGAATATGCAGAGACTGGCAAAGAGCTGCATGTTTTTAGGGCAAGTTGTAGCTTTTTCAAAGTGTGAACAGGACTCCATGGGAATGGGATGCAGCAGAGAAACATACAAAAAACACCACATGTTAATACACCCAAACTGAAAAACCATCTACTAGTACTGGAGAAGCGATGGCTCTAATAGTCATAAAGGAAAGATAATCTATAGAGACACATTCTGCTGTTAGGATGGACATTCGTCTTGGTCACTACCTTCTGGATGGCAGTGCGGGTTTTCTGGCAGAAGGTGGCATTGCAGGTGTGTAGGATTCGGGAGTAGTCTTCCCGGGCAGCCAATAAATGTGGGATTGTGATCCTGGACTCTGCTCTGAGGGACTTTCTTATAGGCAGGTAGACTTCATTCATGGATTCTCCTTTTACCTGTGTTCAGGGAAGGACAGAGATGAGACATTTAGATTACGAACCATAATACGCAATGTCCCCTAGACTAGAGGGTTAAATATGTAATGTGAGTCATGAGACACGGAGTATGTCGGACACACTCTACCCTACCATGGGCAGAAAGGACTTGACAGAGGGATTTATAAGAAGTTGGAGGAGTTGCCCTTAGTTGCCTGTCAGATTGCAGCTTTCATTTTCCAATGGCCCTTAGAGAAATGAGAGCTGGAATCTGATTGGTTGCCATCAGTCACTACTCCACCTTTACCCTTGCATTCAGCCATTGACCGGTCATGGACTCCACAAGACCTCTGAAGGCGTCCTGTGATATTTGGCACCAAGACGTGAAGATGTAAAGTGCGGCCTTCATGGATTGGACTTATTTTTCCAGCACATCCCACAGATGCTCGATCAAGATCTGGGGAATTTGGAGAAGTCAAACACCTCTAACTCTATGTAATGTTCCTCAAACCATTCCTAAACAATCTCTGCAGTGTGGTAGGGGCATTATCGGGCTGAAATAGGCCACGGCTATTTCAGAATACTGTGGTCATGAAGGGGCTACTTGGTCTGTAGCCATGTTTAGGTAGGTGGTACGTGTCAAAGTCACATTCAAATGAAGGCCAGGACCCAAGGTTTCCTGCAGAACATTGCCCAGAATATCACACTGCCTCCACCGGCTTCAATTCTTCCCATAGTGCATCTTGGTTCCATCTCTTCCCCAGGTAAGGGACACGCAGGCACCTGACCGTCCATATCATGTAAAAGACAATGGATTCATCAGATGATCGCAGAGCTCCACTGTATGAGAGACCGCACGCCGTGTCCTCTGCTCAGCAGGTGTTCCTCGACTATTACTGTACCAGGTCCATGTAGGACGGTGTCCAGTAGTTGGTAAAATTCGGACAGAATGCTCCCCAGGGTAGAATTCTGCTAGATTGAGTATCGGACTATTGGAAGCCTTTCGTTAGAGGGCGATTTCCGTTGATCACTAACACAGTTCGCTGTAGTGCATTGTGGGTATTGGCGATACTGTCCAGCAGACTCTAAACCGAGAAGGGATCCGGATAAACAGACTGGATGTGGACAGGTCGCATGTCTCCTATAGGTTGCTCAATGGACCCCAGGATGCATTTCTGACCGGATCAAAATGGTTTTGTGAAAGATTTTAATTGACCCTCTGGTGTCTTCCCACTTTCTTGGAGTTTGGTGCGTTTTGGGTATGGGCTTAATGGAAGGACAGAATTTGGATGGCAGCGGAGCAGAGTTTAATGGCAAATTCGGGAATTTTTCTAGGGGTGACTGGACTGTGCGGCCCGCCGCACAAATGATCAAACTTTTACTTTCGATCACCTAAGTATCGTGTCACTTATATTAATTTGTTCATGGTGGGTTGAGACACCGACCTTTCCTACCTCAAACACAGGGATGAAGAGCCTCCGGATAACATGGATACAGATACTCGAATAGCATGTGCATCAGACCAGCACTCCGGCACGCCCTCCCACATTTGCCAAAGACAATAGATGAAAAAGTTTGAATGAAAAAGTCTATTTTTGTACTTTTTGCTAAAATGCTGCACGGCTTTGATTTAAGACTTTGTTTTTATTTATCACAACGTTTTTTTTATGCTCCCGAGATGTGATTTTGTGGAGAAAGTGAGAATAATATGTATAAACAAGCTGCGATGCTCTGCGTGTTCGGACACCTTTCTATCATAAACCGCAGTAACTTTTTCAGCAACACGGAGCTACATTAGCTCTACTTTGGGATGACCCAGACGTATTCGCTTTCACTCCACATTCACATTAATGAACCTTGGGTGCCCATAACCCTGTCGCCAGTTCACCGGTTGTCCTTCCTTGGATCCCTTTTGGTAGGTACTAACCAATACATACTGGGAACACCCCACAAGACCGGCCATTTTGGAGATTCTCTCGTACAGTCGTCTAACCATCACAATTTGGCCCTAGTCGAAATCGCTCAGATCCTTACACTTGCTCATTTTGCAACACATCAACTTCAAGAACTGACTGTTGACTTGCTGCCTAATATACTTCCCCATTGTAACCAGATAATCAATGTTATTCACTTCACCTGTCAGTGGTTTTTAAGGTTATGACTGAACGGTGTAGAATACGACGCCAACAATGTGTGAGTGGTGGGGGCCCAACCATTGGAACCCACACCAAGGGACAAGAATAAAGCTGCCACAGAGGGTAGCAGACCCGTTGGATATTTTTGCAGACATAGCGCAGCTCTTTTACATGGTCTGTGTATTGCAGCTCGGCAACAAAAAACACTGACGCTTATGCATAAGAACCGTTCTAACAAAAAGGAGGATTGTGGTTCGTAGTAAACGATTAGGTTCCTCCTTTCATTTTGCCGGTTTGAAAACGAAAGCCATTATAGGATTGGTTGCGGTTGGTAACACTGAAACCTTGACACAGGCGTTTTTTTTTGTTGTTGCTTACGTTAAGGGTATGTGCACACGGGGTGGATAAGCTGCAGATTTCCTGCAAGGAACGTCATTGCGGAAAATCTGCTGTGTTACTGTAGCAGCAAGGTAAATGAGGAGATTTCCATAAATCTTATCCTCACACTGCGGGAAAAAAAATGCACAAAACTCGTGCGGAAATAGTCCGAAGATTGAGAATCCGCGATACAAGTCAGTCAATTGCTCTTGCAGAATTTCTACACAGAAAATCTGGTGGTAAATTCCTCAGTGTTAGGCTGGATTCACACGAGCACATTACGTCCGTAATGGACGGAACGTATTTCGGCCGCAAGTCCCGGACCGAACACAGTGCAGGGAGCCGGGCTCCTAGCATCATAGTTATGTACGACGCTAGGAGTCCCTGCCTCTGCGTGGGACTACTGTCCCGTACTGAAAACATGATTACAGTACGGGACAGTTGTCTGGCAGCGAGGCAGGGACTCCTAGCGTCGTACATAACTATGATGCTAGGAGCCCGGCTCCCTGCACTGTGTTCGGTCCGGGACTTCCGGCCGAAATACGTTCCGTCCATTACGGACCGAACATGCTCGTGTGAACCCAGCCTTAATGTTGTGTGGGGGATGTACCCGAACAGTCTCATAGCCTTAGATTAATAAAGTGATGATTATTTGATAACTGACCTGAGCTCTCTCGGACCAGTGAAACGACTGCACCGTAACTTCAAATCGAGTCACCAACATCCTCAGCCTACAATCGTACTCCTTGAGCATGGAATAATGTAACTCTTGCAGGATTTCCTGAGGGGAAAAAGAAAAAAAAATAATTACTTATGTAAAATGAACATTCTAGGACTGGAAAAGAAAACCAAAGATTCAAGAGGTTAGAAACAACTTTCATAGAGCGGGTACATCCAGGCTTATGGGGCGGGTGCATGGCAGGCTTTAGGGGAGTGCAATATGAGCGGTTACACATGGCACATCATTCGTCTTTGCTGAAAGGGGCACCACTGGCCCGGATTGCCTGGGCACCTGGAGCTTCCATAACTCTTTCAATGAATTGTTATTTAGGTACATTACAGAAACGTTACTTGTAGATTGTATCATTGTATTATTTGAGCGCTATGTGGTACACTATAAGGTGGCACACCAACCATCCAACGGCAAGCCCTAATGTAATATAAACCAAAAAATTTAATTTTTCACCTTTGTGATGAGCCTCCTTAGTCTGATGCTGGGATGAGGCATGACAGGCCCTAGATCCCATTGATTTTAAAAAGCTTATAAGAACCAATTACAAGAAAATTGCAAGGAGCTCCTTGACAGTGACTTTACTCCGATTGCATTAAAATAAGAAACTTTGCAAACAGTCTTGATAAGATAGAAATATCCTACAGTTTTATGTATACAGCTCCTATGCAGACCTATGTGTCGCCAAGTTAAACTACAAATAAATCCTGTGTGTAGTCCAATTCTGCCGTCAGGTGAAATGATATGAGCCAGACCAGTGTGAAGGTGCCATCGTGTGCTGGTTTATCAGAATTTAGCATTTAGAGAACGTGTATTACGTCATTTTCTTACGTATTGAAGTTTTGTATCTGAACACAAGATAGTTTGGATATTTGCTGTATTATTTTTTTTTTTTTAATGATTGCTGGAATCATTTTTGCAAAGGTAGGAAACCCGGCTTCTCACCCATTGTTTAGGCTGTAGCTGAGCTTTGAAGAGAGGGGGAGACATTTGGGCCGACCCAGAACGTTCTGTAATCTAAAAATAAGTGAAAGGAAAAATTAATTTTTTTTAAAATGTTTTCTAAAAAGAAACGCCAATCCTGCCCGCCAGATCTATAATAACACATTATATGCACACAGTTCTAGAAAGTAGAAAGGGCATCGGTCACAGAACTTACAATCTAAAAGGCCCATGCCTCCCATTTACCTTGGTCTCCAGCTCCCTCATGAGCTCAGTCACTGGGACTTCCGGAGAGAGGTCAGGAAAATCCAAAGCTTTACCTACGAGCCGTAACTCATCTAGAATATCTTCATCGTGTCCTATACGTTCAGAGGTGGAAACACCGGAGCTTTTCAGGATTCGAGCCGCCTCTAGCTCCGTGCTCAGGAATACTAAGGTAAAGGAATCACCTGCTTGTTAAATGTGTTTACTTATAACATTATACCACGAACACATTCCAAATACCAAGACCAAAAATTCATCATCCAACTGATAATCGGAGCTCGGCCTATCCAAACTACGAACATGAATCACTGTAAAAATGCCACGAGGGACGTCTCTGGTCCAGGCTGGTTGGAAAGTCATTCAACGATGGCATCTAGCCGCTTGTCGGTAAGGTGTATACATCTGTGTTTCCTTTATGTAGCTCTGGCGCTGCCTGAGGTACAATATATCTCAGCTGGTAGGAATGCCAAAAAGTAAGCAGATTTTGCATTCGTATCTATCTCCTCATTGAGTGGGTTAAACCTCTGGAAAAATCCTGAGTGGCACTTCTGAATGCACCGATTCGTGATCTCCCCAGGGGAACTCATTCATTTGCCACAGCTAGAATTTGGAGGACTCAATAAATCTCCCTCGATTAAATTGGGATGGATAATGGCTTGTGACAAATTCACTAGCCTTCTTCATGATTGCCAGGCCACCTTTCACAAAGTATGGTCTCCATGGATATCATACTGGAAAGCTCCGGCCCGGTGACTAAGGTCCCCTTCACATCTCGTTATTGCCTTCTGTCAGAGGTATACGTCAGAAGGCCTCCCGCTATATACCTCTGACTGAAGGCTGTAATGTATCTCACTGTATATGCATACAGTGAAATACGTCACCCTAACAACACTCCACTGGCCAGAGGGCCGGAGGCATTTGGAAACTTCTGACGTCACTTTTCTTTTAACATATACCTGTGACGGATGCCATACAGTGGCATCCATTACCTATAGACTCATATGGTAAAAAATAAAGAAATAAATATAACATGCTGTATACGTTTTCCTTAAAAAAAAAAAAAAAAAAAAAAAAAAAAAAAAGGGGATACCGATGTACACCAGCGCAATGGAGGCCAAAATCTCTTTAGGCCTCCGGACATGTTTATCATGTACGTCTGAGACATTCTCCACGTACACGATAAGCGTAGGGCAATAACGCGATATAAGAACGCCTTAGATAAAGGAGATCAAAAAAAAAAAAGATAAAGAAATATTTATGCTGCAAACTCCTTTAATCCGGCATCAATGGGACCCGACAGAGAATATTCTGAATTATTGGACATTTATAGAAAAGTTTGTCCTCACCAATCAGCTGCAGGCAGGTTGAAGGTCTGAGCAGCCTAGAAGTGACATTTCCAGAGATCAGCGACGTGTGGGGACAGTGAAGTTCGCTCATCACGCCACTCATCTCCAGCTGGAAGGTCTCTGAATCGGCGGGGCCTGCGGAGAAGATGATCTGTATTACATCCTGGAGCAATCATTCACTTTATACACACGATAAACGTAACATATACTTGACTGCTCTCACTGATGAATGACAATGTGGCATGTAACGAGAAAACGGGATTTCTTATCATTTAGAGCACATTAGGCGTTTTTTTTGGTGTAGATAAAATCTCACGTCTCTCAACGGGAGTTCAACAACCAAAACCACGCATGTTAAAAACGCAACAAAAACGCACTGTCTAAACCAAGATTTATTCTTTATAATAGGCAGCAGCTGCAGAACCTCTTTTTGGAGAAGCAGCAGTTCCTTCTTGTCCATCACTGATTGGAAGATGTAAATTGCCCGCTTACACTTCAACACAAGAGATTTGCAGCGGTCGAAATCTGCGTTACAGCGATAGCTAGCGCCCCCTCCGAACACAACGCCTCCGATAAATTATCAGACGCAGCCTCCCTTTTCCTCAGTACAGATCCGGAGGAGACGTCCAACACGTCTTCTCATCACTCTCCTTTTAAAATAACATGGAAATGGTCGGTCGCATGTAACTTTCTTATGCCAGGTGGTAGAGATACGCACAGTACCTATGTGGCGCCATGTATCACTGGCAATGTACATTTATTATTTATGTCCCAAGTTTACAACTTTTACACATCTCCAGCACTGAAATATGTGTAATATTCTCTGCAGATATTATCATTAGACGTATGCCGGATAAACCCGCTGATTTAGTCGGGACTGGCCGACCATCTAATGTATATGGTGGCATCAAACTTCAACACGCCCGTTCTATGGTTTGCAAATAGATAAGCCGTTGCCAGAGGACTTCTCCCTGCTGAACACATACACACTCGGCCAGGCAGAGAGGGCATGTATATGGGAGAGTCGGGAGGAATGGCTGTTGGCTGAATGATTATTCAGCCGACGGCTATCTCAGGTGTACGGCAGCTTAAAGCTGGATTCACACGTTGCAGTCAAAATGCGTTTTTCTGCGTTTTTGCATCAAAAAACACATTTTGACAGCGATTTAAAAAGTGAGCCTTAGTGGGTGGATTAATACAAGCCAAGTTATACATACACTATCGTTCAAAAGTTTGGGGTCACCCAGACAACTTTGTGTTTTTCCATAAACACTCACACTTATATTTATCAAATGAGTTGCAAAATGACTAGAAAATATAGTCAAGACATTGACAAGGTTAGAAATAATGATTTTTATTTGAAATAATAATTTTCTCCTTCAGACTTTGCTTTGGTCTTAGAATGCTCCATTTGCAGCAATTACAGCATTGCAGACCTTTGGCATTCTAGCTGTTAATTTGCTGAGGTAATCGGGAGAAATTTCACCCCATGCTTCCAGAAGCCCCTCCCACAAGTTGGATTGGCTTGATGGGCACTTCTTGCGTACCGTACGGTCAAGCTGCTCCCACAACAGCTCTATGGGGTTGAGATCTGGTGACTGCGCTGGCCACTCCATTACAGATAGAATACCAGCTGCCTGCTTCTTCCCTAAATAGTTCTTGCATAATTTGGAGGTGTGCTTTGTGTCATTGTCCTGTTGTAGGATGAAATTGGCTCCAATCAAGCGCTGCCCACAGGGTACGGCATGGCGTTGCAAAATGGAGTGATAGCCTTCCTTATTCAAAATCCCTTTTACCTTGTACAAATCTCCCACTTTACCAGCACCAAAGCAACCCCAGACCATCACATGACCTCCACCATGCTTGACAGATGGCGTCAGGCACTCTTCCAGCATCTTTTCAGTTGTTCTGCGTCTCACAAAAGGTTCTTCTGTGTGATCCAAACACCTCAAACTTCGATTCGTCTGTCCATAACACTTTTTCCCAATCTTCCTCTGTCCAATGTCTGTGTGCTTTTGCCCATATTAATCTTTTCCTTTTATTAGCCAGTCTCAGATATGGCTTTTTCTTTGCCACTCTGCCCTGAAGGCCAGCATCCCGGAGTCGCCTCTTCACTGTAGACGTTGACACTGGCGTTTTGCGGGTACTATTTAATGGAGCTGCCAGTTGAGGACCTGTGAGGCGTCTATTTCTCAAACTAGAGACTCTAATGTACTTGTCTTGTTGCTCAGTTGTGCAGCGGGGCCTCCCACTTCTCTTTCTACTCTGGTTAGAGCCTGTTTGTGCTGTCCTCTGAAGGGAGTAGTACACACCGTTGTAGGAAATCTTCAGTTTCTTGGCAATTTCTCGCATGGAATAGCCTTAATTTCTAAGAACAAGAATAGACTGTCGAGTTTCACATGAAAGCTCTCTTTTTCTAGCCATTTTGAGAGTTTAATCGAACCCACAAATGTAATGCTGCAGATTCTCAACTAGCTCAAAGGAAGGTCAGTTTTATAGCTCCTCTAAACAGCAAAACTGTTTACAGCGGTGCTAACATAATTGCACAAGGGTTTTCAAGTGTTTTCTAATCATCCATTAGCCTTCTAACACAGTTAGCAAACACAATGTACCATTAGAACACTGGAGTGATGGTTGCTGGAAATGGGCCTCTATACACCTATGTAGATATTGCATTAAAAACCAGACGTTTGCAGCTAGAATAGTCATTTAGCACATTAACAATGTATAGAGTGTATTTCTGATTAATTTAATGTTATCTTCATTGAAAAAAACTGTGCTTTTCTTTCAAAAATAAGGAAATTTCTAAGTGACCCTAAACTTTTGAACGGTAGTAAATATATATATATATATATATATATATATATATCTTATAATTTTTTGTGATACACAAGTGAGTGAAAACAGAAAAAAATAACTCCCACAATCTTGTCTTCATAAAAAAAAAAAAAAAGTTTCTTTGAATAGCTTTCGCCCGTTCAGTGTTGTCGAAGGACATTATGTGGATCACAAGTCACAATCCACATCCATTTCCACACAATTAGTGTCAGTAAAAAAAAGTTATTAGTATTAAATTAAATTTACGGTCCAGGTCAGACTAGAGCTTTTCTTTTTTGAAAGGTCATGGGGAACACCAAGGCCTTATTCACACGAGCGTATTTCACGTCCGTGTTAAGCGCGTTAAAACAACGGACGTCACACGGACCTATGTTAGTCTATGGGGCCATTCAGACATTCAGTGTTTTTCACGCAGCGTATCCGCTGCAAGAAACTCACTGCATGTCCTATTCTTGTGCGTTTTTTGCGCATCACGCACCCATTGAAGTCAATGGGTGCGTGAAAATCACGGACAGCACAGGAACGCACATCCGTGTGCCATGGGTTTTTCACGCAACAGTTGCTAAAGTAATGAGGAAAAAAAACAAACACCTCCTTGAGTTTATTTTGCTGACGTAAACAACGAGTGACATACAGATGACATTCGCGCGCAAAAAAAACAGACGCGCTGTACACGGATGTCACACGGAGCTGCAACGCAAGAAAAACGCTGCATGTGAATAAGGCCTAAACGTGGTGTTTCATTTCTTAACATATCTTTATAGGAGTAGGAGCTCCGTTTTTCTGATACAGAGCTTCACATCTCCTGCAATAACATTCTAGATGTCTGCAGTCACCACTAGGGGGAGCTTAAGAGTTCACTGTATACTATTTATACATTAAACACAATAATAAAACTGTATGCAGTAAACTCCCCCTAGTCCTGGTTGCAGGCAGGCAAATGTTATCATTAAGGCTCTGTTCACACTAGTCATGGAGAGCTTTTATAATATCTTCATCCACACGGGTTGTAATGTAAATTGCTTCACATCTGGACGTGGCCGAAGTCCTAGTCAAATTAAAGGTTTGTATTTTACATTTTCACATCAACCGGCATGAGAACTAATTAGGGGAAGTCCGTCTTTAAAGGTCCCCTTCTCAGCCCCTGTGTAACATTGTGCACTCAGACCAACTCCCCCACAATAATGTTACACATAATGAGAAATGAAACCACAACAGGTTTGATCCAGGTAACAATCAGGAAACACAGACAGTTCATTGTGGTCAGATGAACCTAATGCTAACATTTAATGGCAGGTGTTCGAATCGGAAAGTAACACATCGCTTATTTTTGTGAAAATATTTATTTTTATGGTTTTTAGGCGCTGTTCGCACTTGCGTCCAGTGTTTCCCGACAAGTCTATGGACAATGGTATTTTTCGTGTTCAGACGTGGTTTCCGCTCGTTTGCATGCAGCACTATTCCCCCTGTCAAATTTGCCAACAGAGCCTCTCCCAGAAGTGTGAACAGAGTCTTAGTAGTTTATTTACTTAGTCATGTCTCTGTCCTTGTGAAATCGGAAATGTTTCATTATTCATTTACATGTGCTGACATCTAGTGGCCAATCTGTTTCATTGCAGGTACAGTAGCAGCAGAGTAGACGAGATTTGAACAAATATCATCCACACAGCGGAAAAAAATCCACCAAGAAAACGTTAATACATTGACCTGCGGTGCCATGTTTTTTAATCCGCAGCGTGTAAAAAAAAAAACAAAAACAAAAAAAAAACGCAAGTCAGAAAACAAAAAAACTGCTTTTTTTTGGGTTAGAAAATAATAAAAACTTTTATACTGAGTCCCGGCCGTTGTTATAGCGACATAATCCTCTGTTCTGAGCGCAGCCCAGCCTCCTAGGCGGACCTTTCCTCCTATGTGACTACTGCAGCCAATCAAAGGCTGCAGCGGTCACATGGACTGTAGCATCATCCCCGGAGGCCAGGCTGTACTCAGAGCACAGGGACTCGTCGCTATAACAACCCAGAATGGGGTAATTATAAAACTTTTTTTTTTTTTTCTGCGGTTGCCAAATATTCTCCTTACTCCAGAAAGTAACCATGTTGTGGCCAATCACATACAGACATGTTACCTCCTTCATGGGTGTAAACTAAAATAATTTTTGGCTATAATAACCCTTTAAACATTCATTAGAGATAAAGACAGAATATATAACATTTAAAGGGGTTGCCTCGCCTCGACAATCACTTTCTATAGGCCGTATTACAGCGTATGGACGTCATAGTGGAAGCTGCTCACAAACCCACATTATACCCGAACTTTAACAAGGGCCGCTCACCTTCGGTTGGGCTGACGTTTTCCACCAGGTAGGACACAGATTTCAGCTCTGACACCAGCCAGACACAGAGTGATGTAAACAGCGGGCACTCAGCTCCTGACTCACAGGAACGCAGCAGAGCATCCTCATCAGACAGCGGTCCTGTATAGCTGCAATACAAATAGAACATTACTTGTATATGGTCGGGTCATTAAAAAAAAAAAAAAAAACATAGCGTGGGAAAAAAAAAACAAAAGAAAAAAAAAAAAAAAACTCTGCTACATTTTTCATACAAGGTTTGGGTGGATTAGGTGTAATTCCCGTGCCGAAATCCACGTCCATTCTGACGACGATCTGCACCCCATGTATGTAACTGTGCTTTCCACAATCACATGCTACGGACTTTATGTGCGGATTTTTGTCTGAACCACTGAATATAATCAGACTTTCAGCAGGCTACTTATTTTTGGGTATTCTGCATGGAAAAGCAGTGGATTAGCCCCATTGAATGACAATGGCGCTAATCGTAGTGCGGATCTGCTGCACGCCTGCGGAAGTAATCCAAGGTAATACACGTAGGATTTTAATGCGAGGTGTGAACAGGTCTTAGGGTGCATGAAGGGTCTTTTCACATGTTGTGATGAGATAGCATTGTTTTGCCAGGATTTACGCTAAACTGTGATAAAAACAGCAGATTTTTGTAAAAAACAAAACAAAAAGAAAAAACAGAAAACACTCAACATGGCAAAACGCAAAGTGGGCTTTACGATCAGCAACGGACCAATCCAGACTCCCGACCTCTATGAAGTGCTACAGCCGCTTTATTCTCAGGACCGGTGGGTGTCTGTCCTTCAGGCTACATTCAGACGAGCGTCGGCCACCTGTGACGTGAAAAACGGCAGTCCGAGGTGGACCCGTGCGGGACGCATGGTCACGGATCCTTCATAGACTAGAGTCTATGGAGGGATGCGTGACACGTAGTAAAATAGGACACATCCTATTTTTTCACGGACCCTTCACACGCTCCATTGAAACAACGGTCGCGTGAACAGCCCCATTGAAGTACATGAGTCTGTGTGACGGCCGGGATACACGCCCGTCTGAACGAGCCCTTAGAAAGTGACGGCTTATCCTATTTATGCCCTGACTTTAGGAGATGAGAACAAAGGCTTTATAAACGTATTCTACACCGCAAATCATCATCGTCACCACTATTATGGCGCAACAAACAGCCAGGAATTTTCTATTTTGGGCAATCTAAGCATTAATGTGGAGCGATGTTCAGATAACTTTACTGCATCCTTTATAGAGGCCGTAGAGAAAATAGTCAACGTCTCAAGATGAAACTTCTGCTTACAAGGCGGCAATCAAAGCCTCAGGACTGCAACTGTCTCAGTGACCCGGCTGGTAGAGTACGGCTACCCGGAGACTTGTGCTACTGGCAGGCGGAGGCATCACATCCGGTCATAGCTTGAAGCCTTGACACCAAGTGTTGCCCACCTGCCCAGGGATACAAAAACACCTACGATACCACATCAACGAAATGCGTCCTGCAGAAGACAGGCCTTTATTGCAGCTGACGGCCTAAGCTTTGGTTCTTCAGATGTTGTGCAACTATAATAGCCGGATACAATATGTTCTACGCAAGAAACCCATGAATATATGGTAGAAACGATACCAGCGTCGCGCACACCATTCTTAGACACAAAGGCGACTCATTCCTGCTGGCCTGGACTTGTTCTGCCAGTCCAAGGTTCACCCAGTAGAATGACGCGCTAAGAACTAGAGATTCATTTATTTATTCCACCCACTTGTTAGAAGTTTTAGCGCAGGTCATAGCCATAAGATCGTGCTTTTCAATACAGCGGGTTCCCGTAGAAATATAGAACGCAAGTAATCAGATTTTATTTTACGACAACCAATGTATATCTATCTATATCGGGGTTACACCACCATAACCAAGGTGTGAATAGCACCTTACATCTACAAACACTACTAACCCAGCCTCCATTGTAGTCCTGATGCGGGGACCAAAATGAAGCGAACGCTGTAAATAAAAGGCCTGCGAATTTATTAAAACTGGCTTGGATGCCCAAAGCAACCAATCACAGAGCAGCTTTCATTTCATTACCATAGTTTAAGAAATGAAAGCAGAGCTCTGATTGGTTGCTATAGGCATGAAGGCTATTTTTCTGACTGACAACTATGACAGATGAAGCCCATTTTATTCATTGTATTAATGAAAAGCTTCTAATATCTTCTGCATTTTACTTTCTCTGCATTTAAGCACAAATATTAGAAGGTGGCAAAACGTTTCATTGTACGATGATTAAAGGGGCTCTCCAGGCGGTTTTAGGTTAATAAAGTTTGACATCCAGATTGCAAGATCGGCACCAAATCATGATAAAAATCAATCACAGAGCGCCGCAGATCTTATATACCGCTCCGGTGACATCATGTGAGCGCTAATTCCTTGTGAATAAATTATAAAAAAAAGTAAACAATGTAAGATTTGGCAGCAACTGTAGTACTACAAGCTCCAGCATGGCCAGTCAGCTCCCATTAGTCAGGTCTGGCAGTAGTTGTAGTACTACAAGTCCCAACATGGCCAGTCAGCTCCCATTAGTCAGGTCTGATAGTAGTTGTAGTACTACAAGCCCCAGCATGGCCAGTCAGCTCCCATTAGTCAGGTCTGATAGTAGTTGTAGTACTACAAGTCCCAGAATGGTCAGCTCCCATTAGTCAGCGGTCACATGACGATATAGATCGATAGAGAAGGTTGATTCCCCTCCTAGAGAAACCATGAAAGTGACTCCTGCGCTGGTGACACAGATGGCGGTTCTCTCACCGGAGCTCCCGCAGGAGTCCTGCCGCCTCTCTCAGTAATATCTCCCGAGCTCCGCGGTCTTCCACGTCCATCTTATCTTTTGGTCCGGACTCTGTTTCTTCGCTTCCGGGCTCGCTCATCGTCTCACCTAAGGCCGCAGGTTTGGCAGCTTCCCACTGTCTCCTAGCAACCGTCACTGACTCACATATTTTACGTCACACGCTTCAACCAGCCTCCTTTATCAGCGGGATTCTCGAACTTTATTGACATTCTTATACGGACAGTCCCTATGTGAGGGGAAGTTACAGTGACGCGCAGTGACGTCATCATCTCCCTTGCCGTGACGAGTTCATTTGTAGTCACTGACTGTCCGTACCGTTATGTCTATATATTATGTTTTTATTTTATTTGTCATTTTTATTTATTAAAAAAAACAAAAAACTCATAAATACATTTTAAACATGGTTAAATTACATATGAACAAAATTTGAGAGACCCGTTACAGACATTTGAAGTGTAAGCCGAGCTTACATAAGTGCAAAATGATCAAATAGCAATTTTTATAACACATTTATATGACTTAATATTGATGATATAAATGAATAGGGTCTGACCGGTAGGAGACGCAGCCCTTTGGTTTGTCTTGGCCCCTTTGACCAGGTGCTGTTCCTTATATTGTGCTGTGTCTCCATTTGTCAGACACCCACCAATCAGACATTTATGGCAAATCACGTAAAAAGGCGCCATAAAACTGGCATGTGTTGGACACCCTGGACCTAGCCGGAATTTTTGGGTGGAAAAGGCGGTGACCCTAAGGACAGCACCTCCTCAGAGACCAGGGGGTGACGGGAGTGGATACGGAGCCTAATCTGTGTGTATGGTCCTAAGATCGTGCCGTATCTAAGCCCCCAGCAGTATAATAGAGCTGTCATTAAATCCCCAGCCCTCTAATGATAATGTGGCGACTCTGCTCATCACAGATGCAGCCAATCATTAGCCTCAGCCATGATGCTTGCATGTACGGCACGAGACTGCTGAGGCTGCAGCGATCTCATGAATGATGTACGTGATGTTATCGCTGCAGGACTGGGGGGTATCACCAGAACCATACCTCCCAACCTTCCCGAATTCAGCGGGACAGTTTCCAGATTCCGGGCAGTATCCCACTGTTAACTGTATCTGCTTCCTCAGGACACAGATACAGTTGAACCCAATGCTGAAGCAGGGAATCGTCAGCTCCCTGCTTCAGCATTAGTTCAGGTCAGAGGGAGCTCCTCCTCCGCTCGCCGAGGTCTCCCAGGGCACAGCGCTTCTTTAAGCGCTGTGCTCAGGGAAGCCCTTGACGTCACTGTCCGTCTAATGGACAGTGACGTTAGGGGCTACTCCTGGAGTGGAATCCCCTGCCTGAGAGTTGCCGACGCTCTGGCCAGGGTTTCCGCCCCCAGAGGGAACCCCTGATGTCACTGTCCAACTATGGACAGTGACGTCGGGCTCGTCGTCACGCTCTGGCAGGGGATTCTGCTCCAGGATTAGCCCCTGTCGTCACTGTCCATATCTACAGGGGACACTGTGGCTCTATCTACATGGGCACTATCTACATGGGCACTGTGGCACTATCTATGTGGGCACTGGCACTTTATATGTGGGCACTGGCACTAGGGGCAGCTAAGGGGGAATTATCCTGTATGGGGGCAGCTAAGGGGGCATTATACTGTATGGGGGCAGCTAAGGGGGCATTATACTGTATGGGGGCAGCTATGGGGGCATTATACTGTATGGGGGCAGCTATGGGTATATTATACTCTATGGGGAAGCTATATGGGCATTATACTATATGGGGCAGCTGTGGGGGCATTATACTGTATGGGGGCAGCTAAGGGGGCATTATACTGTATGGTGGTAGCCAAGGGGGCATTATACTGTTTGGGGGCAGCTTTGGGGCATTCAGCTGTATGGGGGCAGCTATGGGGCATTATCCTGTAGGGGTCAGCTATGGGGGCATTATACTGTATGGGGCAGCTATGGGGACATTATACTGTATGGGGCAGCTATTGGGATATTATACTGCATTTAGGAAGCTATAGGGGCACTATACTGTATGGGGCAGCTATTGGGATATTATGCTGTATGGGGAACTTATAGGGGCACTATCCTATATGGGGCAGCTATGGGGGCATTATACTGTATGGTGACAGCTAAGGGGCATTATACTGTATGTGGCAGCTATGGGGAATTATGCTGTATGGGGGAACTTGTTTGGACATTATACTATATGGGGCATCTGTGTGGGCATTATACTGTATGGGGCAGCTATGGGAATATTATACGGTATGGGGAAGCTATAGGGGCACTATACTGTATGGGGGCAGCTATTGGGATATTATACGGTATGGTGGCAGCTAAGGGGGCATCATACTGTATGGAGAAGCTATGGGGCATTTGTACTGTATGGGGTGAGCTATGGGACATTATGCTGCATGGCGGCATCTGTGTGGGCATTGTACTGTATGGGGCAGCTATGGGGATAGTATACTGTATGGGGAAGCTAGGGGCATTATATTATATGGGGCAGCTGAGGGGGCAGTCTACTGTATGGGGGCAGCTATGGGGCATTATACTGTATGGGGCAGCTATGGGGCATTATACTGTATGGGACAGCTATGGGGGCAGCTTTGGGGCATTAAGCTGTATGGGGTCAGCTATGGGGCATTATACTGTATGGGGGCAGATATCGGGGCATTATACTGTATTTAAAAAAAAAATCATGTTCAATTTTACATCATAAAACTAACACAGCTACTAGAAAGCAGTAAAATGAGGCAATAGGGGGTGTGTCTGTCAAACAGTGTTGACTGTTGACTAGCAACCAGCAGAATTGTGAATGTAGCCCTGGGTTATAACACATGCTGTAACGGATGATCAGTACAAGATATGTAATGTATTGTGATCACAAAGTTACCCACGTTTTTACGTGGAACATAGTTTTATATCAGATCTGACACCCTGGTAGACGCACTTTAATTTCTGACAAATAGCAGAAGACCAACATAAAGACACAACTAGCAGGTTCATGTCCTATCACAGTATTGCAATAAGATAATCAAAAAAAATTGAAATCGAAAAAAAAATAACAATATTGAAAAACAATTTTAGATGAAGTCCCCCTTAAAGGGAACTTATCAGCAGCTTTAACCCCCTTAACCGCTCTTGATTAACGTCTTTGCAGGGGACAGTGGATGACGCAAGAGTCTGCTGCCAGGTTCCCTTTAAAATGTGTAAACTCATAATTTATGTGACTGGCAAGGTTGTCGTATTAGCATGCAAGATCCAGGAGGCTCCCAAAACAAGGGTAGACCTCCCAGAAGAGCGGGCAAGTCTCCTGGGTGACGTATCCTGACACTGGGACCAAAAAGAACTTCCTTCCATGGCCCTGGCGTCAGGAAGTTGTATATGGTGGCACCTGGGAGTTAAGCGGGCCACAGGAGTGAGGAGAGGTCGGTAACTGGTGGGGGTCTGGTCTGAGAACTTTCCGAGGTCTGGTGTGTTTATTTATTTTGGGGTCTGGTCCAGGGGTTCTGAATTCATTTTGGGGTCTGGTCTGAACACATTTTGGGGTCTGAATTGATTTTGGGTTGTGATGAAGGGGTCATATCCACTTCTTGTTTTTTTCTTATGTTGGGGGCCTTTTAGGGGCATGGCCTATATAAATGGGCGGGGCATATGTTAACATTTTTTGTGCAGTGCTGATTTTCACATCACTTCTCGTAATGATGAAGTTTAGGGAGGTCTCCTTATCGGCACTGTCATCCCAACCACAGCATACAGACACGTCCGGAGTAACACTTTAACATAAGCAAATAAATAAAGTACAATGATTCGTCATTCATTAAAAAATAAACATATTTAATGATTAAATCATATTTTAAAACACTTAACTATCAGAAGGAATGAAGGGATTTCATGTGGGTTTTACAGTAAACTTAAAGGAGAACCATAATCAAGATACCATTTGTAATATGCAAAATTAAATAGATTTGAACCTTGCAATTTATTCCGATCATGAGGAAGAGCGTCAGAACCAAATATCAAACACAATTAAAAAATAGTTCAATTTAAAATTAAATAAATTGCAAAGTTTATTAAAATGTAAATATAGTCAACATTTTTTTTTAAATATTGTATTTTTCTTTAAAGTGGACCTGTGTCTTGCACACGGTAGGAAGCAGACATTTTGTGGGAGGTTTTTTTCCACTCACTACTGGCATTCCAGGGCATGTGCCTCGCGCCTCTATGAGGTTCCTGGTTCCATGGTTGTCCAAACCACAAAATAGCTGCCTCTTTAGGCTGTGTTCACACTGAGTTTTTTGCAGGAGTAAAATTCTGCCTCAAAATTCCGTTTGGGATTTTGAGGCAGATTTTTTCCTTCCTGCACGTCGTTTGCCGCGATTTTCGCCCGCGGCCATTGAGTGCTACGGGCAAAAAACTCTGTTAAATACGCTCTCTGCCTCCCATTGATGTCAATGGGAGGTCAGAGGCGTAAACGAGCGAAGATAGGGCATGTCCCTTCTTTCTCCCGCGAGGTGGTTTTACCGCTCGCGGGAGAAAACCGCCCCCGCCTCCCATTGAAATTAATGGGAGGCATTTTCGGCCGGTTTTTGACGAGTTTTGCGGAGCGGTTTACGCTCCAAAAAGCTCGTCAAAATACTCTGTGTGAACAGGCCCTTAGAGTATGCGACAGCTTCACTTTATGCTTCTAGGAGGCAACAAAATAACAATAAGATCTATATTACCTTCCATCTCTCTGTACAAAATAACAGTAGAAAAACACAATATATTCCTCAAGAGAAAAAAAAAAAAAGATATTAGCTCCAACCACAAAAAAAATTATTTAATAGCAAACTTTTTTTTTCTTTTTTGATACAAAATAGCAATAAAACATTCCAGCAATATACAGAACACTGCACAGCTAGTGCAAACTTTACAGGCTTGTGTGTATGTGTGTGTGGCGTAGTTCTGTACGATGCGGAGTTGCACCTCTGTCTGCAGTGAAGCTGTGGATTTGGATCTGGAGGTGACTTTTCTCTCCGGATAACCTTCAAGTTTATATCAAGAGGCTCCAAAATATCAGTGATTTTTATTCCCTCCTTCTTTAGTTCATGAGCAATTCAATTTAAAGGGATAATCAAACTTTAACCCCCTCCTGCAATATTTAAAACACACGTTGCATCCGATTTTTATTTCGGCTTTGCCAAGTACTACAGGATACCAGGTGCCTTTCAATATTTAATTTCTCCATAGACTTGGCATTATGCCCTGTATACAAAGCTAAACGTGGGGTTCCTACAGAGCTCCGATTCCCGGGGAGATCAGCATCATTTATCAAAACAGAACTCTAGTAGCACGGATAATAAACATTAAGGGCTAGTTCACACAGATTTTCTTGGCGCTGTTTTTGACGCGGAAACCGCGTCGAAATCTGTGCCAAAAACAGCCGAACTCACCTCCCATTGATTTCAATGGGAGGCAGAGGCATTTTTTTCCCGCGAGCGGCAAAAAGTGCTCGCAGGGTAAAAAACGCGATGTGCTCTTTATTCCCGTCTCTGACCTCCCATTGAAATTACTGGGAGGCAGAGAAAGCGTTTTTCACGGCGTTTCATGTCCGCGGCGCTCAATGGGCGCGGCCGTAAAAAGCAAAAAAAAAAAAGTGCCAAAAGAGCAAAGTAAGTGCCGGCAGATCAAAATCTGGTGAGATTTTTCTGTCTGCAAAAAACTCTGTGTGGACATACCCTTATACAATTTTGCAATATAGTTTTTGTATCAACTCCTTATGGTTTGTATCAACACTGCTTGCTGTCATGCAATAGGAACTTTCTACTTCCAGTGGCTAAAAATTTGTCCTGGTCATACGATAGACACACAGGTGCTGGGATCGTTATAAAGCAGAGGTCTAATACACACTCTGTAACTGTAACGTGCCGTGCACCTGTGTCCGTCGCATGACGAGTATCGGTATTCACACATGAATGTTCCTATTCATTGACAGCAAGCAGAGCTCTTGAAAATTGTCATCAATTGATACAGAAAGTATATTGGAAAATTGTATACCTTTTCCTTATACAATAAAAACAACCTTTGATTTGCTGAAATTGGAATACCCCTTTAAGGAATGGAAGTTGAGATCTCATTGGTTTCTACGAGCAGCTTTCACTGCAGAGACATGCTTGGAAGCGGCTGCCCGGGATCAGGCGCTCAAACCAAGGAGCTGGACCAGGGGCAGAAAGTCCTGGATAGAAGTTGTGTCTATTACATGTACACTTGATCCGGCACATAGACTTTCCTTCATCTCTCTCCAATGGAAGCAACTGCCTGACTGGGAGAAAGCAATAATTCGCCACATATAGCTCTCTTCTATGGGAATCCGTTTTTTTTTTCCTTTATATACAGGGCACCATCAATTTCTGAGAAGATTATTAAGAGGTGACAACCAATATGGCTGCACTTCCTGTTTTCACTTTTGCAAAATGGCCGCCACAACAAAACAGAAAAATGTCAATGTCTCTTCAAGTAAATAAAATATAATTACCAAACTTCGGCAAGTGCTCAAACGACAATTTTATGTCTTGGGTGGAAATTCTCTCACATTTTTTTGTTTTGACTAGTTGTATTAAAATGGGATACAACTAAGTCCATGGTACATGGCAAACGTAGAGAACACATTTTATCTTAGCAGCCATCGTTCCTCTATAGCCTTATCTTGAATCTCAACATGTTTTAATTTTATTACAGAAAAATAATATTCAAATACATTACAAAATATGGAATTTAAAGGAACAATTGTAAAATGTATACACTGTGTTATGCCTATGCAGAGCCTGAGGGGGCGGTACATCACACAGGGATTCCATCTTTGGTCATGCTCCGCCCCCTCAGGCCCTGCACTAGGCACAACACAGTGTATACGTTAGAGTGTTCCTTTAAACAAGTACCACAGGTCTCAATGATCTTGCCCCCTTGCAGATGACACTGTTAATACATAACCCCCATTGTGTGAGCCATAAAGTGGTGGGCGCCAACATTTTCCTGACTTCTTCTGAGTCTCACAAACCCCATTGCACCAGGAAATAGTTGTATGACTAAAATACATAGAAGCAATAACGCAGAGGGTCCTAGGCAAACCAATACATGAAAATAATCTGAATGTGGAATCCCCCTCTAAGGCTCTCACATTTTAATAGATTGTCATTATAATGTGCATTGGCATAGCGCCAACTAATGGGTCCACTTTCGGACACTTTATTGGTGATGCTCATGTCCTACAATTTCTGTTATAGACTAAATATGTATAAGGTTAAAGTAGCTTCTAGAGTAGCTTAATAGTGAAGATGGAAGATATTGTGAAGTTTGCTATATAGTGTTGTTTGGTTAAGTCTTGGAGGTGCTTACTGTGCATCAGGACATATTATATAAGGGTCTATCGATAGAAAAGGCTGGATTTCCCCCCATTAGGCTGCACTTTTGTTCTTCTTTCATAGTACACCGCTCCATCTACAGTTCGTAGAATGCTACTATCCAAGACGTGGCGAGATAAATATGGATATGATATAACCGATCTACATCAGAGAAATAGAGACTAAGCCCAGGCTACATGGCCACTTTTATCACCCGAATGACGTGGCGTTGAATGGGGCAATAAAATAGTCAAGAAAGTTGCAGCTGACATTTTGGGCCGCTAGACACCATGGCACAGCAGTTGCATTCAGTAGAAGCCAATGGAAAATGACCCGTCATTAAAAAAGCGCACACAAACTTAGCTAAACGTTTCCATTGACTCCAATGAGAAGTCCCAAAGGTGACATAAAGAGGTTGTCTGAGATTAGAAACAGCGCCTCTCTTATCCAAGGACTGTGTCTGGCATTGCAGCTCAGTAATTCACTTAAATGGGTTGATGCTGCAATACCAGACACAGCCTATGGACAAGGGTGGCGCTATTTCTAGAAAAAAAAGCAGACCCTTTTTTTTTTATGTCTTACTACCCCTTTGCTGGCAAGTCTGGGCCTTATAAACTTAATCAAAATTTAAGAAAAGGGATAACCTTTGGAATGCAAAGTGCCCCCCCCCATCCAGACCGGATCTTGGCGGCTTCGCTGTGTTGGAGTTTGTGTTACTTTACACATGCACAAAATGACATCCCTTGAGATCTCTCGAACTGGGATCAACTTTGAGAAATATACTTTCAATTGCAAAATTGTGTCTGCTGAAATCAGGAGCAATCCAGACGAAGATCGGGGAAGCCGCGAGGAAATTAAATTCCCAGTGACTACTCTACAGTGCCTCTGCATCAATAGTCTACAGTCCATAAGCATCAATGGTTGTTGATGGGCCGTTGGGGCAACAGCAGGGAATCAGATTTTCCTGCAATCGTTCTGTTGCCTCTTTGGACTGCTACTCCTACATCAAGCACAATCCTGCAAATAAAATATATTACGAAAGTTGCAAAAAAACTGGAGACACTTGAGGAGCAAAACACAAAGGAGGGTCATGTAAAAAACGAATACGAAGGCTTGGTGATGCCCATGACAACTACTCAGATACGGGCTGACATTTTCTCACCATCACTAGTAAAATTGGAATTAGGAATCTGATTGGTTGTTATTTTCAACATCACTATTTCTGATTGCACCAATTTCTATTCATCGCTTCTCCCCCCTTCAAATTTGCAAAAAACAGCAGCTGATTGGTTCTTATCAGTAGTCAGTGCACATACAGTGAGACCGCATTGTAACTGGTGACACCGCCGTCCAGTGAGAGCACATTTCCATGAGTGAGAGTCTTTCCATTGAGTGATAAATGAGTTGGCTGACCCTCGGAGGTCTGTTCTATTAGGGGCTACTTAGATCAGACATGTCGGATTTTAATGGCCATTTCTACTGTTGCGGAACAGCCAAGGCATCGACTTGCACCACTGAGTACAAGAAACGAAAATGTTCATGACATATAGTAATCCAAATCATCGAATGCTGTATCTTGAATAAATTGAGCATGTTAAAGCTAAGGTGATGGGTCCATAAAATTGAAGTTTTTGTTTTTTTCTAACCCATTAAAAGCAGTACTATTACGTAGAAGTTGACATCTATCGCCGGAGGCGAAAATTTAAGCTCTTGCGCCCCAATGCAAAATTTGTAACAGGGCCCCCCACCAATCAAGTGGCATTTATAATACCATGTCTTCTTATGTGGCAGAGGGGCCTGTTGCATCGCCTTAGGCACCAGGACCAGACGTGCTGCTACCTCTGAACCCCCTATAGCTACGTCCCTGTCTCCCAATATTAGTCAAGTATGTCACTGCATACATATTATAGCAGTGGCTACATGGGAGCTTTTGCATTAAGGTAGCATGAGGGTGCAATCTTAAAGAATGAGTCTATGTTGCAGCTATCATTGCCAGATTCGTGAACGTTATGCTATGGCTGTGATTGCCAGGAATTTTCTTTCTTGGACTAATAGAGGTTAAAGAGGCAAAAATAACTTTTTTATTAGTTAGGAAAAGTAATTTGGGGGAGAACACAATATGCCCTTTATGCCAGTGCTCTAGTCACAGAGAAAGCAGTCCTTCAGTGCAAAGATCCTTTCAAAGGTCAGCCCATATCTCAGTTTCCTGGATAAGTTGCATTTGAAGTTGAATGGTTTTAGTTGGATCAGGCTTTAAATACTTAAAGAAGCACTCCGTTTTTTTTTTCTTTTCTATCGTTGGATACCAATCCCGACAATGATAGATAGATAGATAGATAGATAGATAGATAGATAGATAGATAGTATTACCTTATTTAGTTATTCCTTTCTATCTGAATTCTTCTCTTTAGCTGGGTCATGTGACCTCACTCTGACCTGATAAAATCTACAGCAGTTACTGTAATTGAGAGTCAGCCTCTTAATTTCCTGATTTATGGACTGTACCAAAGAGGTTCTCTACAGAGGGGATACAGAAACAACTGTCACTAACTACTGATGAGCAGACACATAACTGTCACACAGTTATAAGTCAGGAGGCTGAGATGCGACCTCCTCCCTTATAACTGTGTGACAGTTATGTGTCTGCTCATCAGTAGTTAGTAACATGAGTTTCTGTATCCCCTCTGTGGAGAACCTGTTTGGTACAGTCCATAAATCAGGAAGTGAAGAGGCTGACTCTCAATTACAGTAACTGCTGTAGATTTTATCAGGTCAGAGTGAGGTCACATGACCCAACTGAATAGAAAAATTTAGATAGTAAGGAAAAACTAAGGCTTCGTTCACATCTGCGTCAGGGCTCCGTTCATGGGTTCCTCTCTAGGCTTCCCATCAGGGGAACCCATGAACGGAACCCTGACTGAAACAAACGTAAACCATAGGTTTCCGTTTGCACCACCATTGATTTCAATTGATTGCAAATGGTTTCCGTTTGTCACCGTTGTTTAAGGGTTCCATCGTTTTGACAGAATCAATACCGTAGTCAACTGCGCTATTTATTCAGTCAAAACAATGGAACCCTTAAGCGGTGACAAACGGAAACCATTTGCAATTAATTGAAATCAATGGTGGTGCAAACGGAAACCTATGGTTTCCGCTTGTTTCTGTCAGGGTTCTGTTCATGGGCTCCCCTGACGGAAAGCTCATAGGGAACCCATGAATGGAGCCCTGACGCAGATGTGAACGAAGCCTAAATAAGGTAATACGCACTGAGTATATATATTGGGGGGGGGGGGGTGTAGGTACCTAATGACAGAAGGGAAAAAAAACTGGAGTGTTTCTTTAAAGTTGCACTGAAACTGGCAAGAATAATTATAAATAAGTACTTTTATATAATAGAAGCTAATTGATGAGTTTGGACACAGTAACAATGGATGGATGATAAATCTTTAGTAATCTGCAGCTTGATATTATTACTGATCAGACCAGTCCATGGGTTTTCTAAACTAAATTACACAAGATAGAGAAGTTTCCCCATACGGTGTAATTTATTTTACGCGTCATTGATCACTGCTCAATAGAACATGGTCCGACTCATGACAAATGTATCTCACAATGATTGTCAAACATCTCTAAAAAGAAACAAATAATTATTGGTTGGGATCCTTTTTTTTGTATAAAATCCAGGCACTCCTATGTTACGATTCATAAGATTGATGGTGACCATGAGAATGGCATTACCTAATCATCTGCAACTCGATAAAGGATAAATCCGCTCATAAATGAATGTTCCATGATTAACACAATTACCGAACTTTACTGTAAGACGGTGTCATACTTAAAACATGATATTTGCCTGAAATGACCTGTTGAAAACGATCACACAAGTTGGTGGGCATCTCTTGACCTTCCTTGAGCAACATCGAAGAACATTGAAAAAAAAGTCAACAGTTTACTTTATGGTAATAGATGTTGCTAAGGATGATCCTTAATCCTCGGCCCTAAGCAAGTGTGTTTATGAGATATTAACAGGCAATTTCAGGCACAAGTATTGGGAACTATGTAGGTTTGAGTACATGGAAATTGAGAACTTCTGGGATGTATACCTAGATATGAAGAAAAAGTTTCCATTTTGGGTTTAGCCTCTCTCAGTAGGATACCCGCCACCTAGATTGCTATTCTTGATATCAAAACCCTCTCCTCTTCTCCTGATGAAGGGGTCTTTCTTACAAAAACAGCCATATAAAAGTCACAATAAATTATGATTAGGTTTCAAGTTTACCTTTCTATAGCTGTTTTAGCAGAACATTCTCATCCAGTACGACTATTCTCAATTGTCATTGGTATAAACATGGATTTGAAAGGAAAATACACCAAAGAACAGGCTCAGGTATAAGGACACCATTGAGGGAGCACAGTTGATTCAGGCAAAATTACTCAGCCACGGTCCAATAAAACATGGCTTGACCCACCATGGGTTGACCCACCTCAAAGATCAATTTCCTTTACACTGAGATGGTCTGAATTCTCCTGAATGGACCTCGGCATTGCAGTCGTAGATACAGAGGTGCTAGTTATATGGGTACTTGATGCTTTCCCATATCTAATATCTCTGTCATCTTTTCTTCTCTGACTCTGTACATCCAAGCTTTGGTCCACAAGCCAATCTTGCTTACAATAATTACAGAATGGAGGTGTTGTCCCACAAAAGACCAAAATACACGACCATGGAGATAATGCTATAAACATGGTCATGTTGTCTGTGATGACTATGTGTTTTTTTTGGCATCATTGTTCCTACACCATGTATGTATCTACAACTCTTATAACTTTTACTCCTTGTCCTAATTTGGTTGTCATATCCATTGGATGGAAACGTCAAAAACATTTTATCAATAACGAGATGATGTTGTCATATGAAACTCAATGGAGTCCGTGGAGGACACATCAAGGTAGTGGTCCTCAAGATGTTTGAGTGAAGAGTGTAGGGCAAGACTCTTGTAGAGACTTCATGGTCTTCAACTTAAATGAGTCCAAGAGCAAAAAGATTACCCTGTCATCCTTATAATCCAAATAACATGACACTATAGATTCAATCTAGTGATCGGTAAGAAGGTTTGTATACAGTAACAATAAATGCATGATTTATATCTGCCCACTCTGCAAAAACTATAGGTGGTATCAAATGATCAAAGGCTAGATTGTATATTGGATCCAGTGTGACCGCAGCTCATTTTTGGTCTTCTGTGAGATTTCACTCCAGGTTTGTAATAACATAACATTTTATGTTATAATATCTAATTTTTTTTGTCAGAACCACCTGTTCTCAATACAATTCCCTCTTGCCTCTTTTTGGTAGGTCGTTGCCTCTGCAGCCATATTAGCCTGTCTGAAATACACATATCTCCCAGGCCAGTTGTATGACATGCGCGCTCACAAAGATTGGCGCACATCCTGCCATATAAATATGCTGGCTCTCAGGAGGTCGAAAACGGAACATTACACTTTCCTCCTTGCACCCCGTTCTTCTCCTCTCACCGCACCGCTTTATGCTTCCCCCCGCAACAGCCACAGTGTTCCCCACACCAGTGGCACGCCCGTAGTGGGAGGTAGCAGCACATGCAGGGGACCACAAGAGACAAGGCCACAAGAGCAGCCCAGCGTATACAGAAATGGGGGTGCCCTGGGTCGCAGGAGCAGGGGTCCGAATACTCGCCCTCTGAGTCTGACATGCAGTGGTATAGTAAGCTCTCAGCACACCACATGCAGGAAAGTTGGTAGACACAACGCCCTATGGGGTCTGGAGCGTCCTGGCACTGCCCTCTGCCATTCTCATCACTGGTAAACACGTCCCTGCAATAGACGCAGCGGGCGGTGACTGAGTCCTCGTCCCCAGACATATGAGAGTGTTCTTTAGACTTAGGAGAAGGGGGGCCATGAATCCTGCAAGAAGGGGAGGCCCGAGGGTCCTTTAATTGACCCTCACTTTCTGATGTAGTTGAGCCCACAGCTCCTGGAAAGTGCCTCTCCTTGGCTTTGCTCCCGGTGGCTTTTTGGAAGTGGACTCTTAAGTCAGACTTGGGCTGTTCAGGCTGCTGTAGAGCTGCACGACGATAGTCTTCATATCCCTTTGATACCCAAAGATCTTTGCATGGGTTGATGCTCTCAAGTTCTTCTTCGTCATGGAAGGACAGATGCTTTAAAGGCTGTGACTGGGAGGAGATGTGAATACGTGTTAGTCAAGCAAAGACCCTCATCTGCCTTACATTCAGAAGAATGGAGATGGTCAAAAAGTAAAAGGTCACATGCCTTCCTAGACAATGATGGAGTGGTGGAGCCGGTACAACTATAATTTCTTAACGTTTTTCCAATCGAATACAACTTCTTTAATAATCGACTCCAACCCCAAACAAATCAGACAACTATTTACCTGTGTGGTTGGACTGACTGATGGACCAGTGGTAAAGCCAAATTCTTCAGAAACAGGAGATCTCACGTAGCAGCTAGAGGACGACTCACTGGTGACGATGGTGATGTGTTTTGGTAACATTTCCTTTCGGCTGTTAGAAGATGATTCACTATCTGTATGAAGCTGAGAGGATGAAAAGTATAAACTATATTAATACAGTAATACAAGGAAGAACATATAGTAAATCTGGGTTGTATGTGAAAGAGGTTGACCGCTTTGGACAACCCTTTTTGTTAGACAGACCCCCTGATAATAAACAAATCACATGGTGTCCTGCAGTTGGGACCCCCAGAAATAAGCTGTAAACTTTGCATCAAGTGTTTAATTTCCCTGCAGCACCACTGCAGGATAAATGTGGAATTACACGGTATCCATTGAAATTAAACCTGCCGGGTTGTCCAGAGTGAGAGACACTCTTTGTAGCCAAACTCAAAAATAAAGGATGGACGACAGCATTGTCGTTACAAAACGTATTATTTATTTATGGCAGTAATTTGTCCGTACATAAACATGGTGATATTTTTCGAGAAGTTATGGCTTAAAGGTTCAATAATGGACATTCAATTCTTATTGGACATGCCTGGGTTCATCGGGAATAAATAATTGACATATGTGTATTTTTGGTTGTGGACTTACCGCCATGACATCATCCAAAGCTTGAGCTTCTTCTCGAGAGGAGGAAGATGATGATGATGAGGATGTTGAATGTGACAAAGACCCTATGAGAGAGAAGTGATCAGTAGAATATGGACTAAAGAACAAGCAGATACAATATTATACTAATATATTATTTACTTGACATTGCAAATTATTCGGCCGAACATATTGACGTGCTTCCTAGGTTCCTATTTCCCGGGATGTCATGTGACCATACACATCTATCTATCTATCTATCTATCTATCTATCTATCTATCTATCTATCTATCTATCTATCTATCTATCTATCTATCTATCTATCTATCTATCTATCTATCTATCTCATATCTATCTCTCTCTCTCTATCTATCTATCAATCTTTTTTTTTATCTATCTCACATCTATCTTTTTATCTATCTCACATCTATCTTTTTATCTATCTCACATCTATCTTTTTATCTATCTCATATCTATCTTTTTATCTATCTCATATCTATCTTTTTATCTATCTCATATCTTTCTTTCTTTTTCTTTCTTTCTGTCGTCAAGAGTTTTTCCTTCATCCAGGACAAAGATTCAGTTTGCTGCCCTAGCCATGTATCTAAATATCCTGACCAAGGCAGAGTGGCTTGGCGCTCCCCTAGCACCCAGCGGCCACAAGAAACTCTCCCAGCTACACCTCTGATCTATATTGCATATATTACCATTAAAAAAAGGCTTCATCACAAACCTTCTACCAGTTCCTCCATAGCAGCCTGTACACTCTTCTCAAATGTGACTGCATCTGCTGGGCTTTGGAAGGTCAGGCCAAACTTGTTCTCTTCTACTTTCCAATGATGGAAGATGGGATTGGCTTTATTGTAGACTAGACCCTTTTTCAGGACACACTCTAGGATGGTCTGTAGAGGAAATATGTGCAGAGCTCACACACTACTATTATAATTGTATTCAAAAAACATTTGCATCTATCAGCTTAAAAAAATAATCACCGTAAAAAGCCTCATTTATACATTGACAATAAATCTTATTAAGGCTGGATTCGCACTTGTAGTTTCTGGTGCAGCTTTTTTTGTTTAAACCAGTATTGGAATCAAAAGGAAGGAAAAGCATGAAGAAAAGACTGATATGTCTCTTCTCTTTTCTATAAGGATAGGCATCAACATTACAGTCCCAGAAAACCCCTATAAAGGCCCTCTTTAGGCCGCCTCAGGCATGGGAGCCCAGGGATACCTCCAACCTCGGTACCCTCTATAGCTTTGCCCCCAGGCTATGTTGCCTGTGTATGTAGACAACTGATAAAAATTGACTACATGATTCATTGGCCTGATGAAGACACTGGTCCAGCTTCGAAACGTGTATAAAAGACTCAAATATAATGGTGGTTTCTCTTGGCTCAAATACCCACAAAATCTCTCTCAGACCGGAGCAGGCAAAACTAAATTGGGTATGATCCAACAAATACCCTAAATAGCATATATAAAGTACAGTGAAGTTTACCGCTCAGACGGCACTGGTAACAGTCCAATATCATTCAGTATAGACACTCTCTCCCAGAAAAATGCAGTGGACAGTCCGCAATCCATTGAGGGTGTGGATGGTAATTCTTATCCTTGTAGTTCCACCAAGCTCCTTATCGTCTCTGTCCACATTCAAAGAACTCCTGGTAGGAAAAGGATCTTATGTCTCTAATAGATGGAAAAAGGAAGACACATAGTGCAACACCCTCTGCAAAAAGATTGCTCCACGCCAAGTTTAATCCATACTCACAGAAGTAACAAGAAATAAAAGCATCAAGGTAAGTAAAAATCTTTAAAATTTCTAGGCGGCACGCCAAACACTCTCGCCCGACCCTGGGTTTCGCCCTTCCGGCTTCCTCTGGGGCATCTCTGGGGCATCTCTGGGGCTTCCAGAGGAAGCCGGAAGGGCGAAACCCAGGGTCGGGCGAGAGTGTTTGGCGTGCCGCCTAGAAATTTTAAAGATTTTTACTTACCTTGATGCTTTTATTTCTTGTTACTTCTGTGAGTATGGATTAAACTTGGCGTGGAGCAATCTTTTTGCAGAGGGTGTTGCACTATGTGTCTTCCTTTTTCCATCTATTAGAGACATAAGATCCTTTTCCTACCAGGAGTTCTTTGAATGTGGAGGGAGACGATAAGGAGCTTGGTGGAACTACAAGGATAAGAATTACCATCCACACCCTCAATGGATTGCGGACTGTCCACTGCATTTTTCTGGGAGAGAGTGTCTATACTGAATGATATTGGACTGTTACCAGTGCCGTCTGAGCGGTAAACTTCACTGTACTTTGTGTATAAAAGACTTACAGCAAAAAATAGTCTTTGTCTGATGTCAGCAGCGCTGTGATTTATTCCCCATTTTTCGATTTACTGCTCCCAAGATTTAGCGTTGGCTGTTCATGCCAACCGTTCAGGATTAAGAGGCAGCTGACCTTACTAATTCCATGTCTTCACCAGGGTGGTGCCCGCACAACCGACATAGCTGAGCCTAATTATCACTTACGTCTGCCCTTTCCTTTTGGAAGTGTTCGGCACAATGACGCGCTGTGCTTTGAATAAAGGTTGTGCTACGTTCTATGCCCTGATAAGCAATCCAGGGGGCCTTTGCAGATGCACCCACTAATTTATTTATCTCTGTTAGGCGGGCTAAAAGAGTCCGTCCTAGTTTCCTTTAAGGGCATTTAGAAGATTCCTGTGGATTATTCTGAACTTGTCATTGAAAGGTCAGCTGTCAACACGGGAAACCATGAGATGAATCCGTGGGGTTCCTTATGCTTAGCAAATTGTAAAACGAAATATAGGTCAACCCCTCAGTATGGCTGACTGCTTTGTGTGATGACGATGGGTCATCTTCCAACAAGCCCTATTCCTTATCCCATTATAAGACGTGAGATGAAATAACATGAAAGTGATACATACAGTCTGATCTCTCAGCCTTTCCCCACGGATAAGGTAGTCTCGTTGGTGAGAGGTGTCTGGTCGTCGCACTTTGCAAATCATTACGTGACTGAGACCTCCTCCTCCCATAGGCACCCAGCCCCCGCTAGAGTCGTCTCTGGACATCACCACTGCGCGGACTCTCACGATGTAACTGCAAACGGCAAAACGAACAGCAAAACATTTTTATTTTCAAAAACACTCCGACAAGACATTCAAAGGAACAAACTTTGATGGGAAATTCCGAATCATTCCATGTTATTGACTGCATGGTGTTGTATGAATATTATCAGGCAGGACATACACATAGACAATGCTTTGGCAGTTGCTCCAATATCAGAGTTTATAATGGGTCAATATAAGGATTAATAAGAGAGTCATTATCAGCTTTAGAGGAAATCAGAAGATAGCGACCAAAAAGCACCATTGGGCTGTAGTCATTTACCCGATTCTCTGATTTGGCCACCATTATGTATAACCAAACCATGCAATACCCCTGACTCTGCAGCTTGAGGTTCAATATCAGGGCAAGCCTGTGAATGAGCAACATAAAGAACAGAGATCAAAATCTCCTGCTTCGCTTCACACACCATTGAGGTAAAGAATACAATTCTGCCCGCAGCACCCACAGTCATGGGTACTTAGGGAGTTTAGAGCATTTATAGCTAGGGTTATATTATAGGGGTTGCCCCAGAATCCAAAATTGTGGATAGGTGATAGTTTTCTGATCGCTGGGGGCCCCACCGATCGTGAGAACAGGGTTCCTGAACCCCCAGATCTTCCTTACTGCACCTCTCGCATTGAGGAGGAGCTTGAATGGAGCGGCGGTCAAGCAAGCACCCACTGCTCCATTCAATGTCTTTGAGAATGCCGGAAAATAGCAGTCAACTATACTTGGCCCTTTCACGCTCATGCTCGACCACTGCTCCATGCATTGTCCTCTTTAATGTGATCAGGCATTGAGGAGAATCTGGGGTTTCAGGACCCCCATTCTCACGATTAGTAGGGAGCCCAGCGGTGGAATGGTGATAATTTTTGGTTCTGTAGATAGGTGATCATTTTTGAATTCTTGGACAATCCCTGTAAAGGAACACTCCTGGCAGAACTGATGCCCTGTGTTAGGCCTAATGCAGGGCCTAAGTGGGTGGAGCCTCACACAGATTCAAAGAACCCCAAAAGAGAGAATCCCTGTGTTATGCCCCATCAATTCAGGCCATGATGTTGGGGCAACTGCCTACCAACAAGCGATACTGACAGTAGGTGATGCTGCTCAGTCCCCATATTCCTGTGTCACCATAATCCTAGTGTCACTCAGTACGGAATAGACCAATTCTATATTAGTACTACAAAAACAAACAAAAAAGAAACAAAATGAATCATAAAAAAAAAGAATGAAAAATCCACACATGAACCCCTCAAAGAAATGTGGATGTTTTAATGTAAAAATAAAATAAAAAAATGTGCGTATGTTTGTATCAGTGTTGGCACCTGTGGGGCCTTTCAGAATTTCCTATAGGACCAATGATTAGTTGTAAGTCCAATGCACACATGCCTGTATACAGTTCCATAAAGTAAGTGGTTGTCATAGCCCCGCCTCTTTAACTTGCATCACTGACAATCAATATGCTTTTGTTTAAAACCATGATCTGCAACAGTATATATAATTATGGGCTGAAATATACAGGCAGAGATTAATTTCAAAGGATTAATCGTTCATGAATGCGCTGTGCTGCTTAATGGGACTCTGCATGATTAACTCGTCTGTGATAAATCCCCTGAATGGAAATTTGTATGTCTTACTTGTAACGTAAGCGGGCAAAAAAAAAAAAAGCTAATCCCCTAACTAAAAAGGTTAAAGGCTATTTCTACCTTCCTAACAATTTTATTTTTTTGTCCCGATTCATTTAAAATAAAAAATAAAGCAATTTTGAAAATAGTCTTGATGAAAAAATTTCTTGGATTTTGTATCTACAGCTCCTATGCAGATATATATGTCTCCATGGTAACAGACAACAAACAAATACTGTAACATCTGATTCTGTAGTCATGCTCGCTTTCATCCCTTATCTACTTTTTGCTAATATACATGCAATAGGTTTGCGAGAAGTAGGGGGAGATATAAGCAAATATGACTGCAGGATCAGACCTTACAAGGGTTTGTTTGTTGTCTGTTACTATGGAGATGGATAAATCTACAAAGGAGCTGTAGAAAGAAAACGATACAAAAATTTTAACCAAGACATTTTGTAAAGTTGCTTTATTTTTCATTTTTAATGAATTGTGACAATGAAAAAAAAGTTTTGTTGTGAATGTGGACATATCCTTTAATTGACCTTCTTTTATATTCTATTGCAGTGATTTATTGCCTAAAGTTCATGCAAGGTGATTATTTTGAGCATAAAGCGATCATGCAACGGCAATGGAAAGATCAGGCAATTATCCCATTATCCAACAGTGGGGGCCAAGTAAAAGAAAGGTTTTTATCAATCATACATGAATCATGAATTATGAATCAAGCAGTTTGATAGAGGGAGGTGGCTCTCTCTGTCAGCCCATTAGCACCCAGCGACGCAATTGTGTGGCACCAAAGGGCTACCATGGCAGCTGGGGAGCCCCCATGTTTGGCCTAATAGGTTGCCTGTCAGTGTAAGGCTTTATTCAGACGAACGGGAATTACGTCCGTGCAACACGCGTGATTTTCACGCGTGTTGCACGGACCTATATTAGTCTATGGGGCCGTGCAGACATGTGCGTGATTTTTAATCAGCGTAAGTCCGCTGAAAAAAAGACACGGCATGTCCGTTCTTTGGGCGTTTTTCGCGCATCACGCACCCATTGTAGTCAATGGGTGCGTGAAAACCACGCATGCCGCACGGAAGCACTTCCGTGCGAACTGCGTGAACTGCGTGATTCGCACAACAGCTGTCAAAAGGATGAATGAAAACAGAAAAGCACCACGTGCTTTTCTGTTTACAAACATCCAAATGGAGTGTCATAATGATGGCGGCTGCGCGAAAATCACGCAGCCGCGCATCATACGCTGCTGCCACACGGAGCTGTTAAGTGGCTTTTGAGCAGGCAAAACGCCGCGTTTTTGCGTGCGCAAAAACGCCACGCTCGTGTGAATCCAGCCTAATACTGACAGACAATAATGTTTGGAAAAGCATTTTAGAACAGATCAAGCAATCGCTGATTCAAGTTCCCTACAGGGACAAAAAAAAAGTCAAATGAAATTGAATAAAGTTTAATTAAAAAAAAAAAAAATCTCCAGAAAACATGAATCAACCCCTTAATGACACATTTTAATTTTTTCATTTTTGTTTTTTCCTCCCCTTCCTCTTTGTTATTTTTACTGCACAGTAAACAGCAGGGTAAAAAATGCAAAAAAAAAAACTGCAGAATTGCTGTTTTTCTTCTGTCCCCCCCCCCCAAAAAAATTATAAAAATTAAAAACAATAAATTACATGTACCCTAAAACTAGCTCTCAAATGACTACGTTGACAGAAAAATAAAAAAAAGTTAGCGCTCCTAATAAACAGACCGGAGCAGTGGAATAGATGGGGAGATCAGCGCAAGCAGAGCCGCTGCTAATAGAGACAAGTAGCGGCCGTGTCCAGGGGCAACACAGAAAAAACAACTCCCATGGCAAGTTGGTAAGTAGAGACATCATGAATGAAGCACTTTCGAAAAATGATTGCAATATTAATTTAGCCATTAACTATTTATTTAAAGGGGATCTTCAAGGTGGCGATACCCCCTTAGGGTCAGTTTACATGGAAACTGCGTCGGAATCAGTGCCAAAAAACGGCTGAAATCACTGGGAGGCAGAGGTGGTTTATTGCCTGGGTGGCATTTGACTGCTCGCGGGGAAAAAAAAAGCGGCCTTTCTTGGCACTTTTTCCGCCTCTGACCTCCCATTGAAATCAATAGGAGGCAAAAAACAAACCTGCCACGCTAGTTTCTGAGCGTTTTTCTGCTGTTTTTTTCTCCCGCTATCGTTGCATTAGCTTCAAGGGCCGCAGACGATAAGACACGGAAAAAAAAGCACAGGCAGTTCAAATTCAGCCTCAAAATTCCTGAGATTTTTTTCTGCCTGCAAAAAACTTTCTGTGAACTCTGTCACAAAAGTGATTTTTTTTTTCCATAAAACATGTTTTACTGAATAAAGAATAAAGTTACATTGTTTTTTTATACTGCCTGGTAAACAGCTGAAGAAAAAAAAAGCAAACAAAATAAAAGGCGAAATTTATGGTTTATTTGAACCCCCCCCATAAAAAATATTCAGATCTAGTCAATAATTTATATGTACACAAAAATTGTGCCAACTGAACACAAAAAAATAAAAAGCCTTTATATAGCTACATTGAAGGAAATATAAAAAAGTTATGGCTCTTAGAATGAGACGATGAGAAAACAAAAAAAATTTTTTGCAAAAAATAAAGTGCGGTCCTTTCTTCCCACGTGTCCTTTTCCTATCAGCTCTCTATTAATTATACTTTGCTGAACGGGTTCTCATTAATCTCTTGATACAAACTGCGACCCCATTCGTGACCCTCAAAAACAGACACAACAAAACACCATTCCCTTCGATCTCATTGTACTACTACTCTCAGCCACAAGGACCATTTTGACGTCACTACACAAAATATATAGCTTTAATTCTCTGTCATGATTACTATAAATAACCAATATCGTGAGGGTGGGTTCAGATGTGGCGGGCACTTTCCACGGTGAACTGCTCTGAATTCCACACCGATTTTTTGCTACATGTAGAAGGGGTTTTAAAAACCCCATCCACATGTATTTTACTGTAAAATTAAGTGATTTTAATGGGCACGGTGTAATTCCTTATTTCCCCTGTGGCGGCGTTGCAGCAGAATTGTACACTTGTTACCAAGCTCCCCATCAGATAACCAATTTTGTCATATTTTTTCTTATCTTCTCTCCAACCATAAACTAATATGCAAAAAGCATCAACAAATAAAAATCTCCTACAATAGGACTCAACTTAGGCTTTTCTAGGATAAAACATTGATGGCCGACACTTAGGATAGAACATCAATGTGCAATCAGCAGAAACCAGGGGCCATTGGGCTTGCTGCAATACCTACACAGCGATGCTCTCATCCATGTGGCTGTGTCCGTGTAAGAGGGTGGGGAGGACCCCCATGTTTTAAGGGGTTCATTTCTATGTTGCCAAGTACAGTGATTTTCGTTTGTTGTATTGTTCCTTTAAATGTGCACTGCTTATACTGTATTTCTCTCAGGAGTGTCGTTCCGGAAAAAAAACATGGGGGAGATCAGCGAGACAGCTTGTTGATCGGCGCTCGTTTGCTCCTTTCACAAGGAACTAGTATGGGGACGAGCGCTCCTTACTCCGCTCGCTCATCCTCATACATTTCTATCATGTCAGCAGCACATCTCCTTGTTTTCACAACGATCATATTTTTCGGCATTTAAAAGGATACAATTCGCTCGTTTATCGGCTGATCGTTGCCCTGTTTACACAGGGCAATTATCGGGAACGAGCATTCTGTGAACGCTCGTTTGCCCCATAATTGGCCAGTGTAGAAGGGCCCTAAGATGCAACACATTTATTAAGAGACGCATGCCTCGTAATAAATGTGTCGCATCTTTAGGCTGGCTGTGCGCCACTATTGTTACATAACGACCGCTGCCTACGCCATCCACCCCCTCCCACATTGGACATAACATTAAAAAAATATGTTTCATTACCTCACCGCTCTTCTTCGCTTCTCCCCACCAGGTTCCCTTAGGCTCCCTCAGCTAGCCGCCGCTCATACAAGGTCCTGACGTTGCGCAGCGTCAGGGCCTTACGTGCGACACAGCGTTTAACGTCCTGAGTTATAATATAATAAATTTGTCGAGCCATGGTGGCAGCCCCCTTTTGTTAAGCCACGCCACTTTTTCCAAATTGCGACTTTTGCAGCTTTTCTACGCCAGAAAACTGTCGTAGAAAAGTAACAATTGATCAACTTTTCTACGACAGTTTTCAGGCGTAGAAAAGTTGCAAAAGGCTCAACAAAAGGGGGGCTGATACCATGGTCTGACAAATTTATTATATTGTAACTCAGGACGTTGAGTGGTGTGTCGCACATAAGGCCCCTCAGTATCTTGTATGTCATGTGTCGCGCTGTAACCTTTATGTTCTTTTGGCAGGATGATGGTTGTCTCGCTATGTTGTGAATTTGCTTCGCACTGGGACGGGCAGTCCATACACCATCTAAGAAATCTATTTGCCGTGTAATAACAGTGTCAGGAGGTTGCAGCGTGGCTACGCCACGTCCTGACGCTGGTGTAGTGCTAAGTTTATAAAAAGGCGCTGTTCCCACCAATGTGTGTTTTTTGTGCGGGCAAAGCCCCTGAGGACAGGCTGCTGGTGTGAGAAGATGCTGGAGGAGTGAAGACGTGGTTGGCGCGAATGGCACAATCTGTGGGCCTGAGTCTGTGGGGTCCAGGAGTCGCTGCATCGAGTGCGGTCGACTGGCAGGAGCCTCTCCACCTGTGTGCCGTGTATCGCTGTGGTCGGTTAACAACAGGCAGGAGGCTCCCCACGTGAGACAGTGTGAGTGAAGCAGTGCAAAAAATAAAGCGCGGTCCTTTCTTCCCACGTGTCCTTTTCCTATCAGCTCTCTATTAATTATACTTTGCTGAAAGGGTTCTCATTAATCTCTTGATACAAACTGCGACCCCATTCGTGACCCTCAAAAACAGACACAACAAAACACCATTCCCTTCGATCTCATTGTACTACTACTCTCAGCCACAAGGACCATTTTGACGTCACTACACAAAATATATAGCTTTAATTCTCTGTCATGATTACTATAAATAACCAATATCGTGAGGGTGGGTTCAGATGTGGCGGGCACTTTCCACGGTGAACTGCTCTGAATTCCACACCGATTTTTTGCTACATGTAGAAGGGGTTTTAAAAACCCCATCCACATGTATTTTACTGTAAAATTAAGTGATTTTAATGGGCACGGTGTAATTCCTTATTTCCCCTGTGGCGGCGTTGCAGCAGAATTGTACACTTGTTACCAAGCTCCCCATCAGATAACCAATTTTGTCATATTTTTTCTTATCTTCTCTCCAACCATAAACTAATATGCAAAAAGCATCAACAAATAAAAATCTCCTACAATAGGACTCAACTTAGGCTTTTCTAGGATAAAACATTGATGGCCGACACTTAGGATAGAACATCAATGTGCAATCAGCAGAAACCAGGGGCCATTGGGCTTGCTGCAATACCTACACAGCGATGCTCTCATCCATGTGGCTGTGTCCGTGTAAGAGGGTGGGGAGGACCCCCATGTTTTAAGGGGTTCATTTCTATGTTGCCAAGTACAGTGATTTTCGTTTGTTGTATTGTTCCTTTAAATGTGCACTGCTTATACTGTATTTCTCTCAGGAGTGTCGTTCCGGAAAAAAAACATGGGGGAGATCAGCGAGACAGCTTGTTGATCGGCGCTCGTTTGCTCCTTTCACAAGGAACTAGTATGGGGACGAGCGCTCCTTACTCCGCTCGCTCATCCTCATACATTTCTATCATGTCAGCAGCACATCTCCTTGTTTTCACAACGATCATATTTTTCGGCATTTAAAAGGATACAATTCGCTCGTTTATCGGCTGATCGTTGCCCTGTTTACACAGGGCAATTATCGGGAACGAGCATTCTGTGAACGCTCGTTTGCCCCATAATTGGCCAGTGTAGAAGGGCCCTAAGATGCAACACATTTATTAAGAGACGCATGCCTCGTAATAAATGTGTCGCATCTTTAGGCTGGCTGTGCGCCACTATTGGTCCAAGCTAAATTAAATAAAATAAATGTGCACAAGGCCCCGGGACCAGATGGGTTACACCCTAGAATTCTTAAAGAGCTTAGTTCAGTTATTTCTGTCCCCCTTTTCATAATATTCAGAGAATCTCTAGTGACTGGTATAGTGCCAAGGGACTGGCGCAGGGCAAATGTGGTGCCTATTTTCAAAAAGGGCTCTAGGTCTTCCCCGGGTAATTATAGACCAGTAAGCTTAACATCCATCGTGGGGAAAATGTTTGAGGGGCTATTGAGGGACTATATACAGGATTATGTGACAATAAATAGCATTATAAGTGACAGCCAGCACGGTTTTACTAAGGACAGAAGTTGTCAAACTAACCTAATCTGTTTTTATGAAGAGGTGAGCAGAAGTCTAGACAGAGGGGCCGCTGTGGATTTAGTGTTTTTGGACTTTGCAAAGGCATTTGACACTGTCCCCCATAGACGCCTAATGGGTAAATTAAGGACTATAGGTTTAGAAAATATAGTTTGTAATTGGATTGAGAATTGGCTCAAGGACCGTATCCAGAGGGTTGTGGTCAATGATTCCTTCTCTGAATGGTCCCCGGTTATAAGTGGTGTACCCCAGGGTTCAGTGCTGGGACCACTATTATTCAACTTATTTATTAATGATATAGAGGAAGGGATTAATAGCACTATTTCTATTTTTGCAGATGACACCAAGCTATGTAATATAGTTCAGACTATGGAAGATGTTCATGAATTACAGGCAGATTTAAACAAACTAAGTGTTTGGGCGTCCACTTGGCAAATGAAGTTTAATGTAGATAAATGTAAAGTTATGCATCTTGGTACCAACAACCTGCATGCATCATATGTCCTAGGGGGCGCTACACTGGCGGATTCACTTGTTGAGAAGGATCTGGGTGTACTTGTAAATCATAAACTCAATAACAGCATGCAGTGTCAATCAGCTGCTTCAAAGGCCAGCAGGATATTGTCGTGTATTAAAAGAGGCATGGACTCGCGGGACAGGGATGTAATAATGCCACTTTACAAAGCATTAGTGAGGCCTCATCTAGAATATGCAGTTCAGTTCTGGGCTCCAGTTCATAGAAAGGATGCCCTGGAGTTGGAAAAAATACAAAGAAGAGCAACGAAGCTAATAAGGGGCATGGAGAATTTAAGTTATGAGGAAAGATTGAAAGAATTAAACCTATTTAGCCTTGAAAAAAGACGACTAAGGGGGGACATGATTAACTTATATAAATATATTAATGGCACATACAAAAAATATGGTGAAATCCTGTTCCTTGTAAAACCCCCTCAAAAAACAAGGGGGCACTCCCTCCGTCTGGAGAAAAAAAGGTTCAAGCTGCAGAGGCGACAAGGCTTCTTTACAGTGAGAACTGTGAATTTATGGAATAGCCTACCGCAGGAGCTGGTCACAGCAGGGACAGTAGATGGCTTTAAAAAAGGGTTAGATAATTTCCTAGAACAAAAAAATATTAGCTCCTATGTGTAGAAATTTTTCCTTCCCTTTTCCCTTCCCTTGGTTGAACTTGATGGACATGTGTCTTTTTTCAGCCGTACTAACTATGTAACTATGTAACGACCGCTGCCTACGCCATCCACCCCCTCCCACATTGGACATAACATTAAAAAAATATGTTTCATTACCTCACCGCTCTTCTTCGCTTCTCCCCACCAGGTTCCCTTAGGCTCCCTCAGCTAGCCGCCGCTCATACAAGGTCCTGACGTTGCGCAGCGTCAGGGCCTTACGTGCGACACAGCGTTTAACGTCCTGAGTTATAATATAATAAATTTGTCGAGCCATGGTGGCAGCCCCCTTTTGTTAAGCCACGCCACTTTTTCCAAATTGCGACTTTTGCAGCTTTTCTACGCCAGAAAACTGTCGTAGAAAAGTAACAATTGATCAACTTTTCTACGACAGTTTTCAGGCGTAGAAAAGTTGCAAAAGGCTCAACAAAAGGGGGGCTGATACCATGGTCTGACAAATTTATTATATTGTAACTCAGGACGTTGAGTGGTGTGTCGCACATAAGGCCCCTCAGTATCTTGTATGTCATGTGTCGCGCTGTAACCTTTATGTTCTTTTGGCAGGATGATGGTTGTCTCGCTATGTTGTGAATTTGCTTCGCACTGGGACGGGCAGTCCATACACCATCTAAGAAATCTATTTGCCGTGTAATAACAGTGTCAGGAGGTTGCAGCGTGGCTACGCCACGTCCTGACGCTGGTGTAGTGCTAAGTTTATAAAAAGGCGCTGTTCCCACCAATGTGTGTTTTTTGTGCGGGCAAAGCCCCTGAGGACAGGCTGCTGGTGTGAGAAGATGCTGGAGGAGTGAAGACGTGGTTGGCGCGAATGGCACAATCTGTGGGCCTGAGTCTGTGGGGTCCAGGAGTCGCTGCATCGAGTGCGGTCGACTGGCAGGAGCCTCTCCACCTGTGTGCCGTGTATCGCTGTGGTCGGTTAACAACAGGCAGGAGGCTCCCCACGTGAGACAGTGTGAGTGAAGCAGTGCAGCAAGAAAGCAGCAAGTTGAGGCCTAGTGCTGTCTGACTAGTGTGAGCCGGCCAACAAACGCCTGCCTGAACCACGACTTGTAAGAACTGTCTGAGAAGTGTTATTCCTGTTGCCACGTGTGGATATATCACCGGTCTGATTGTCTCCATATCTTTTCACGACAATCCTGCATAGGGTCATACACCACCTAGGGCTACCTTGCATCCGACACTGTAGCTCAACCCAATTCATTTGTAAGGGGCTGAGCTGCAGTACCACACACAGTCACATGTACATGGATGGCACTGCCTCCTTCGTTCTGCAGATCAGTGGGGGTCCCAAGGGTCAGACCCCCACTGATCACAAATCAATGTACTATCTTATGTTATTTCCTATGCAATATTCAGAAAAGCCCTTTAAGCGATTCACTGGTTGCTGCCTGCTCTACCTTTACTGTAACTGACGTTGGCGCCTGCACTATCAGTTACTTAGTCCAACATGCGGACGTGGGCACCACAGGTCAGATGAACAGAGAAACCCAGCGCAGGAGGTAAAAACAGCCTGGCTTCTGGGGGACATTAGTGGCTGGCACTGAGGCTTATGTGGCTAAGACTACAGGGGGCACTTTTGGCTGGCAATTGTAACAAGAATTTTGGGGGTTATCTGTGGCAGGCGCTCTTGGGGAAGATATGGTTAAGAAAACCTCAGTGGTTTACTGTCAGGAACAGTATGGACAATAAAAAAAATCATATTACTGTCGTCGTATTGTTAGTTCTCTATCCATTAAACCGCCTGTATGTCATGACGGACCTAATGTCCACGGGTCTGATCAACGAGAAGTGAAGGTTACAACTTGTTGACAACAGCGGGCATAAATGGGAGACTCCATGGCTGGACTACACACTAGTAATAGTTTTAGGAGTAGTCGTAGTTGTGGTACATACAAATGCACTGAAATAGAATATGACTTATTTTGTCAAATAGAAAACAATAATAATATGAATTCAGCCCAAAAAAAAACAATGACATGGGGGGAAATTTATTAACTTTTCTACGCCAGTTGATATTTTTAAAAATGTTATAAAACATTGTTTAACTTTTTTTTTTTTTTAAATACACTGCAATACTTATGTATAATGCCTTTATCCACCTCACAGAGGGCAGACCTGGAGGCCTTCAATAGGCCTCCAGCTGCCATGGCAACCGATCGGCACACTGAGGTTTTGTTGGGTTGGGGCAGCGATTGGGAGAAGCGGTGGGCCCCCACCCGCTATCTAACTGCTCAGATGCTGTGGTCACTATTGAGTTATGTCTGATCCTGGCTGGTGTCAGCTGTTTGAAACAGTCGGCACCGGACGCTTATGGTGCTGGCCCAGCTCGTGAGCTTGCACCATATTGTGATGGTGTACATACAACGTAATAATACATTGGCTGCTGCCAAGAGGTTAAAGCTCATATTGGGTTGTCTAACTGCAGGGAACCACACCAAAAGAGGTGTTTGAGAAAAGGGAACCATGATGTGATGATGCAGGTAATCTCAAGCTTGAATGAGTACTCACTGAAATCAATGGACAGCCATGGTGTCCATTGTCTGCATAGCGAATGTAGGGGCAAAGTTATCCCTTTCTACTGAAGAACCGGCAGGGGTTCCTTAGGCCCACCCAAGGAAATAAGGGACCCACTCTCCTTCTATACATAACATGTGTACGTCCTTAAAATGTAATTGTTAAACTTGGTGGTTGTTGTACATTCAAGACATTTTATCATACTGTCCAATAGGCCATTAGTCAATCGTCCGATAAAAAATAGTCCCCAGTGGAAAGTGATTGGCTCCAAAGTCACCTCCAAATGGGGTTGTCTTCTGCCTGGCCCATTATTATAGAACCTGGGCCCACCAACGGATCCTTTAAGGCGGGATTCACACGAACGGGTCGTTCCCGAGCCCGAGTGCCGGCCGGTAAAATCGGCCATTCTGCCCGGCCGGTTTGCATAAAGTTTTGCATCCGTGCCGGGCCGGGCAGATCCGGACAGTGACATCAGCGCCAACTCCTGAAGGGGAATCCCCATGTGTTCGGGGATTCCGCTTCAGGAGTTTCCCCTGATGTCACTGCCCAGATATGGACAGAGACATCAAGTGCTCTGTCCAGGAGCGGAATCCCCGAAAACACGGGGATTCCGCTCCTTCAAGGAGCTAAAGTGCGGCTAGCACATAGCAGAGCGGGGAGATACCTCCCCGCTCTGCTATAGTGGCGTCGCTACGGTAGTAGCAGCCGCAGCAGCAGCTGCTAGCGGCGCCATCGAAGGTGTCGCCGGGCCAGGGTGCTTTTCAAGCAGGGGAAGGGAGCCAGCGCAGCGCTCCCTTCCACCTGCTGTACACCCCGGCCCTGCCACACAGTGTACAGCGATGCCATTCGTCAGAATGGCATCAACTCCTCCTCCTCACATGCACTCTGCGCTGTGAGGAGGAGGAGATAGAGCGCAAGCGCCGGGAAACCCGGCCATCACTCGGAACACATTCCGGTGATGGCCGTGTAATACCCGGCCCCATAGACTTCTATGGGAGCCGGGTGGCCGGGTACCCGGGCGAAGATAGAGCATGTCCTATTTTTTGACGGCCGGATTTCCCGGCTGTCAAAAAATCGGTCGTGTGAATAGCCCCATTAGGGGTCTATTATTCCTAATGCAGCCGGGTGCCGGCCGATTTATGAACGGCCGTCACCCGGCCGGGAAACCCTGCCGTGTGAATGAGGCCTAACTCTGAGAACAAGTCATTGACGGACTACGTTTTTTTCTTTTACCAACCTGCAAAACGATTGTTGGGGAGTGGTGAGAAAAGAGAGTCCCCTTGATTAACTAAGCATTAGGGGTCATTTATGTAGGCAAATTTTTTTTTATTCTGTTAAGTTAATTTTATGCACCTGTCAATATCATCCATATTAATTCCCTGTTTATTACTGTAAGTCCCCCTTCCAATAGAGGGGAGAGTTCACACAGAGTTTTTCGCAGGCAGAAAAAATCTGCCTCAGGAATTCTCTGCGTTTTGCGGCCATTGAAGCTAACACAAGGACTGCGGGCAAAAAACACTGCAAAAAATGCTCAGTAACGAGCACCGCAGGTTTTTTTGGCCTCCCATTGATTTCAATGGGAGGTCAGAGGCGGAAACCACGGCAAGAAATGTCATGCCGGTTTTTTTTTCCAGCGAGCGGTCAAATGCGTGTGTAGCTTGTGAATGCCCGCTTGCTTCAAGCCCGGCCCACTGAAACCATGCCAATGCAAATGAATAGGACAGTTTCAAGCATGCACAGTAACTCGGAAAAGATAGAGAAACCCCCATAAGGTAGCCATACACTTTATGGCCGACAGCTATATCTCCCGATTCCACCATCGTGATTGAGGAATTAGTCGCTGCCAGGCACCTCTAGCAGAAGTTTAGCTCCCTTGTCAAGAAAGGATCAGGCATGTTGAAATCTAAGAGCCATAATCATTTAGCGCCAACATCTAATGTACATGGGCATTATTAACTGGACAGAATCAGGCAAAAGTGGCATGAGATGATCACAGATTTCTAGGATCTAGATCATCTGGACTTAATTGACAGAATAGAAACAAGATGAGTTTATATATAGTGATATCTTCTAAATGGACATCATCGTAGGAGTTGTCAGGTATGGACGACCCCATTTCAGTACCTCTGATGAAATCTAATCACATTGGGGGCACTTCTATGTCACCCAATGGGCCTATTGGTGGTCCGCTAGTGCAGAGAACCATGCTGCTTTAGAAGAACTACGCGTCAAAAAACGCTACAAACAAACTTTTTTTTCTCCGCCTCCCATTGATTTCAATGGAGGTTCAGAAGCAGAAACCGTTCCAAGAGTTCCGCGAGCAGACAAAAATTGTCCGGGAGAAAAAAAGCCTCTATCTACCTTTGAAATCAATGGAGGGAGATTTTGGACCTTATTTGGCACTGATTCCGATACAGTTTCCACATCAAATCAGTGAGAAAAAAGACAGTGTGAACTGGGCCTTAGAGGATGTGAACTGTGTGGCTGTCACGTGTCACATGGTTCTCCCTTCTCTAAGGCTTTATTCACACTTATGCTACGAGCCTTCATTGGCGACTCCGGTGAGTTTTCCGTCATTTTTAACTGCATGAATAGTGCAGCGTGCAGAGCTATTCTTGCAGTCAAAATAATGGAAACCTCTATGGAACCCTGAGGGACCTCATTATAAGTCAATGGGGTCCATCAGTCACCAAATGGATCAGTCGTACAACTTGAATCAGTGGTACCCAAAATGTTTTTGTTTTTTTTTCCTCTTGTTGGTCCCCAACATTATTAGACATAGGGGAACCTTCGAAAAGAAAGTTTTTAGATCAGTCGTACAAAGTTTCTGGCACAGAGTTAGGGTATGTTCACACGCCCTATTTACAGATGTAATTCAGGCGTTTTACGCCTCGAATTACGCCCGAAAATACGGTCAAAAGACGACGCGTAAAAAGACGCCCGCGGCAAAGAAGTGCATGTCACTTCTTGGGACGTAATTGAAGCCGTTTTTCATTGACTCCATTGAAAAACAGCTCCAATTACGTCCGTAATGGACGCCGCGAAAAACGCGTGCACTTGTAAAAACGGCTGAAATTCAGGAGCTGTTTTCGCCTGACGTATTTGGCGTTGCCGTGTGAACATACCCTAATGGCTTCCGTTATAAACAAAAGCCATGAAGCCAGTGTGAACACAGCCTAAAGCTGATCACAGACATAAGATAAATGTCACCGGACAATTTTCAATCATTTTCCCAATGGTTGTCCATTTCTTGGCCATGTTCTTTTGTGCAAATGACCAATACCTGAGACAATGGGCCTCACTTATCAAAACTAACAGTAAATCTGACTTTGTTGCCCATGCCAACCAATCAGATCTCAGTTGTCATTTCTTAAACTAGTCTGAAACAATAAAAGCTGCAATGTGATTGGTTGGTATAGGCAACTAGGCCAGGTTTACTGTTAGTATGGTCAGAGACGTTTGTAGCGAAAAGTACGGTCTGACGACCAACCGTCGTGCATCTGTCGCCTCGCTGAATTGTCATGTCAGAGGCTGCAGGCCTCTGTGCACATGGGATAAAATGTGATGTCCTGTGACCATAGAGCTGCTTGGACCTCCCAAAATGACCACTGATCCTAAAGGGAAAGCAAATGTAATCCCCTTGGATTTAGTCATGGTCTAAATCCAGCCAGCCATACACAAGATATCTGTTGGAGGAACGCTGAAGGAGGCCGAAAGCTATTTCTCACGACTCCGCCATAAACACGCACGCTTGATGAGGCCAAGTGTGTATGTTTTTCCAATAGAGAGAGAGGGGAATAAGCTGCTGCCAGACATCTCAGACAGCTGCTTATCTCCTGCAGTTACAAAGGAACGGGCATGTTGAAATCAAAATTGCATCGATGGTTCCCAACATTATTATCAATGGGGAACCCCTGACCAGAATCTTAGTCTGGGGGACATGGCAGCAAATAGAAACACCAATACTGCTATGACTATTGTGCCTCCCACATTGAAAAAAGTTGTTTTATAATCTATAAATAATATAGATAGATATATTTGTGAATGTGTGTATATATATATATATATATAGAGAGAGAGAGAGAGAGATTCATTTATATATGTATTTAAATAATACACATAGTGTGTAAATAAATATATATATATATATACAATATATATACAGTATCTCTATGTTTCTGTGGTAACCCATAGACCCCTTTTATACCCATGATATATATATACACACACACACACACACACACACACACACACACAAACACATGACTAATGCTCTATTTCACCAGGATTATAAATAAATCATCTGTAAAATGTAACTTCCGGCATGAATCACCCGTGATATTGTAACCAGGCTCTTATAGGGAGGATATATCCTATTATCCAACATACATCTAACGATGCCATAAGACACCATGATATATAATAAGCCACAACACATACAAAATAGAATAGGTATTAGCAAAAGAAAAAAAAAAAAAAAAAAAAAGGGGGTTCTGCCCACACCTTGCACAATACCAGCACTACTGCAATCCCTGTGCCCTGCTCTTAATGCCCCTTTAGCATTGACAGGGTTAAGTCAATAGAAAAGATACATTGTAGCAGCCTCAAATGATCCAATAAAATCAGATTAGCCTCTTTATTGGGGGATGGGGTGTCCACTTGTAAACTGGGGCCCCTGGCATGAAGGATTATCTAGGGGCAGCACAGCTGCACCCCCCTATGCATGGAAACATGAAGCATCTCTGAATGGAGGAGAATTTTTGTGAATGGCTGGTCACATGACCAGAGGTTCTTTGTGCTTGCAGGTGAGAGTGTGACAAGGGTCCCTAAATCCCTGCTTATGGGCAGAGACCTGTGTGCTGGCCCTGGCCTGGGCATCACATCTGCAGAGAGACACACACACATATATACACACATATATACACACAGGAGGAGGGGGAGGAGGGTGGGGAGGGAGGGGAAGCAGCTATCATGGTTCCTCAAACTGATCACAGCCCTTTTTTTATGAATGAATCCAGATGCAAATAGGGTTGATTCACAAAAATCTGCCCCTTCCTCTTCCCCACCTTGAATGGCAACATTAAATAACACAAGAGATGGCATTGCCCCCCCCCCCATGCTGCTCCCAATGCACACACACAAGCAGCAGCTATTGCAGGAAATGATGCAGAATAAAGAGCAGATTTATAGCAGCCATGCAGGATGACAGGGGAGGCATGATGCCAGGGGATGGGGATGCTGGCTATTAAGATCTACATGTGGGCATGGGTATAGGGCACCTGGGGGTGGTCAGGCAAGGGTGCAATGATAGAAAAAGGCAGCACTCACTCTCTGTCCATAGCTGATGGGGAATCCAGGGATGGATGTCTCCTGTATGATCCTGTGCTCCTGTCTTGCCAGTGTAATGTGTATGGTGGAGAAATGCAAATTCCTGGCACAAGGGTTTATTGTTCATCTCCCCTGCTTTTTTCTCTCCATTTTTCCCTGGGCATCATGATGTGGCTGTTGGAGGAGCAGCCATCTTCCAGGTAACAACATCTCATATCACCCCCATCCCTCCCTCCTCCTCCCCCCTCCTCTCTGCCTCCTGGGCTGTGTCTGTGTTGTGCTGCACCTGGAGGCTGAGCTGTGATGATGATCAGCGGGGCCTGGCTGCTTCCAGGGCCGGGGATGGAGAGCTGGGGCCCGGGAGGCAGTGGGGTGCTACAGGGAATGGGGGGTGCATGAAGGAGAAAAAGAAGGGGGGGGGGAGTATGAATGGAGGGAGGCTTCATGGTCCTAGCGCTGGGCAGACATGGGCATGCACCTGTTTCTTTATTATAATCTATATAACAGGACTGCTGCGGTTTTCTGGATTATTATAGACTGCTAGGGAAGACAATGTAACGTTTATTAATCTGATACATGGATAGGGGCAGAAACATTATTAATATGATGCAGAGAGCCCCGTGTAGCCACAGTGTCGTCTTCTTCTTCAGATGATTTTAACCTGGCATTTAAAGGGTGCATAGGGTATAATATCCACACTGCCCCCCAGAGCCTGTAACCGGTGCTGCAGGATTGATTACACTTTCAGGCCTTCACAATTTTAATTCTAAAAACGCTCCTGATGTAAAATGTAAGGGTATGTTCACACTACAGCATCCGTAACGGCCGAAATTACAGGAGAAAACAGCCCCGTCATTTCAGCCGTAACGGCATGTGCAGGCGCTTGAACGCCGCGTCCATTACGGACATAACTGGAGCTGGTTTTCCATGGAGTCCATGGAAAACGGCTCCATTTACGTCTGAAGAAGTGACATGACACTTCTTTGACGCGGGCGTCTTTTTTACGCCCCGCCTTTCGACAGCGGGGCGTAAAAAAAATGACCGTCTGAACAGAACATCGTAAGACCCATTCAAATGAATGGGTAGATGTTTGCCGACGCTATTGAGGCGCATTTTCGGACGTAATTCGGGGCTAAAACGCCCGAATTACGTCCGTAAATAGTGTGTGTGAACATACCCTAAAGGGAAAACAGCCTCTGATTTTTAGAAACGTTTTTTGATGCGTTTTTTGCAGCCTTTTTTTTTACTTTTTCTATCGACACAATAAAAAACGGCTCCAAAAACGGCTCAAGAAGTGACATGCACTTCTTTTTACGGGGTGTTTTTTTACGCAAAGTTTTTTCAAATGGCCGCGTAAAAAACGCCCCGTCAGAATAAAATGAATGGGCAGATGTTTGGAGGCGTTCAGCTTCCGTTTTTCAGGGCGTTTATGGGCCGGAAATCGGTTGAAAATAAGCCGTGTGAACATACCCTAACATGCTTTCTTCATTTGGTGTCATTATGTACGCACTTTTTTTTCTGGCGTGTTTGAAGTCCTATAGAGAAGACTATGGGAAAAACACCAGAAAAAAGCCATGCCCAGCATTTGGAAAACAACGCCACTGATTACAATATTGCCTCACAGACACCACAAACCAAAACACAGTTGTGTGAAGTGCATTTGATATTTTACTATAGACTTTCATGTAAACGTCTGGCAGCACTAAAAAAACAAACACAAAAGACTCACAAAAATGGCAGAAAAAAACGCAGTAAAACGATGTGTGTGAAATATAAAATTCACTACACACAACTGCGTTTTGGTTTGTGGCGTTTTTGAGGCAATTTTGTGGTCAATGCTGTTTTTCCACAAACGCAGCATGCTCTGGGTATGGCGTTTTTTCTGGCGTTGTTGTACAAATTGACAACAAATTAAAAACACCGTAAAAACGCATGTTACATTTTACATTTTAATTACGCTGGCGTTTTTAGAAGCGTTTTTTTGGATGTAGTTTAAACCGCCAGAAAAATTCTGTGTGTGAAGGAGGCCTTAATGCTGTGATGGTCAGCTCATATTTCACACCCATTTTTTGGAAATTAATTCAATTAATAAACTTGGTATAGGAGCACGAAAGTTAAAAGAAATAGTAGAATGGTTACCTATGGCAACCAATCATTCCAGCTTTTGTTTTTCAGAGGCCCTTTTGAAAATGAAAGAAGAAATATGATTGGTTGCTATGGGCAACTACTTCACTTTTCCCTTGCACTAGTTTTGGAAAGTGTCCCCTTAATGGGGGAGATATATCAAAATTGGTGCAAAGGAAAAGTAGAGTAGTTGCCCATGGCTACCAATCAGGTTGCTGCTTTCATTTTCCAAAAGTCCTCTGAAAAATGAGGTGAAATCTGATGGTTGCCATGGGCAACTACTCCACTTTTCCTTTACACCGGTTTTGATATATCTCCTCTATTGTTTCTTCATTTTTTTTTAACGTGCACCTCATATTAGACACAGGGAGATTTATCAAAACCGGTTCAAAGAAAAAGGGGAGCAGTTTCCCATAGCAACCAATCAGGTCGCAGCTTTCATTTACAAAAGGGCCACTGAAAAATGAGAGTTTTGATTTGATTGGCTGCCATGGGCAATCGCTCCAATTTTGCTTTGTGCCAGTTTTGATAAACCCCCCCCCCCTAGACTTTAAATAGGGACGTACAAGATGTCCATCAAGGGTCAGGCGCTCATCACAACTCCATTACACGTGTCTGCTGACCATCCACCAGACCAATCCAGTTATTACACAGAAACAGTGAGCATACCCCCAAACCAAGGTCTGTTGGGCCACCAGTCCACCCTAGCTATGCCCCTGCTAAGGCCCACTTATGAAGGGGACGTAATCGGATATATTTTAATTCCCTCTATCCCCTGTTGTGTCATTGAAGCACATCAGAAGATATGATCAGTGATGGCCCGTATAAAGGTGGCTCAGCATGCATAGTCCAATTGCTGCAATGGACGCACCGCAACGGAAATCTCAGAGTTATGCCACAGGAGCACAGTGCTAGATAGAAAATATTTACTAATATACTTAGTAATATTTTCAGCAAAGTGGCTGATAACACTAAGACTAAACTTCTAGCATCGTACATAAGTATTATGCTAGGAGCCCGGCTCCCTGCACTGTGTTCGGTCCGGGACTTCCGGCCGAAATACGTTCCGTCCATTGCGGACGTAACATGCTCGTGTGAACCCAGCCTAAGGGAACACGTGAGACTCCACAGATAAACCTATTTTGGTTGAACTTTGGTCCAGAAGAAATGCAATAAATAAGAGAAACCTAATACAGATGATATCAACAGGGGAAGCTCAAGTGGGGTTGTCATTTTTAGGGAATATATAACATTTCCTGCAGCCAAACAGGTTATTGGACATTTCTCATCATAGACTGGGAATATACAATATCTACATCCTATAAGGAATTTTCTATTTATGCCATTGCATTATATACGCTTTGCACGTGGTCTGATTATGGCAGCCTGCCAGGACAACCCTTCTCAGTAAAGCAAGATTGTCACCATGACTGGACCAACCATGTACCATCTGATCCAGGGTTGCAGAGAACCAAAGGATCCTCCGCTGGGCCCAGACTCTGACACAATAATGGGCCCTATAGGTCCAGCAGAAGACAACCCCATTTGGAGGTGACTTTGGAGCCTATCACTTGCCACTAGGGTCTATTTCTTTGGGGATGATTCACAAATTACCTATTAGACCTTATTGATGATATATCCTGTGTGTACGACAACAAGAAGGACAATGATAAAATGAAAAGTGGACATGTACATGTTCTATATAGATGTAGGGTAAGCCCTCAGAATCATCTCCTGGTGGGCCCAAGGAACCCCAGTCTGATGTTGGTCTGATCTAAGAAAGGTGTACCCTCCTGGTAGAAAAGATGGAGAAGAAGGGAAATAGTTTCGAGGGTCAAACTCCAACCGCAACAGCGTTTTACATGAGCTCGACTTTGATATAAAGCCTTGAGCTTTCTCTACCGTTGATTATTTAGCTTTTGTCTAACCACTTACACCTAAATTCCATTTTTTTTGCTATATCGCACGATGTATTTACTAACATTATTATTTTCATGTATGTACATGTTTTACAGATACTCTACACCCAGCTGTCTATTATTCTGCCTGCATTTATAGTGAATTGAAAACATGGGTAACATACAGACCGAGGAAAGGTTAGAATCATATAAGACAACTTTTGGAAATCTGGTTACTGGAGGCTTCGATGAAATCGATAAAGGAACCCAGCCTGACGTATCTTCTCCTGCCCCTGATTTCTTCTTGGTGACTCAACCTGTAGAACAACGGGTGTTCAGGGAATCTGTAGCAGATGATATAGAAGTAAATCCCATTGAGACTACTCCTTGGAAGGTCCTAACGAACCTAAATCAGGATATTAGTGCATTACCACTATTAAAGCAGGAACCACTAATGGTACAATGGTCAGTACCTAAAATTAGCAGTCCGCCTATAAATTGTCTATGCTTGGATGAAGGACAAGTACAAAAGCCTTTGACATCTGAAAATCCAGCTGCAGAAGGAGCAGACGAAAGCATAGAAGATAACACCGAAGGCACATATAGGGTGGCAGTTGATTTAATAAGGAAAGAGGCTGCTGCTATATCACCACTAGTGTTCGGATTTTCTTCTGGAAGTTATACAAACAAAAGTCTACTGTACCCTACAGGAATGGTTTACGAAGCAGTTTCTGTAGGCACACAATTGTCAGAACTTCCAACAATAAGTTGCGACAGAAGCCACGTAACTGATCAGGTACGTCAGGAAAACCCGAAAACAACTGAGGCGAACCCAACAGAGTACCAAACACTAAAGTCTACAGACACAAGTGCCATCAGCCAAGATGGGTCCTTAGCTAAGAGCAATTCTACAACCATGGAAGCATTGCCTAATGTAACTCAACCACCAAAGAATAATATTATTCCATTAGATGGCAGCCAGAATACAGAACAGGCAGTTAAAGCTTATACATTATTTGACACCACATCTACTGCTTTAGAAAGCCCCATAGGAGATTCTAGTACAAAACTCCATATACACACTCCTGGCATTCAAGAAAGAGAAGCTGAAAAAATAACACAAGAAACAGCAGATACTCGTTGCATGACTGAGACAAATCCAATTGAAGATGGATCGATGAGCATACCCAAGCCTTCGTCTTGCAATGTCCAACCAAAAACTCAAGAAGAAACACAAGTACGCTCAGTTATGTGTTTCTCATATGCAGATGCTCTCAAAAAAAGCCTTACAGTCCCACAACAAAGGGGGGCAACTAAACCTCTGGGTAAAAATGTGAAAGGCGTAATAATACAACAGAAATTTGAACGATTTCAGAACACAACCAACACGGAGAAGAACACCAATGCAAAAGCAATATCCTTCAGTAATGTGAGGCAAAACCGTGCTCAAGGCAAAAACGAAAATCCCAGTAAGAAATTAACAAAATATTGGAACACTACTGGGCCATCAACGCAACCTTTTAAGATGACCAAAGCACAGCCGAGGTTTCAATGGATTTCGCCCAGTAGCAATCCAAAAGATCATTTCCAGTTTAAAGGGTCTCAGAATATGGCAAAACCTCAAACACAGACACCTAATAACTCAATAGAGTTTTGCAAAAGGGACCAAGGAAAGGATAAAGTACAACAAGCAGTCATTTCTGGGTCAACATGGACAGTTCCCAAGAACGCTCCAATAGCTTTGGCTGGGAAGCAACAGGAACAAACCAACCTTCACAAGATTGTAGATGCTAAAAAAGATAGGCTATACCAATCATATCCTATTGAAAGACGTAACAAGCCTAAACTGGTCCGGAACGTGGCTCCTACTGTTACACTCAAAGAACCAGTCAAGAATAAGGTTGTTGTATCTGCCCAACCACAAGACATGGGTCTACCAACTCCAGAATCTTCACCGCCAAAGAAGCCTTCAAGTGAAAATAAAACATTGGATGCAGATACCCTTGAACCCCATGTTCTGACCAAACAAATTGACCAAATAAGCAATTGCGAAACACCTCAGAAGCCGCCTGATGTTAAGCCTGACATAACACAACTCGCAACTCAGCCTGAAATTACAGAAGACACGGAAACCTCACCCGAGGAACATGGTGATACCTCTGACTTGAGCAATTCATGCCCAGTTGTCTCTCATATCAAGGAAAAGGACACCGCAGAATGCACAGATTCCAATGACTCCGATCAGTCTCTTGTGGTTCCGGAGATTAAAACAGCCAGTGAGCCGCCTGCCGTTCTAGCCGTTCCAGAAAAAAGTTTAAGTATGGAGAAAGAGGATCCAGACGTGGGTCTAAAACATCAGCCATCTGGAAGGTGGAAGGATTTTTATGTGGACAACATTTGCACCACGAAATGCATGTGCAAACACCGTCCAGGAAAGCTGCCCCGAAATGTAGTCAGCTGGTGAGTATTTGGTTTATGAGTATTAATGAGCTGGGTACGGCAGCATGCGGAGGCCATATAGCGTCCTGCACACGTATCTGCTGTGCGCATGAGGTCTCAAAGGAGTTGTCTGGTTTCAGTAATGTTATTTTTTTGGTATAATTAAAAGTTATACAATTTACTAATATACTTTCTATATTAATTCCTCATGGATTTCAAGATCTCTGCTTGTTGTTGTTTAGTAGAAACATTCATTGTTTTCTTCCAGTGGATAAAATTCTGTCCATGGTCATGCGATGGATACACAAAATCAGCTTGTAGAACGCTTGAAGAAGGGACGAGTCACTTCTTTTATAGGAAGCATTTTTTTAAATTGTACATTTAAAAAAAAATACGCCTTGTATGAACTACACATATTTTCCATTGAAATCAAAAGCTTTTTCGAAGATTATTTTAAGTGTATTTCGGAGCATAATACGCCTGAAGATATGAACGTGGACCTGACATTTAGACAGCGCGAAAACCAGGCAGTCAGAAGACACGCCAAATTGATCAAAGTGGTGCACTCTGTAAGATAAATTTTTGCACCAAACTTTTGGCACAATGTTGGTGCATTTTAAGCCGCACCCATTTTTTTATACCCTTTTTTTTTTTAAACACTTGTTCTTTTTGGTGCAAATCAATAATAATTTGTCTAACGATTTGCCCCAAAAGGCGCAAATTAAGCCAGAATTCTGGGGAAACAACAATAGTAAATCTGCTCTCATGTCTTAATATTTAGTGTTAAAGGATATGTACACCTTCGAAAGTGATTTTTTTTTTATTTTTTCTAAAAATATCTGTGTTTGATGCAACTTTTAAATTAGTTTTTATTAAAAATTATTTAAACTTTTTGAAATAGAGCAGCTGTATTGTTCGCAAAGAGCTAAATCCGTCTGGTCCGCAAGACTGACGGGTTCAGTGCCAGCGGGTCCTGCGTGTCTCTGACCCGCCGGCTCTACCTGTAAATCTATCACATCTAAGTAATGAACCAAGAGGTGATGGATAACAGGTGGATCCTGTGGGTCAGGTTTACATAGCCTTTAAAAGGGTTGTCCACTACCGTAAAATTGATGACCTATCCACCGGATAGGTCATCAGTATATGATCGGTACAGGTCCGACACCCGGGCCCTGCACCGATCAGCCGCTCTGGCTGCCCGCGGGCACCGGACATCCATGCCGGAATCAGATGGCTCCAGTCATGGAATAGCTTTATGTTTTGGAATCACTTCTTTTCTGTTGCGAGTTTTCCTCATTTAATTCAATGGGGAGGTAAAACCCGCAACAAATAGGAGGAGATGTTGAGATTTTCGCGGTGGAAATGCTGTAATTCAGCTGCAAAAATCGCAACTCACAAAAAAAAAAAGTATTATACTTACCCAGATCTCTCTGATTCTGCGTCCAGGGATGAGGTTTCATCTCATGTGAGCGCTGCAGCCAATCACAGGCTGTAGCGGTCACATGGGATGAGACGTAATCCCAAGAGCCAGCCTGCAGGACATCAGAGGGACTCGTTGCCATGGCTATGGGTAAATACTAGTCCTTCTCAATGAATTAGAATATCATCAAAAAGTTAATTTATTTCAGTAATTCAATTCCAAAATATATTCTATAGATTCATTACACACAGAGTGATCTATTTCCAGCATTTTTTTCTTTTAACGATGATTACGACGAACAGTTAATGAAAACCCAAAATTTAGTGTCTCAGAAAATGAGAATATTATATAAGCCCAATTTCAAAAATGATTTTTAAAACCAAAATGTTGTCCTGCTGAAAAGTATGTTCAGTATCTGCCCTCAATACTTGGCCGGGGCTCCGACTCTGCATGAATTACTGCATCAATGCGGCGTGGCATGGAGGCGATCAGCCTGTGGCACTGCTGACGTGTTATCAATGCGGCGTGGCATGGAGGTGATCAGCCTGTGGCACTGCTAAGGTGTTATCAATGCGGCGTGGCATGGAGGTGATCAGCCTGTGACACTGCTGAGGTGTTATCAATGCGGCGTGGCATGGAGGCGATCAGCCTGTGGCACTGCTGAGGTATTATGGAAGCCCAGGGTGCTTTGATAGCGGCCTTCAGCTCGTCTGCATTGTTGGGTTTGGTGTCTCATCTTCCTCTTGACAATACCACATAGATTCTCTTAAGGGTATGTGCACACACACACTAATTACGTCCGTACTGTAATCATGATTACAGTACGGGACAGTTGTCCTGCAGCGAGGCAGGGACTCCTAGCATCGTACATAAGTATGATGCTAGGAGCCCGGCACCCTGCACTGTGTTCGGTCCGGGACTTGCGGCCGAAATACGTCCGTCAATTACGGACGTAATTAGTGTGTGTGCACATACCCTTACTGTTCCCATAAAAAATGCTGCCAATAGAGCCCCCTGTGTGTAATGAATCTATATAATATATGAATTTCACTTTTTGAATTGAATTACTGAAAAAAATTAACTTTTTGATATTCGAATTCATTGAGAAGGCGTTTTTTTTTTTTTTTTAAACCTGCAGTTTTCCTCATCGAACATTCCGACCAAAAAACTGCACCACAATTCACTGCGGCCTCCATGGGAGAAACGCTGTGTAACACCACTAGGGTGAGTTTATTACATATTGTTTATACATTAAACTCCCATGATAGTGGGGTATTGATGCACGCCAGGGCCATGGCATAGAAGGTGTAGCGTTTGCAAAATTTACACAGATGCCATCTAAGGCCTTGTTCACACGGCACTCAAAAAAACGGACATGTAAACTGCGTTTAGGTACAGACTTATGTTGCGACTAATTGATTGTACTTTGTGAATCTAATCTATTGTATTTTTTACTCGTTTTGTGCTAGTTTCTGTTGCATAATTAGGACTCCCATTAACTAGAAGAATTAGGCACGTTTCCAGTGCCAAAGAATGGACCCGATGCTTGTTTTTTTTTTTTACAAAACGTGTTTTTTTTAAAACACGCGCTTGTAAAAAAAAAAAAAAAAAGTGGTATGCGCTAACACGCTTTTATATTGCGGCCATTGGGAAGCTTAAATCGTGCCTTTGACGTGTTTTTTGGCACATAAGACACGCCAAAATTCAAGTCTAATACACGCTGTGTGAACAGGGCCTTAATGCTTTAACGCCCATACAACTTGCATGGACATACAACAGGTAACTCCCTACCAAATGTATTAGGCTGCGTTCACATCTGCATCAGGGCTGAGCCCTGACCGACACCAGAGGTTTCAATAGCGCAGTAGACTACGGTATTCATTCCGTCAAACCGACAGAAGCCCTGCACAACGCAAACGGAAACCATTCACACCAGCTCCGTCACCATTGAAATCAATGGTGATGGAAACCACTGGTTTCCGTGTGTCAGTCAGGGCTCCTGTCCGAAGGAAAGTTTCGACAGAATGTAGCCCTGACGCAGATGTGAACGCAGCCTTAGTTATGAAAATGTGTGTTGGTCTGACTGTAGTAGATATGGGGTAGATTGGCTTTAATATAGGAGGTATGGGCAAATAATGGATTTCCTAACTGCCCTTATTTCACATATAGGCTCTCCGTGTCACAGAACAAGCTGGCAGAGCCTGTATGGGTCACCACGCTGAAAGTTGCCTCTTCCTTGGTCACTGGGACCAAACTCCTACTGGATCACCATTCTTTCCAGGTTCCTGAAATCAGCAGCACTACACCCAACGAGCGACCCGAATAGAAGGATTTTTATACCAGCGTGAGCCTGGACAATGGAAGTAGCGTTTCATATTACCTTGAGGTATACAGAACACACATCCCTGCAAAGACACGAAATATTTTTACCACCAACTGAAGGGAGGACATCTTTGCTAAATAAATAAGCATATACTATCCGTTATCTGTGATCAGTACATGACAGTGCAAGGAAACTAACGGGCCCCATCATTTGCTCGTCATTGTGTTTACACTTTGCAGAAAAGACCGACTCGCATAAATAGCAGTTCTATAATCTAATAATCAATAGCAAATGGTTTCCGTTGGTCATCGTTGTTTTGACGGAATCGATAGTGTAGTAGAGTACAGAACCCTTACACAACGGTGACAAACAGAAACCATTTGCAACAGATCCGTCACCATTTCCGTTCCGTTTCCCCTGACGGAAAGCTCCGACGCAGATGTGAACGAAGCTTTAAAGAGATTGTTCCAACTGGACAATCCCTTCTTCGGGTATGTTCACACGCCCTATTTACGGACGTAATTTGGGCGTTTTACGCCTCAAATTACGTCCGAAAATACGGCACCAAACATCTGCCCATTGAAATCAATGGGGGTTACGATGCTCTGTGCACACAGGCTTTTTTTTTTTTTTACGTGCCGCTATCAAAAGATGGCGCGTAAAAAGACGCCTGCGTCAAAGAAGTGCCTGTCACTTCTTGAGACGTAATTGGAGCAGTTTTTCATTGACTCCATTGAAAAACAGCTCCAATTAGATCCGTAATTGACGCCGCGGAGAACGCAAGTACGAGCAATTACGTCTGAAATTCAGGAGCGGTTTTCGCCTGAAACCAGCTCCGTAATTTCAGGCGTATAGGTCGCGGACGTGTGAACATATCTTTAGATTGAAGCCGCCCTAATGATCAACGGATCTGTTTTTTCTAACCCCTGGCAATCCATGGTCATCGCCACGGAAAGCTTTATATGGCCGTTCATTTCCTCTGCAGCGGTCACTACAGGGGAAATGTAGTATTACATGGTCACGATGAGTCTATCCAGGTGGGATCCGTTCATGCTCAGAGAGGAATCCTGAGCAGGGGACCACCATGTGATGTCTATTTGTCCTAATAATTCATATGGAAAGGGGTTGTTTTACCCTGTCCAACCGCCTGTACAAATTCATCAATCCACGCAGAGAATCCCTGGATAAAATCTTCCCTCTGGAAGTTTAGATATGGCTGAAATGATGCAGTTAACCGAAACCCCTCAGCAATTATACGTACATTGTATACCTAGATATAGTTAGGGCCTTATTATTAAAACAGCATTTAAAATGAAAAACGAAGCAGCTTCATTAAAACCACCCTGCTTTGTGTCTACAGCTCCTATGCAGACCTATGCGTCCCCATGGTAACAGAAAACAGACACTGTAGTCTGATCCTGCAGTCATACTTTGTTCCATTCATCCCCTACTTCTTCCTAAAGTACATTTAGTAGATTAGCAAGAAGTAGGACAGATGGAAGGAAGGGAGTATGACTGCCGGACCAGACTACACAGGGTTTGGTTGTGGTCTGTTACCATGGAGACACATTAGATTAGCATTCCAGCTATAGACACAAAAAGGTAGGAAAGGTTTAATAAAGATTACTTGGAAAGTTGCTACATTTTTCATTTTAGATGCATTGAAGCAATAAAAAAAAAAAAAAAATTGGTTGCCAAGGAGGACTTGGATTACCTTTAAAGCCATTGAACTTAATAGACACCATTCAATAAAAGGGCCGAACTTCTCAAAAGATCAGCTTTTATTTTTAATCACATTTTAAATACAAGGTTGTTTAGACAAATTTTACTTATTCAGGTCCCTTTAAATACAGACCTATAGTGTATCAAGGCTATACGGGTTTCTGCCCTAACCAGCCAAAACCAAAAGGATCCCCATTTTGGTAGGAAGCGTCACCGGCATAACTTCTTTATAGATCAAACAGAGCAAAATGGCTGGGTCAGATCAAGGTGGTGGAAATAAAATGCACTTTGAAGCTTTGCTCTGGACCAGTATACAGTCTCCGCTGGGCCATATATTTAAAAAAGGACTAAAAGACCGAATGGTGGATTCCGATCAGATGAGCATTGTAGGTAGGTATTTAACCAAACTTTAAAGGGGCTGTGCCAACTAAACCTCTGACATCCACGTGCCCTACATGGACATATAGGAGGGTTGCCCATTTGGAAATGTATGGCAGCCCATAGCTGTCCCCCCTGATATCAGCTAGTCATGAAGTGGTTGGCCATTGGTGACAACCACATTAATCCCACAGTCTTATTAACACTGCAATAGACTGAACAAAAAAATAATAAAATGCCCCGTCTTGGAAGATAATTGTTATTGCAACAATGTTTAATAGAAGCAGCAAACCATCAGTTATCTCCATAGGATGTCAAAAATATTCCTCCATTCGAAAAAAAAAAAAAGTTTATTTTTGTTACACAGGGTGGAGTTGTCCTCCATAAAACCAGCCCAGGGGAAAAGTATCAATGAATAATATAATCTTCATACAAAATATCCTCTCTACCCCCAAATCTATGGTTTATAAAATAACGAGATACCAAGTGAGCATGGCGAGTGAACGGGCAGAGCAGAAAGAGAACACAAGTGGGATGTTGGCTGGAACCACTTCCCGTCATTTATACGATCATTTCCAGCTGGCGGGCGTATTCAATCACTTGTTTGGCTAATTCTGTGGAAGGAATTGTGGCCTCCTCCGGATTCTGCTGCTGGCTGCTGAAACTGTAGTAGTTATTTGGGCTCAATACCCAACCGCGCTGCAGAGAGAATAAGAAAAAAAACAAGTTAAAGCGCTTTAGGTCTTACCTATTGTGCAAAACCGGAGCTCAACATCACTAATATATGCGAAGACAACACGCACTGAAGCAAATGTATCAATAGCCTGTGAGATTTCAGGTTAGACCGGTGTCCCCCGACCTGTGGCTCTCCAGCTGTTGCAAAACAACTACTTCTAGCATGCCGATGACTGCCAGGGAACGCTTGGGAGTTGTAGTTTTGCAACAGGTGGAGCTGCAGGTTGGGGAAAAAAAAACATCTGGTAAGCTAAACCAACAACCCCCATGCCAGTGGGGTATCAGCTTACCCGGATGCACCCCACATCGGGGCAGAAAGCCTCTCCAATGAACGGCGTGCTGCCTGGTATTATATAGTACATAATGTCAGGGCACCAGTCTTTCTAGAGTCAGTGTTACTACAATGTTGACCAGTAGTTCCAGGCAGCTCATGGACATTTTGTCTCAGGACTCCTCAGCCACATGAGACTAGTGCCCAGGGTCAGTCCTGGATTCCCACTACGGTCCCAGAACCTGCAATCCTTTCTGGGGATAGGAAGGTAAATTTTCCAGTAACTAGTTTGGAGTTGCCATACTCACTTTTTTTGCATAGTCTGTCATTTTCTTTGGAGTATTGAAGAATAATATCCTGGTGGCTTCATTGAAAAGGATCTTTTCATAGGCCTTCTCAATGCAACCTGCAATCTCATCCCTGGAAAAAAAAAAAAGCGGAACATTGTATTACTGGTCTATGAATATTGTACAAGTTCATGGTAAGAAAAATGTACAAAAACCCAAATATACTGCAAAGCAAAGTCAGTCGTGACAAGACACAGAACTGCTGAAAATCCTCTCTCACTAGACACCCCTCCATAAATAGACATTATAGCAATATTTAAAAGGGGTATTCCAAAATCATAATTTATCACCTATACACAGGATAGGTGATCATTGTGTGATCGCTGGGGGTCCCACCGATCGTGAGAATGGAGGAACCGAATCCCCAGATCCTCCTCCTGATTGAAATAGCCGAGAACAGTCACAATGCGCTCGACCGCCGCCCCATTCAAGCTTCTTCTCACTGCGGGGATTGCAGTGAGGATCTGGGGGTTCAGGACCCCCGTTGTCACGATTGGTGGGAGCTCCAGCGTTTAGAAAATCACCTGACCTGCGTATAGGTGATCATTTATGATTTTGAGAATACCCTTTAAAAGAGAAATCCACTATATAAAAGATAAATGTGAGATCACATTGATTGAGTCTGAACTTCGCCCCTCTAAAGTTTTCTCGAACAGTCTCGCTCCTGGCCACCGGCTGTGCAGAAAATGACGGAACAGCTCGATTTACCTGAATGAAGCAGTGTTGCAGTTCCCCGCACAGCGGGTGACTGGGAGTGCTGCTCTGCATCGTGGGGCTCCCAGCAGTTGGATCCCCACCAATCAGAAAATAATGGCATATGCTAACATATGCCGTCACGTTTAGTAATGGGAATCACCCTTCAAATGGGTTGCATCATCTGGCTGTGGGCCTGGCTTCAGAAGCCCCCAGCAGTCAGCGGTTATCTCTGAAGGAAGCCCCCTGCTATATATTTACCCTGTAGTGCTTAAATGGCAAACCATGTAACACATGGACAAGCTGGGTCCACCAAAGCGAGAGCCGCTCTTTGTTAGATTTCCGCTCTGGCTCATAGAAGGTAAGCTCCTAGAAGGGGACCCCCTTTATGATGTCCATATGCCCTAATAGGGCATATGGACAGAGGCCATCGTGAAAAACCCCAAAAAATAATTTGGGGAGGCAAAAATGACAGTACAGAAGCCCAATAACAAGTAAAACCCGCCAGAAATATGGAGGACGATGCATGGAACGGACTATGGTACTGACCTTATTGTGTCTAGCAGGATATCAATGAAGAAGGTGTAACTCTCTGCAGGAATGTTCCCTTTGGCCAGAAACACCTTGTTATAACTTCCCTCCATCAAGTACTAAAGTACAGGAAGAAACGGGACAGGACAGTCAAGTTTACCGACAAACCATTCACCATCACATTTGGGTTACCCCCCGACCGTTACCTGCTCTAGAGACACCGGGTGCTTTATGTATACATTTGCCTGGATTTCTTTGGCAGGTAACCGTTCCAGCTCCGTGTGAAACTCTGCCACCCTGTTCTGTGACAGGAGGAAGAGGAGATTGAGGCCAAGCAGCTGGTGTTTGTATGCGGATTCAGAGAGCTCATCCCTGCACCGAGAGAAACAAAAAACGTGCAAGAAATCCTTCAATCCATATCAAACATTGCAAATTATTCTATTATTACCCTGTATTTATATAGCACCAATGTACAGCGCAACGTGGTACTGAGAACGGACTCCTCACATGGACGTAGAGAACGTATAGGCATATAGTTACATACATCTGGGCATATATTCGGCGACACACTTCAAACATGAACCCCAAGCATATGCCCAAGTGATGTGACCAGAGCCCAAGATTTGAAACCGGAGAGAAATGTCATCTTACTTATAGTCAAAATAATAACATTTCAGTTGCGCCATGTATCGCTCAAATGCTGGGATGTCCTTCTTCAGGATGCTGCACTGGGCGCCAATCTCCAAAACGTCTCCTGAAAAGAAGAACGGAAAACATTAGCATCAAAGTGTAACTAAACTTTTAATAAATGCTTGACGTGTCGGCCGTTTTGATCGACTCTTAGAAAGTCTACGAGTCCGTGCGCCGCTTACTCGGCTTTCTGAGAAAAGCCAATCAGAAGCTAAGCGGCACAGCGGTCACACGAGCTCTTCTGCCGCTTTGTTTTAGTGATTGGTGGGGGTCTCAGTGCTCGGACCCCACCAATCAAAACTTCTGACCTGTCACTATGGCCTGTCAAAAGTTTAGTTATCCTATAAGAGTTACATAATCAACCGTACAAGGCTTCCTTTGTTAGTTTTCCATCAGAAGTTCCGGAATTTTTGATGAAAATAATAGCGGAGTCTGCAGCTCTATTCCTGCAGTTAAAAATACCGGAACCTTGACGGACCCCATTATAAAAGTTCATGGAATCCCTTTAAAACAAGATCCAGCATAGCGGTCATGGCTATGTTATAGATGGAAGCCACGTATACAGAACCAGATATAGAATATATAGAAGCTAATGTAGAAATTGTCACAGTCTGTAGAATTATATCATAGCCGAATATTCGGGAAAAAGGTCAGTTAAAGGGTTATTCCCATCTTATACATTTAAAGGCATATTCACAATATAAGCATCATCGGCGCAGCTTCCACCTCTGGGACTCTCCCCCTATTGGGAGAATTCACAGCGGCCGCCCTTCCCACTGAATTCAATGGAGAGGTGGATTAAATGTGTTAAAGGGGTATTCCCAAAAGCCAAAATATTCATCCACCCACATTATAGGTGATATTTGTCTGATTGCTGGGGACTCTACTACTGGGAACCCCACCGATCGTGCGAACGGGAGTCCTGAAACCCCAGATCCACCTCGCTTAACCCCCTGCAGTGAGGAGGAGCTTGAATAGAGCGGTAGTCGATCATGCCTCCGCCACTCCATTCAACATCTATGAGAATGACAAACAGCCGCGCGCTGCACTTGATTATTTCCATCATTGCCATAGGCTTTGAATGGAACAGCAACGCGCATGCTCGACCACCGCTCCATTCATTGAGCTACTCACCGCGGCCGAGCACTAGGTTTCGGGACCCACGTTCTCGCGATCGGTGGAGCCCACGGCAATCAGAAAATTATTATCCATCTTGCGAATAGGTGAACATTTTCGATCCTGATACAACTCCTTTAAAATGAGAATACCCCTTTAACCCCTTAATAACTAGAGCGTTTTGGTCCTAACTGACCAGACTCTTTAGCCATTTTTGACACATAGGGATGCTTTTTCAATACTTTTAGTAAAGTGTAAAATTTCTCTCTCTTTAGTTTATAGTTCTTATTTTTTAAAAGTTTGTAAATGGACACCAAAAGTATTAATATGGGTTCCCTTTATTGTGGTGGTCATTTCAATACATAATATGTCATCTCAGGTGAACGGGTTGGCGGTGAGGGTTCCCCCCCCCCCCATTCATCTGTATTCTATTATATCATTAATTTAGGTACCTAGGGCATCCATAGGAGCGCTGTACTCCGCTGTTTGGGTCAGCTCGATAGACACTGAATAGAACGGTGGGGCGCATACCGCAGTGAATGGTGTGGTAGTCGCGTCACGCAGCGAGAAGGAAGCTCGGGACCCCTTTCCTAATAAATCGGTGGGAGTCCAAAATGCTGTGCCCCTTCAGTCTAGCTTTCAGTGGAGGTGACATGGCAGAGACTCGATGACTGACATGCCAGAGGAGGTTTCAAGGTGAACCTTCCCTTTAAACTGTGAAATATTGTGAAATGTTAAAATCGAGAGAGGTGTTCTCCTTTACGTTTATATATTATACTTACTAGCCAAAATAAGCTGCTGCTTGGTCAGTTTGGTATGAGTAGTGGGTAAAAAATTCTGCTCCAAAAGGGACAACTGTAATGAGAGAAAACGATCTGCGTTACAAGTCATGTTGATTTTAACAGAGCCGAGATCCTGATCATATTCTGTTATTAAGGGGGAATACTACTGTATAATGAAGTTCTGAAAAGTTCTAATATACTTGGGGTATTCTTTTAGTCTCCATTTTCAATATCTCTACTTGCGGTCAGTGAACAGACATTCTTGTTAACATCCAAAAAGGCTAAAAATCCATACAGATCCACTACTGAGTGTTTGCTACAGTTGTATCCAGTCAGTGAGATGAAAACATCAGAACAAATCTCCAGATAGCGTGTTACAATGTATATGAGCAGGTAAAACGTATCAGTCTGGAGTCCACGATGTTTAGCTCATACAGGATTGTCTAAAGCAACGTTCACATCGCGTCTGCAATGCCCAATTGCTGTATACGATGGGAAAGCTCCCAGAGCACACGTTAAACATATACGTAGGTCCCCATTCACCCGACGGAGGCCAAAAGTATGTCCTTTTGGTCTCCGTCGGCCTGGTATACCTTTTTTGTGGAGACTGCACTTTTCCATATAGAGGTATACAGTAAAAAAACGTGTACTGCATGTATACAATTTTCATTTTTTTTTATCATGGGAGCCTACGGGTGATGATGGACACCACTGTATGCCTATACAGTGACAGCTATCAGAGGTAGATGTCGGGGGAATCCTCCTGAAGAATAACTCAGAGGACACTGCAAAACAGCGGGAGAAGAATTGGGTCCATTTCTGCCTTTGAATATAAACAAGAACGGTGGAGATTTGAAATTAAAATATATTAACCCCATTAAAACTTTATATCACTTAGGTCATGAATATCTAATAACTGGATTAGACAAGTCCCCGAGTTTAAAAGGCTATGAGCACCTCTCGAAAACTTTTTATTTTTTTTAAAATAAAAATGTGTATCAGTGTGTTTGGTGCAACTTTGTAATTGTATTTTATTAAAAAATAATTTTACTCTTTGAGATACAGCTGCTTTGTATCCTGTATACAGAGCAGCTGTATCTAGCGCTGAAAACTGAACCTGTCAGGTCAGCGGGACTGACAGGTTCAGTGACGGTGGGTGCTGCGTGACGGACAAGCAGGATCCACCTGTAATTGATCACATCTAAGTTATGAATCAATGTGATCGATAGCAGCACGATTCACCCTCTGACACTGAACCCGTCAGTCCCGCTGACCTGACAGATACAGGTCTGAGCGCTAGATACAGCTGCTCTGTATACAGGATACAAAGCAGATGTAGCTCAAAAAGTAAAAATAATTTTTAATAAAACATATTTACAAAGTTGCACCAAACACACTGATACATTTTTATTAAAGAAGTGCTTTCAAAAGGTGCACATGTTGACTCATCACAGGAAAACCCTGTCATAAGGTAGCCAGACATTTTACCGGAGGAAGCCTCGGCCAGCCTGAAACGTACATGGCAGATAAATTGCCGTCCATGTAATACATGGACGTTTCATGTCCCACAGAGCCACGCTAGCTCATAGAAGGGGGGTCCCAAGTGGAGGACCCCTTCAATGACATCCATTTGCCTGAATAGGGCATATGGACAGTTGTCGTCTTCATGAGACTATTGCTTTACTGCCACCGTCATCATCACCATGAAATCACCTACTTTACCCCTCCAGATTAGTGCCAGCGCCAATGTCATTGACAAGATCCGTTGCTCCGGGGATCGATAGGAGTGCCAGGTCACCACTGTACTACACAGACCAGCAGTCCTGATCAGTCCTGCAGGGAGGACTGGGATACAGAACTAGCCCACAATCATTGAGAGGTGTTACCGATATTATACAAGTTACAATGCACAACAAGTGACTAATGATCCAATATAACCCCAGATCATAAGAGTATACGGTGAGTAATAAAACCAAGACAAGAAGAACATTCAACATCAACAAGGTCAAGAGAAGCCAACGTCAAAAAAACAGGATCATCAAGATATCCAAGAGATCCAGATACCCCGACACTCTCCATACATGAAGACTGTAGAGCAGTCGGGGTCTTTGACTTTTGTTAGTGGCCCCCCTGCAGATCAAAGGTTTATAGACTTGAATAGAAAACAACTTAAAAACTTCGTGGCCACTAAAAAAACTTCTAGGTGCATTATGTAAACGGTCCACGCCTGTAATAAAGGGGGATCAACCAAGATCTTTCAATTCACATAGATCCTTGGGTTGCCCAAGTTTATGGCTGATGGAAAGTACAACCAGATCACACCAGAATCCATGAAGATCTCAACCTACTGATGTTTAGCTGGTGAAGTGGTGGCCACAGTAGACATGAAGAAGGTGTTGACCAAACGTCGTGAAACGAGACATAGAGCAACGATGGTCCAGGAAACGGAGCAACCTGCACATAATCTCAGTAGGTAAGAACTCAAAACTAGTCATGTCCGTCATAGGAGGGGGGCTGTGGGTGAAGGGCTGCCCTCCAGAAGACATTCATAGGTTTTGGACGTCTCATGAAGATCTTGTTTTCAACCGAGATCCTGGCACACCTGTCAACTAACTGCCCAACACGGTCACCCCATCATCTGTAAACCTGGCACTGGAACCATCGTCATCACCTGCCAACTGAGATCCTGGCACACCTGTCAACTAACTGCCCAACACCGTCACCCCATCATCTGGAAACCTGGAACCATCGTCATCACCTGCCAACTGAGACCCTGGCACACCTGTCCAATACCTGCCCAACACGGTCACCCCATCATCTGGAAACCTGGCACTGGAACCATCATCACCTGCCAACTGAGATCCTGGCACACCTTTCCAACACGGTCACCCAGGGTTATGGTGTATCTGTCTGCACTATTACCCAGAAATCTAGCGCTGGAACCACCGTCATCCCGTAACCTGGCACTGGCATCACCAACTGCCACCCAAGATACTGGCACACCTGTCAACTACCTGACCAACTCCATCATCTGGAAACACCATCACCTGCCAACTGAGATCCTGGCACACCTGTCCAATGCGGTCACCCGGGGTTCTGGCATATCTGTCTGCGCTATTACCCAGAAACCTAGTGCTGAAACCACCGTCATCCAGGGACCTGGCACTGGCGTCTCCACCTGCCAACCGAAATCCTGGCAAACCCGTAAACCCAGGATCTGGCATATCTGTCTGCACCATGCCTAGTGCCCATCCTCCAGGTGATTCTGCCATATGTCCGTTCTATATCTCTTCACCTAGGAACCTGGCGCAGGAAGCAGAATCACACCCTGCCAACCGTGCCCGTACCTCAGATTTTGGCATTTCTGCCCCATTATCCTGAAACATTAACCTGACACTGAAATCGATGACCCCCCCCCCCCCCCCCCGTTAATAGAGAGCCTGACACTTAACAACTTACCACCCAAAACCCCAGGTATATCCGTCCGCACCATGCCAAGTGCCCAGCCCCTCCTGCCACATAAGTCTGTCCTCCGTCCTCCACCCCGTCACCCGGACTGCCGTCCACTGACATTCTGGCACACCGGTCAGCTAACCGCCCACCACTGTCACCTTGGATACAAGCATATGGGTCTACCATATGCCCCATCACCCAGGAACCATCACCCCTGCTGGGCACCATAAACAGTACCACCTACCAAGGTGAAATCCCTGTCATCTAAGACTCTGGACACCCTCACCCCAGACCCTGACATTGAACCCCTCTCCACTAGCGAACCAATAGCCCTTTGCTTTTAAACCCCTCCCCCCATATTAACATCCAGCGCCCCTAATCCCTGCATGTCTATGTCCTCGCAGCCTCCCCCGGACTTCACCTTCAGCTTGCCCAGCACATCCCCGCACTTGCTCAGATTTGGACTCTTCTTGTTCCACTCGACTTTCAGCTGCTCGTACATGGCAGCCACTTGTCTCAGGCCAGCAGCTTCTCCCCCGTTCACCGCCATCTCCACAATGAATCGGCAACTGCAAGACAACACATGCCGCACCTCACGTCATCACGTCAGCCTAACACGTCACCACGCAACGTCGGTGAACTCGATGCTGCCATCTTGGAGAAGGTCAATGAAGGAGACGGAACCACCTGAAAATTGCTAAAAACAACAAATAGAAGGTGGGATTAAATAATGTTGCGGTTTACAGGGGGCGCAGGGTCAGTATTTTAGCAAAATGTGTGCGACTGCCATTGCCCTCAGTAAATATGGCGGACAAAATACAGACTGGTCATATCCGGGTTTATTTTACAGTGATCTTTGTGCATTTTGCTAATTATTACTAGTAAACAGGAAATAATCAACCATTACTTCATTTACACATTTAATATTCACAAAGCCCGGATCAAACAACTCTCCAGTTCATGAGTGGGAGGGGCTTAGAAATGTTGCATCGCTAGTGTAGTGGAGCAGTTGCTAATAGCAACCAATCCGATTCCAGCTCTCATTTTTAGACTAAATTTGGAAAATTAAAGCAGCAACCCAATTGGTTGCTGTGGGTCTACAGCTTGGGTAGTATAATGTGACTTTTGTTTTTTTTTTTTTAGTCTTTTTTTTTTAAAGGGTATGAACCCTATTTTTAAGTTTACTTATAGATATAGCCCACATTAAAAAGTTTAGTAATTTTGTAAATATATTACATTAATTAAAGGGGTACTCCACTTCTTTTTAAAAAAAATGTATTTAGATAGAGGCAATGGCACGGATATAAGAAAGATATTTCAGCAGAATTTCTAATACATGTATATTACTGAAATTAAAACTGCATATTTATATATATCATATATATACAGATATATATATATTAGGTGACGATAACTATGGTTGATTGTTATATCACCTTTGTTACCATTTACCTTTAACCCCTTAAGGACCAGGACTATTTCAGCCTGAGGGTATGTTCACACAGCTTATTTTCGGCTGTCATTTTTGGGCTGTAAACGGCCGAAAAATCACTAGCAGAACGGCTCCAAACATCTGCCCATTGATTTCAATGGGAAAAAGGGCGTTCTGTTCCGACGGGCTGTTTTTTTACGCAGCCGTTTTGAAAAACGGCCACGTAAAAAAAACGCCCGCGAAAAAGAAGTGCATGTCACTTCTTCAGCCGTTTTTCGGTGCCGTTTTTCATTGACTCTATAGAAAAACAGCTGTAAAAAACGCTGAAAATCAGGAGCTGTTTTTCCCTTGAAAACATCTCCGTATTTTCAGACGTTTTTGATTTTGCGTGTGAACATACCCTAAGGCTGGGTTCACACGACCATGTTACGTCCGTAATGGACGGAACGTATTTCGGCCGCAAGTCCCGGACCGAACACAGTGCAGGGAGCCGGGCTCCTAGCATCATAGTTATGTACGACGCTAGGAGTCCCTGCCTCTCCGTGGAACTACTGTCCCGTACTGAAAACATGATTACAGTACGGGACAGTTGTCCTGCAGAGAGGCAGGGACTCCTAGCATCGTACATAACTATGATGCTAGGAGCCCGGCTCCCTGCACTGAGTTCGGTCCGGGACTTGCGGCCGAAATACGTTCCGTCCATTACGGACGTAACGTGGTCGTGTGAACCCAGCCTTAGGACCAAGTATTCTTTTTCACTTCTTCCTCCCCGACTTCCAAGAGTCCCAATTTATTTTGTTTATGTCGATATAGCCATATGATGGCTTGTTTTTTGCGGGACGAGTTTTTTTAATTGCACAATTTTTGGGTGTATATATTATATTGCTTATCTTTTATTTATTTTTTTAGGGAAGGAATTGAAAAAAAACCCCAGCTATTCCAGTATTGTTTTTCGCGTTTTAAATTTACGTTGTTTACTGTACAGTGTAAATAACATGTTAACTTTATTCTATGGGTCGGTACGATTACGGAGATACAAAACATGTATAGTTTTTTTTATGTTTTACTACTTTTGCACAATTAAAACTTTTAAACAAACATTATTTGTTTTTGCATGACCGCTTTCCAAGAGCCGTAACTTTTTATTTTGTGTATCGATGTCGCCTTACGAGGACTTGTTTTTTGCGGGATGAGATGTAGTTTTCATTAGTATCATTCTGGGGTACATGGGACTTATTGATTGACATTTATTTAACTTTTTGGTGGCAGGAATGGAAAAAAAAAGAATTTTCGCCTTTGTTTTTATGTGTTTTTTTTGTACCGCGTTCACCCGGCAGTTTAATTAATGACTATCGTGGCGATACCATATATGTGTGTGTGTTTTTTTATACTTCTAGTAAATAGTTTTATTTTAATTTTTACTGTAATCTTTTATTTTATTTTTTTAATAAACTTTATTTACCGTAACTATTATTGTTTTTTTTAATTAGTCCCACTAGGAGACTTTACCATGCCATCTTCTGATCGCTTATATAATGCTTTGGTATACCCCACTACTGCACCCCTTCAGGGGTAGACTCAATCTCTATACAATCTTCGGCAGATTTATCAATTATGTCACATGACAAGACCTGATGCTATGTAGAAACTGTCTTTAAATGTCTATGTAACATTTTTTTAAATGGCACAATTTGATAAACGAGAAAGACAAAATTCTAAGAAGTGTGAAATGCTTGATAAATATGGAGTAATACACCGAGACCTGAGTTATACAGCAACGACATTGATAATCCATCAGTACAATCATCTAAAGTGCTGTACCATGAATGTACCACAAGAGGGAGACAAAGGAGCACAATACAACATCACTTCTGAGCCACCTGTATTGATCATGTATGCATTGATCTCTGCAATAAGACCGCCGTAATGTGCGTGCATAAGGCCAGGTTCCCACGTAGCCTAAACGCTTTGGAATTTCCGCTACGGAAGTCTGTGCGGAAACGCCGCACTATTTAAAGTACCAGCAAAGTGGAGGAGATTTTGAAAATCTCATGCCCGCGCTGCGAAAAAAACAATGCAGTGAAAACGTTAATAAATTGGCCCGCGGTGTGGAATTTAAATCCGCAGCTTGTCAATTTATGCTTTTCTGTTGCGGGTTTTCCCACTTGAATTCAATGAGGATGCAAAACCCGGAACAAATAGCCACGTGTTGAGACTTTTGCGGCGGAATCGCAGCGACTCCGCTGCAAAAATCGCAAATTAGGAAAAAAAATCATACTTCCCCTGAACTCCCTGCTTCTACCTCCAGTCCAGCCTCCTGGGATGACGTTTCATCCCATGTGACCGCTGCAGCCAATCACAGGCTGCAGTGGTCACATGGGCTGCAGTGTCATCTAGGGAGGCCGGACCGGACGGCAAAGGAGCGACGCGTCACCATGACAACAGCCAGGGTAAGTAGAAACGTTTCTTATTTTTATTTCTATGTTGCTTTCCGCAGCGGAAATTCCAGACGAAAAACCGCACCACAATCTGGACGGAATGTGCTGCGGGTTCCATGTCGAATACGCTGCATCGTTTTTACGCAGCGTATCCGACCCGTGGAAACCCGGCCTGCTAACGTTCGTATTACGACCACAGAACCCAGATCTCCTCCGGTTTAAGTAAAGTTAGATCACCTTTGGGTTTTATGGCTACCTGTTTGGTGTATTTTACCCATATTTAATGAGGGATCTATATAAGTTCTGCTGCAAGTTCACTTTAGTAGAACTATGGGGTCCGGGTGTAAACCGGGAGTACCGACAGTTAAACACAGGTACAATACGCCAGTCTGAATGAGGCCTAAATCTGTGCAGTCTTGTCATTTCAGTTGTTTGTGCTCTGAACTTCTAAGACAGGAAGTAGCTAGCTGTCTCACAGTGAGGCTGGGTTCACACAACCTATTTTCAGCTGTTTTTCGGGCCGTAAACGCCCCCAAAAATGGCAAAAAATGCGGGGACTGAATGCCTCCAAATATCTCCCAATTGATTTCAATGGGAAAAACTGCGTTTCGTTCCCACAGGGCATTTTTTACGTGGCCGTTTTTAAAAACGGACGCTTGAAAAAACGCCTGGTAAAAAGAAGTGCATGTCACTTCTTGAGCCGTTTTTGGAGGCGTTTTTCATTGACTCAATAGAAAAACAGCTTCGAAAATGGCCGTAAAAAAAACGCAGCAAAAAAAGCAAGTTGCTTAAAAAAACGGCTGAAAATCAGAGTCTGTTTTCGCTTGAAAACAGTTTTATATTTTACGGCCATTTTTAGTTTGTCGTGTGAACATATACTTAGGCTGGGTTCACACGACCTATTTTCAGAGGTAATGGAGGCGTTTTTTTACGCCTCGAATTACGTCTGAAAAAACGGCTCCAATATGTCGGCAAACATCTGCCCATTACTTTCAATGGGCTTTACGATGTTCTGTGCCGACGACCTGTCATTTTACGCGTCGTTGTCAAAAGACGGCGCATAAAATAACAGCCTCGTCAAAAGAAGTGCAGGACACTTCTTGGGACGTAATTGGAGCCGTTTTTCATTGACTCGAGTGAAGAACAGCTCCAAATTACAGCCGTAAAAGACGCCGTGAAAAACGCGAGTGCATGAAATAACGTCTGAAATTCAGGAGCGGTTTTCTCCTGAAAACAGCAGATGTTTGCCGACGTATTGGAGCCGGTTTTTCAGACGTAATTCGAGGCGTAAAAAAACGCCTCCATTACGTCTGAAAATAGGTCGTGTGAACCCAGCCTAAGTGTCATGTTAGCTCTCATCAGGCTGCATTTTCTGTGACATGGTCATCTTCCCTCTTTCAGCTCTTCTCCTACTCCCATCCCTCTTAGACTATGTTCACACGCAAACTCAAAAACGTCTGAAAATACAGAGCTATTTTCAAGGGAAAACAGCTCCTGATTTTCAGACATTTTTTAAGTCACTCTCGATTTTCGCTGCGTTTTACGACCGTTTTTGGAGCTGTTTTCTATAGAATCAATAAAAAACGGCTCCGAAAACGTCCCAAGAAGTGACATGCACTTCTTTTTCACTGCCGTTTTTTAGGGGGAGTTCACACAGAGTTTTTTGCGCCGAAAATGCCTCCCATTGATTTCAATGGGAGGCAGAGGCGTTATTTTTCCCCACGAGCGGAAAATCCGGCTCGCGGTAAAAAGAAGCGACATGCCCTATCTTCGGGCATTTACGACTCAGACCTCCAATTGACATCAATGGGAGGCAGAGAAAGCGTATTTTGCTGCGTTTTATGCCCGCGGGCGAAAATTTGCGTGCAGGCAGAGGAAAATGACCTATGTTAGTCTATGGGGCCGTTCAGACAGTCCGTGATTTTCACGCAGCGTGTGTCCGCTGCGTAAAACTCATGACATGTCCTATATTTGCCCGTTTTTCGCGTATCACGCACCCATTGAAGTCAATGGGTGCGTGAAAACCGCGCACGGCACACGGACGCAGCCACGCATCCTATGCTGATGACACACGGACCTTTTGCGCGCGCAAAACAGCTCCGTATATTCAGATGTTTTTGGCCACTGCGTGTAAACATACCCTTAGAGTATGTTCACACGCTTAACAAAAAACCTCTGAAAATACGGAGCTGTTTTCAGGCAAAAACAGCTCCTGATTTTCAGACGTTTTTTTTTAACAACTCGCGTTTTTCGCGGTGTTTTTTACGGCCGTTTTTGGAGCTGTTTTTCAATGGAGTCAATGAAAAACGGCTCCAAAAACGTCCCAAGAAATGTCCTGCACTTCTTTTGACAAGCCGTCATTTTATGCGCCGTATTTTGACAGCGACGCGTAAAATAAAGGCTCGTGGGAACAGAACATCGTATAACCCATTGCAAGCAATGGGCAGATGTTTGTAGGCGTATTAGTGGCATTTTTTCAGGCGTAATTCGAGGCGTAAAACACCCGAATTACGCCTGACAACAGTGCGTGTGAACATACCCTCACTCAGTTGTTCCTCCTACAAATTTGGGAATAAATTGACATCTGGGTGTTACCAGTTAGGGGTGTGTCCCAACACTGTCTGCCAATGTATAGTCTGACTGTGCAGGAACACACACCTTTGACAAAGAGAATGGTAACATCCAGTTATTAATTTATTCATACATTTCTAGGAGGAATAACAGAGGAATAATGTAAGAAAATACGCTCCATAATTGGGATTTTGTGGGGAATACGAGTATTTACTAAAACAGACATATCAGTGGAGGTGACGTGTCCTTTTGAGGGGTGCCTTAGGTAAGCACCTTGATAACACTCAGAGTTAAGATAATGTAGTAGGCTTAGCTGCAGTCCTATGTAAAACCACATCGTATCGCCAAACTCAGCTCTGCTACATACAGTTTCTGCACAAAGATTGCACATTGAGTACAAGGCTACACCATCCCTTCTTGTATGATCCAGCGGTCCAGTCGATCATGCAGTGATACCACCCCCATCTGAGTATGCCCGCTGCATAGAAGGGTTCTGCCCTCTCTATACCCAACACTGTGACCCTCGTGTAAAAAAAAGATTTGTGGCTGCTCAATCTGTGTCCAATTGCTGCACTAAACACTCCAGCATGTACGTAAGAGACGTTATTAGTGTTAATGTCCCTTGTTATGAGCAATTAGGGGTGAATGAAAGGGAGAGCGCAGAATTTAGTGGCAGCTGGACGCATTAACCCTTCGTCTGCTGTCCTATTCTATGTAATTGTTGGCTGGTTTCCAACTTGTCCTATTAAAAGACGCAGTAAGGAAAAATATTGTATCATATAATATAATTACTGTCACTGGTATATAGGAATCCCGGAGTTGCGGGAATATTCTTTTCAGCCATTTCATGGTTATATGTGTTTATGGAAAGCTGGGTGACAACCAATGGGGCTGCCACAGGGGGTTGTTTCTTTGCTTTCCCTGATTCCTGAAAGCATAATTGTATTTATGCATCCCCTCTGTCCCATGTCTCTGCATATCTTGACCCTAATGCCGTTCAGGAGTCTTGGAAAGCTGGGTGACAACCATTGTTGCTGTCACAAGGGTCATCTTGTAGTCGTATATGATTCCTGAATGGTAGATGTTCCCAGCTATGTAGCCTTTCTCTGACATATCTTTCCATAACTAGACCCATAGGCCATTCAGGAGTCTTGGAAAGCTGGGTGACAATCATTATGGCTGACTCGTCCCATAACTCTCCCTGATTCTTGAAGGGAAGAGCTACTTAGTGTTGCATCCCCTCTCTGCTATAGCTCTGCATTACTAGACCCATTCAGGAGTCTTGGAAAGCTGGGTGACAACCCATGTTAAAGCCATATTATACTTCACACTATTTCTGTGGGGTCATTGAAAAATTAGTTCTTGGAAGTACCATAATCGCTGTATTACGCTCATGTGAAACTGGCCTACGGCACACGGTGACGTACTCTAAGGCCCCAGCACACGACGTAAAAATCGTCCGTAATTGTGAATCGCGGCCGTGATTACGGGCGCGGCCGTGTGCATGGGTCCTTAGGGCTCATGTCTGCTGTGGGCCCATATTCTACCTCCTTGTGCTGCTGATTTTATAACGGGGCACACGGCTGTTCTTTCTTGTGGTTTCCTTATGACATAATAGCGCTATGCCGTATAAGACTGAATTCACACATGCAGTTTTTGATGCAGCTTTTTATAGCTAAAGTCAAGAGTGGATCCAAAAAGGAAAGTATAAAGGAAAAACGAATCTCTCCTCGCTTATGGATCTACTCCTATGTTTGGCTTAAAAACTTGCTTCAAAAACTTTGTGTCTGATTCCAGCCTTAGTACCTATACACACCACCGTGCAGTATTTAGGTCAGTAAATAATGCCGCGGAATGTCATCCGCATTTGCGGACCGCGCTCACAGTAATAACTATAGGAGCACGGTCCATAAATGGGAAAAATAGGACGTCCTATTTTTTGCGGCTCGTTTCTACGGCCCGGACACACACCTGTAAATATACGGGAAGGTGTCCGTGACCAATAGAAATGAATGGGTGCGCAATTTCATCCCTAATTACGATGAAAACGACAATCCTGTGCGTGGGGCCTTAGTGTGTATTCACATGGTTCCGTTTTGATGTGTTTTTTGCTGCGCTGGCCAAAAACCGCACTGCAAAACCGAATGCGTTTTTACCACGATTCGTCACAGTTTCCATGATTACTGAAAAATAGTCGCAGCAAAAAGCCGAGGTAAAAATGCATGCAGTATTGAAGTGCGGGTTTTGACCATGCGGCGAAACTGCACTGGGTGAATACACTCTAATAAGGCCGGGTTCACACAGAGTTTTTTGCAGGCGGAAATTATGCCTCAAAATTCCATTTGGAAGTTTGAGGAAGATTTTCCTCTCCCTGCACTCCGATTTTCGCTGCGTTTTTCGCCCACGGCCATTGAGCGCTGCGGCCATAAAACGCCCCGAAATACGCTTTCTCTGCTTCCCATTGATTTCAATGGGAGGTCAGAGGCGTAAACGCCCGAAGATAGAGCATGGCCCTTCTTTCTCCCGCGAGAGGCATTTTCGGGCCGTTTTTGACGAGTTTTGCGGTGCGGTTTCCGCGTCAAAAAACTCGTAAAAAAACTCAGTGTGAACATGCTTAGCAAAAAACGTCTGAAATACGGAGATATTCAAGGGAAAAGAGCTCCTGATTTTCAGACGTTTTTTAAGCCACTTGCGTTTTTTGCTGCGTTTTTACTGCCGTTTTTGGAGCTTTTTTCTATAGAGTCAATGAAAAATGGCTCCAAACACGGCTCAAGAAGTGACATGCACCACTTTGTCGCGGGAATTTATTTACGCGGCCGTTTTTAAAAAACAGCTGCGTAAAAAAAACACCCAGTCAGAACAGAACACCGTTTTTCCCATTGAAATCAATGGGCAGATCTTTAGAGGCGTTCTGCTTGCGATTATTTGGCCGTTTACGGCCCAAAAAACGGCCGAAAATAAGCCCTGTGAACAGCCTAGCTATTGTATTCTCCGCTATGAGTCTTGCTAGAATTGTATAGACCGCTACAGGGGAAAATCTACTTAAAGGGGTTCTCTGTTTTGGACAATCCCTAGTTGTTAGAAGGGCCCCATGACAATAAGCAGATCACTAAGTGTCCCCCTGCTGGAACCCCCCAGCGATCAGCCGGAATCTGTGGGGAAACTTGGATTCAGGTCACAGCGCAAGATATACGGTCGCTGCTCTGTATACAGGATACTAAGCAACTGTCTCTGAAAAAGTTAAAATATTTTTCAATAAAAAGTTATTACAAAGTTAAACCAATCACACTGATACACTGTTTTATATAAAAAAATAATAATAATAATAATAGTTTTCAAAGGTGTACATAGCCTTTAAGGGCATGTTCACACAGGGCAGAGATTGTGCGTAAAAGAACAGGGCGCCACAGGGAATTAGTCCGAAAAAACTCACAAAATTGTGGTGTCGTTTTTTCGACCGGAATGTCTGCTGCGGAAAACTGCACGATAAAAAAACAAAACAAAAAAAATTCATACTTGCATAGTCCCGGCGACGCATCCCTCCTCCGTCCTGCTGCCCGGCCTCCTGCGATGACGTTTCATCCCATGTTACCCCGGCACCTGGAATGAAACGTCATCCCAGAAGGCCGGCCTGGAGGAAGAAGCACAGAATTCTGGGTAAGTATAACATTTTTGAGAGTTGCGTTTATCGCAGCTTTTCCGACGCAAAAATAGCAACATCTGCTATTTGTTGCGGGTTTTACCTCCCCATTGAATTCAGTGGGAAAAGCCCGCAACAAAAAAGCAGCAATTACACAAATACAATTGATATGCTGCGGATTAAAAAAAACGCACCGCAGGTCAATTTCTGAACGATTTTTCCGCTCATCATTTACGCAGCGTGTGGATGAGATTTAATTTGAAATTTCACCCACTTTGCTGCTACTCTATTATGCTGTGGATTTTCCACAACGAATTCCGTTGCGGGAAATCCGCAGTATTTACGCTACATGTGAACTCAATCTATTTGCCCTATTAGTCTTGCTAGAATTTTATAGACCGCTACAGGGGAAAATCTACTTAAAGAGGCTCTGTCACCAGATTTTGCAACCCCTATCTGCTATTGCAGCAGATCGGCGCTGCAATGTAGATTACAGTAACGTTTTTATTTTTAAAAAACGAGCATTTTTGGCCAAGTTATGACCATTTTTGTAGTTATGCAAATGAGGCTTGAAAAAGTCCAAGTGGGCGTGTTTAAAAGTAAAAGTCCAAGTGGGCGTGTATTATGTGCGTACATCGGGGCGTTTTTAATACTTTTACTAGCTGGGCGTTCTGACGAGAAGTATCATCCACTTCTCTTCAGAACGCGCAGCTTCTGGCAGTGCAGACACAGCGTGTTCTCGAGAGATCAACGCTGTGACGTCACTCACAGGTCCTGCATCGTGTCAGACGAGCGAGGACACATCGGCACCAGAGGCTACAGTTGATTCTGCAGCAGCATCGGCGTTTGCAGGTAAGTAGCTACATCGACTTACCTGCAAACGCTGATGCTGCTGCAGAATCAACTGTAGCCTCTGGTGCCGATGTGTCCTCGCTCGTCTGACACGATGCAGGACCTGTGAGTGACGTCACAGCGTGATCTCTCGAGAACACGCTGTGTCTGCACTGCCAGAAGCTGGGCGTTCTGAAGAGAAGAGGATGATACTTCTCGTCAGAGCGCCCAGCTAGTAAAAGTATTAAAAACGCCCCGATGTACGCACATAATACACGCCCACTTGGACTTTTACTTTAAACACGCCCACTTGGACTTTTGCAAGCCTCATTCGCATAACTACAAAAATGGTCATAACTTGGCCAAAAATGCTCGTTTTTTAAAAATAAAAACGTTACTGTAATCTACATTGCAGCGCCGATCTGCTGCAATAGCAGATAGGGGTTGCAAAATCTGGTGACAGAGCCTCTTTAAAGGTTTTTTTTGTTTTGGACAGTCCCTACTTTTGGAAGGGTCCCCTGATAATAAGCAGAAAAGACGGCTCCAATACGCCTGCAAACATCTGCACATTGCTTGCAATGGGTTTTACAATGTTCAGTTCAGATGAGGTGTAATTTTACGCGTCACTGTCAAAAGACGGCGCGTAAAAAGAGGCCCGCGGAGAAGAAGTGCCTGTCACTTCTTTGGACGTTTTTGGAGCCGTTTTTCATTGACTCCATTGAAAAACAGCTCCAATTACATCCGTAATGGACGCCACGAAAAACACGTGCACTTACAAAAACTTCTGAAATTCAGGAGCTGTTTTCGCCTGAAATCCTCTCCGTATTTTCAGGCGTATTTTGTTTAGACGTGTGAACATACCCTTACACTACATTAAAGCTTGTATATTTGCCGCATCTACTGTCTGGTCCGGATGCAGGATCGGGTTCAAAATTCTGGCTTCAATTTGGGGTCGGAATCCACATTCAGGTCGATAGGGACAGACCCTATACATATATAGCAAGTGCGCCATATTATATTACAGCAAAAATAGACAAAATGGGCAGAGGTTTTTTCCACATCTGTCGGGGTGTAGGAATGCCTGAAAACCAACATTAAAGGATAGATATTATTAACACAATCGTCTGTCAGCGCGGGGCCCGGGGAATGACAGCTATCTCTCAATAATTCTCCCCAAATAACTGTTCCCAGATTGCTATTTGTAGTCAGATACCGACCTCTGACCCCTCCGTTCTTGGGCTGAGCTCTCAGATGGTCGTAAGTGGGGACCATTTGCCCTAATTGAGGAGAATTAAGCTAGAAATACCCTTGTTAAAGGGGCGGAGAGGTTTTCTGGCTCAGGCCGCCCGCTGAGCCAAAGTGTAAGGGGCGCTATTGTGTACAAATATGAGATGCGGCTGTTTTCTTGACCTTGCGGTTGTTTCTAGACGGTGTGGTGAGGGAACATTTCTATCAATAAAAAAAATGATTGCTCTGACCTGGGTTATATGAAATATGGACAGTATTTGGTAAAGTGAAGCTCAGGGTTGAAGCCTCTTAAAGGGGTTAGTCAGTAGTAAAAAAAACATAGCTTCTTTTTTCCTAAAACAGCGCCACACCTGTCCATGGGTTGTGTCTGGTATTGCAGCTGAGCTCTATTTAACTGAATAGAGCTCAGTTGCAGTACCACTTGCAACCTGTAGATAGGTGTGGCGCTGTTTTTGGCGGAAAGCAGCCATGTTTTTCTAATCATTGACAACCCATTTTAAATTATTAGGTTTGGAAAGTGCATATGGGGCAAATTCTTTATAGAGTATCAGAATCAGGTGATTATGATAATGGCGGCTGGAAACTTCTTTGTGTAGTATGGCAATGTTCACGATGTCCGCTGTGGACTGGCCTGTGAGTCCAGCCTAAGGGTATGTTCACACGCCCTATCTACGGACGTAATTCGGGCGTTTTACGTCTCGAATTACGTCCGAAAATACGTCTCCAAACCGCCGGCAAACATCTGCCCATTGAAATCAATGGGGTTACGATGTTCTGTGCACACGGGCATTTTTTTAAAAAGACACCCGCGTCAAAGAAGTGCCTGTCACTTCTTGAGACATAATTGGAGACGTTCTTCGTTGGCTTTTTCATTGAAAAACAGCTCCAATTATGTCCGTAATTGCCGCCTCGAAAAAACGGTATAATACTATTATATTCAGGAGCACAGTGTACAGTACTATTATATTCAGGAGCACAGTGTATAGTACTATTATATTCAGGAGCACAGTGTATAGTACTATTATATTCAGGAGCACAGTGTATAGTATTATTATATTCAGGAGTACAGTGTATAGTACTATTATATTCAGGAGCACAGTGTATAGTACTATTATATTCAGGAGTACAGTGTATAGTACTATTATATTCAGGAGTACAGTGTATAGTACTATTATATTCAGGAGCACAGTGTATAGTACTATTATATTCAGGAGCACAGTGTATAGTACTATTATATTCAGGAGTACAGTGTATAGTACTATTATATTCAGGAGCACAGTGTATAGTACTATTATATTCAGGAGCACAGTGTATAGTACTATTATATTCAGGGGCACAGTGTATAGTACTATTATATTCAGGAGTACAGTGTATAGTGCTATTATATTCAGGAGCACAGTGTATAGTACTATTATATTCAGGAGCACAGTGTATAGTACTATTATATTCAGGAGTACAGTGTATAGTACTATTATATTCAGGAGCACAGTGTATAGTACTATTATATTCAGGAGCACAGTGTATAGTACTATTATATTCAGGAGCACTTTGTATAGTACTATTATATTCAGGAGCACAGTGTATAGTACTATTATATTCAGGGGCGCAGTGTATAATACTATTATATTCAGGAGCACAGAGTATAGTACTATTATATTCAGGAGCACAGAGTATAGTACTATTATATTCAGGAGCACAGTGTATAGTACTATTATATTCAGGAGTACAGTGTATAGTACTATTATATTCAGGAGTACAGTGTATAGTACTATTATATTCAGGAGTACAGTGTATAGTGCTATTATATTCAGGAGCACAGTGTATAGTACTATTATATTCAGGAGCACAGTGTATAGTACTATTATATTCAGGAGCACAGTGTATAGTACTATTATATTCAGGAGCACAGTGTATAGTACTATTATATTCAGGAGTACAGTGTATAGTACTATTATATTCAGGGGTGCAGTGTAAGGTAGTATTATATTCAGGAGCACAGTGTATAGTACTATTATATTCAGGAGTACAGTGTATAGTACTATTATATTCAGGAGCGCAGTGTATAGTACTATTATATTCAGGAGCACAGTGTATAGTACTATTATATTCAGGAGCGCAGTGTATAATACTATTATATTCAGGAGTACAGTGTATAGTACTATTATATTCAGGAGTACAGTGTATAGTACTATTATATTCAGGAGCACAGTGTATAGTACTATTATATTCAGGAGCACAGTGTATAGTACTATTATATTCAGGAGTACAGTGTATAGTACTATTATATTCAGGAGTACAGTGTATAGTACTATTATATTCAGGAGCACAGTGTACAGTACTATTATATTCAGGAGCACAGTGTATATTACTATTATATTCAGGAGCACAGTGTATATTACTATTATATTCAGGAGTACAGTGTATAGTACTATTATATTCAGGAGCACAGTGTATATTACTATTATATTCAGGAGTACAGTGTATAGTACTATTATACTCAGGAGCACAGTGTATAATACTATTATATTCAGGAGTACAGTGTATAGTACTATTATATTCAGGAGTACAGTGTATAGTACTATTATATTCAGGAGCACAGTGTATAGTACTATTATATTCAGGAGCACAGTGTATATTACTATTATATTCAGGAGTACAGTGTATAGTACTATTATACTCAGGAGCACAGTGTATAATACTATTATATTCAGGAGTACAGTGTATAGTACTATTATATTCAGGAGTACAGTGTATAGTACTATTATATTCAGGAGCACAGTGTATAGTACTATTATATATAGGTGCACAGTGTATAGTACTATTATATTCAGGAGTACAGTGTATGGTACTATTATATTCAGGAGTACAGTGTATAGTACGATTATATTCAGGAGCACAGTGTATAGTACGATTATATTCAGGAGTTCAGTGTATAGTACTATTATATTCAGGAGCACAGTGTATAGTACTATTATATTCAGGGGCACAGTGTATAGTACTATTATATTCAGGGGCACAGTGTATAGTGCTATTATATTCAGGAGTACAGTGTATAATACTATTATATTCAGGAGCACAGTGTATAGTACTATTATATTCAGGAGCACAGTGTATAGTACTATTATATTCAGGAGTACAGTGTATGGTACTATTATATTCAGGAGTACAGTGTATAGTACTATTATATTCAGGAGCACAGTGTATAGTACTATTATATTCAGGAGCACAGTGTATAGTACTATTATATTCAGGAGCACAGTGTATAGTACTATTATATTCAGGAGCACAGTGTATAGTACTATTATATTCAGGAGCACAGTGTATAGTACTATTATATTCAGGAGCGCAGTGTATAGTACTATTATATTCAGGAGTACAGTGTATAGTATTATTATATTCAGGAGCGCAGTGTATAGTATTATTATATTCAGGAGCACAGTGTATAGTACTATTATATTCAGGAGCACAGTGTATAGTACTATTATATTCAGGAGTACAGTGTATAGTACTATTATATTCAGGAGCACAGTGTACAGTACTATTATATTCAGGAGCACAGTGTACAGTACTATTATATTCAGGAGCACAGTGTATAGTACTATTATATTCAGGAGCACAGTGTATAGTACTATTATATACAGGAGTACAGTGTATAGTACTATTATATTCAGGAGTACAGTGTATAGTACTATTATATTCAGGAGTACAGTGTATAGTACTATTATATTCAGGAGTACAGTGTATAGTACTATTATATTCAGGAGTACAGTGTATAGTACTATTATATTCAGGAGTACAGTGTATAATACTATTATATTCAGGAGTACAGTGTATAGTACTATTATATTCAGGAGCACAGTGTATAGTACTATTATATACAGGAGTACAGTGTATAGTACTATTATATTCAGGAGTACAGTGTATAGTACTATTATATTCAGGAGTACAGTGTATAGTACTATTATATTCAGGAGTACAGTGTATAGTACTATTATATTCAGGAGTACAGTGTATAGTACTATTATATTCAGGGCACAGTGTATAATACTATTATATTCAGGAGTACAGTGTATAGTACTATTATATTCAGGAGCACAGTGTATAGTACTATTATATACAGGAGTACAGTGTATAGTACTATTATATTCAGGAGTACAGTGTATAGTACTATTATATTCAGGAGTACAGTGTATAGTACTATTATATTCAGGAGTACAGTGTATAGTACTATTATATTCAGGAGTACAGTGTATAGTACTATTATATTCAGGAGTACAGTGTATAGTATTATTATATTCAGGAGTACAGTGTATAATACTATTATATTCAGGAGCACAGTGTATAGTACTATTATATTCAGTAGTACAGTGTATAGTACTATTATATTCAGGAGCACAGTGTATGGTACTATTATATTCAGGGGCACAGTGTATAGTACTATTATATTCAGAAGTACAGTGTATAGTACTATTATATTCAGGAGCGCAGTGTATAGTACTATTATATTCAGGAGTACAGTGTATAGTACTATTATATTCAGGAGTACAGTGTATAGTACTATTATATTCAGGAGCACAGTGTATAGTACTATTATATTCAGGAGTACAGTGTATAGTACTATTATATTCAGGAGTACAGTGTATAGTACTATTATATTCAGGAGTACAGTGTATAGTACTATTATATTCAGGAGTACAGTGTATAGTACTATTATATTCAGGGGCACAGTGTACAGTACTATTATATTCAGGAGCACAGTGTATAGTACTATTATATTCAGGAGCACAGTGTATAGTACTATTATATTCAGGAGCACAGTGTATAGTACTATTATATTCAGGAGCACAGTGTATAGTACTATTATATTCAGGAGCACAGTGTATAGTACTATTATATTCAGGAGTACAGTGTATAGTACTATTATATTCAGGAGTACAGTGTATAGTACTATTATATTCAGGAGCACAGTGTATAGTACTATTATATTCAGGAGCACAGTGTATAGTACTATTATATTCAGGAGCACAGTGTATAGTACTATTATATTCAGGAGCACAGTGTATAGTACTATTATATTCAGGAGTACAGTGTATAGTACTATTATATTCAGGAGTACAGTGTATAGTACTATTATATTCAGGAGCACAGTGTATAGTATTATTATATTCAGGAGCGCAGCGTATAGCACTATTATATTCAGGAGTACAGTGTATAGTACTATTATATTCAGGGCACAGTGTATAGTAATATTATATTCAGGGCACAGTGTATAGTAATATTATATTCAGGAGTACAGTGTATAGTACTATTATATTCAGGGGCATAGTTCATGATACTATTATATTTAGAAGAATAGAGTGTGGCATCATGAGAAATGTAATCTTCATTTATAGGTGGATGTCGGAAAAGTGAGGAGCTGAAGAAATGGGCCGTGCCCGGAAAAGTCTGGACCAGATGGAGAAAAAAGAGAAAAAGAACAAAAAAGAATCTGAGACATCACCTGTGAGGCACTCAATGTAAATGTTTATTCGCCCTGTGACTGATCAGTACTGTAGTCACTGTATGATCTGCAGCGACATGACGGATTGTAGCATTCTTTTATGTTAACCCCTTCCCGCTCCTTGACGTACTATTACGTCATGGCAGCTGTATCGTTCGCGCTCCATGCCGTAATAGTACGTCTCAGGAGTAACGGCCGTTTCGGCCGTCCTCCCGACACATACAGGAGCTGTGACGCTGCTGTCTTGTTCAGCAGCTGTCACAGCTCCTACAGCGGGGACCGATCGCTGTGTCCCCGCTGATTAACCCCTTAAAAGCCGCGTTCTATAGAGATCGCGGCTTTTTAGGGGTTAAGCTGCCATCGCCGGCCTGCTACGCGACAGCGGCCGGCGATGGTGACTATGGCAACCGGACACCAAACAATGGCGTCCGGCTATGCCATAGACGGAAGCCTAGTGGGTCCTGACAACGTCAGGACCCACTATGCTTGCTGTCAGTGAGTAGCTGACAGTTCTAATACACTGCACTACGCATGTAGTGCAGTGTATTAGATTAGCGATCAGGGCCTCCTGCCCTCATGTCCCCTAGTGGGACAAAGTAATAAAGTAAAAAAAAAGTTAAAAAAAGATGTGTAAAAATAAGAAAATAAAAGTTTTAAAAGTAATAAAAGTAAAAGTCCCACTTTTTCCCTTATCAGTCATTTATTATTAATAAAAATATATAAACAAACAAATAAACTATACATAATTGGTATCGCCGCGTCCGTAACGGCCTGAACTACAAAATTATTTTGTTATTTATCCCGCACGGTGAACGCCGTAAAAAAAAATATTAATAAACCGTACCACAATCACAATTGTTTGGTCACTTCACCTCCCAAAAAATGGAATAAAAAGAGATCAAAAAGTCGCATGTACCTAAAAATGGTACTGATGGAAAATACAGTTCGTTACGCAAAAAATAAGTCCTCGCACGGCTTTATTGATTGAAAAATAAAAACGTTCTGGCTCTTAGAATAAGGCAACACAAAAAGTGAATGATTGTTTACAAAACGTATTTTATTGTGCAAACGCCATAAGACATAAAAAAAAACTATAAACATCTGGTATCGCCGTAATCGTATCGCCCCGCAGAATAAAGTGAATATGTCATTTATAGCGCACGGTGAACGCTGTAAAAAAAAAAGTATACAAAAACAATAGTAGAATTGCTGTTTTTTAGTCACCACGCCACCTAAAAATGGAATAAAAACTGATCAAAAAGTCGCATGCACCCCATGAAAACTACAATGGATTCCTCAAGGGGTCTAGTTTCCAAATTGGGGTCACTTTTGGGGGGTTTCCAATGTTTTGGCACCACAAGACCTCTTCAAACCGGACATGGTGCCTAATAAAAAAGAGGGCTCAAAATCCGCTAGGTGCTCCTTTGCTTCGGAGGCCGGTGCTTCAGTCCATTACCGCCCGAGGGCAACATGTGGGATATTTCTCTAAACTGCAGAATCTGGGCAATAAGTATTGAGTTGCGTTTCTCTGATAAATCCTTTTGTGTTATAAAAAAAATGGTATAAAAAGAGTAAATTTCACCTCTACTTTGCTCTAAATTTCTGTGAAACACCTAAAGGGTTCATAAACTTTCTAAATGCTGTTGTGAATACTTTGAGGGGTCTAGTTTCTAAAATGGGGTGTTTGATAGGGGTTTCTAATATATGGGCCCCTCAAAGCAACTTCAGAAATTAACTGGAACCTAAAAAAATAAATAAATGAGGCAATACTTCATTTCTTACATTATACTGATAATGAGCCGTGCCCACTCCGAGATGACCCCAGTTTTGACCGTTTGTATAAACGGAGACCCCTATTAGACCGTTCCAGTGCCCGGTTTTCCCAAGCATACACCCCCGAGAAGTGTTTTTCTATTGATGAGTCCCTGGTACATTTTAAAGGGAGGGTTCAATTCCGCCAGTACCTGCCAGGTAAGAGGGCAAGGTATGGCGTGAAGATGTATAAGCTGTGTGAGAGGGCATCAGGGTATACCTACAGGTTTAGGATATATGAAGGAAAGGCCACCCCCAAACCAGACTGCATCCTGGACTACAATAGGTACATGGGAGGGATGGACTTGTCAAATCAAGTCCTGAAGCCCTACAGCGCCATGCGGTGTGGTATAAGAAGCTGGCCGGGCACATCATACAGATGGCTTTGTACAATGCGTACGTGCTACGTCGATATTCAGGCCAGAGGGGAACTTTCCTGGAATTTCAAGATCTAATCTTTAGGGACCAGGAAGGGGGGGCACCCAGTACTTCTGGAAGCGAGACCACACGCATCGTACCAGGGCAACACTTTCCAGGAGAAGTTCCCCAAACCGGTGGAAAGGGAAAGAGTCAAAAGAGGTGCAGAGTCTGCTATAAGAGGGAGATAAGGAAGAACACAATATACCAATGTGACACGTATCCCGAAAAACCAGGGCTCTGTATAAAAGATTGTTTTAAAATGTATCATACATCCCTTGATTTTTAATTTACCCTGATGCACTCCGCACAGCTTACCCCCCTCATCTTTCCCTTCTGAGCCCTGCCGTATGCCCAGGCAGCTGATAACAGCCACATGTAGGGTATTGTCGTACCCAGGAGAACCCACATTACAATTTAAGGGGTGTATATCTCCGGTGGCGCATGCTGGGCACACTATATTGGACACTGAAATGGCATATACATATATAAAATTGCAAATCTCACACTGCACCATCTGCTGCGCATTATCTTTTACACAGTACCTGTGGGGTCAAAATGCTCACTACACCTCTAGATGAATGTCTTAAGGGGTGTAGTTTTTAAAATGGGGTCACTTCTCGGGGGTTTCAACTGTACTGGTACCTCAGGGGCTTCTGCATACATGACTTAGCACCAGAAAAGCTCCAGTAGGCCAAATGGTGGTCCTTTTCTTCTGAGCCCTCCCATGGGCCCAAACAGCAGTTTATCACCACAAATGGGGTATTGCCGCACTAAGGACAAATTGGGCAACAAAATGGGGTATGTTGTTCCTTGTGAAAATAAGAAATTTTGATCAAAAATGACATCTTATTGGAAAAAATATCATTTTTTTCATTTCACAGCCCAATTCAAATAGGTGCTGTGAAAAAACTGTGCGGTCAAAATGATAACAAAAACCATAAATGAATTCCTTGAGGGGTGTAGTTTCCAAAATGGGGTCACTTCTGGTGGGTTTCCATTGCTTTGATACCTCTGGGGCTCTGCAAATGCGACATGGCACCCGAAAACCAATCCAGCAAAATCTGGACTCCAACAAACACATAGCGCTCTTTTCCGTCTGAGCCCTCCCATGGGCCCAAACGGCAGTTTATCACCACAAATGGGGTATTGCCGCACTAAGGACAAATTGGGCAACAAAATGGGGTATGTTGTTCCCTGTGAAAATAAGAAATTTTGATCAAAAATGACATCTTATTGGAAAAAATATAATTTTTTTCATTTCACAGCCCAATTCAAATAGGTGCTGTGAAAAACCTGTGCGGTCAAAATGATAACAAAAACCATAAATGAATTCCTTGAGGGGTGTAGTTTCCAAAATGGGGTCACTTCTGGTGGGTTTCCATTGCTTTGATACCTCTGGGGCTCTGCAAATGCGACATGGCACCCGAAAACCAATCCAGCAAAATCTGGACTCCAACAAACACATAGCGCTCCTTTCCTTCTGAGCCCTCCCATGGGCCCAAACGGCAGTTTATCACCACAAATGGGGTATTGCCGCACTAAGGACAAATTGGGCAACAAAATGGGGTATGTTGTTCCCTGTGAAAATAAGAAAATTTGATCAAAAATGACATTTTATTGGAAAAAATATCATTTTTTTCATTTCACAGCCCAATTCAAATAGGTGCTGTGAAAAAACTGTGCGGTCAAAATGATAACAAAAACCATAAATGAATTCCTTGAGGGGTGTAATTTCCAAAATGGGGTCACTTCTGGTGGGTTTCCATTGTTTTGATACCTCAACGCCTCTTCAAACCTGGCATGCTGCCTAAAATATATTCTAATAAAAAAGAGGCCTCAAAATGCACTAGGTGCTTCTTTGCTTCTAGGGCTTGTGTTTTAGTCCACGAGCGCACTAGAGCCACATGTGGGACATTTCTAAAAACTGCAGAATCTGGACAATACATATTTAGTAGTGTTTCTCTGGTAAAACCTTCTCTGTTACTAAAAAAAAATTGAATAAAATTGAAATTCAGCAGAAAAAATGAAATTTGCAAATTTCATTTCCACATTGCTTTAATTCCTGTGAAATGCCTGAAGGGTTAAAAAACTTTCTATATGCTGTTTTGAATACTTTGAGGGGTCTAGTTTTTAAAATGGGGTGTTTTATGGGGGTTTCTAATACATAGGCCCCTCAAATCCACTTCAGAACTGAACTGGCACCTTCAAAAAAAGGCTTTTGAAATTTTCTTAAGAATATGAGAAATTGCTGTTTATGTTCTAAACCTTGTAACGTCCAAGAAAAATAAAATAATGTTCAAAAAACGATGCCAATCTAAAGTAGACATATGGGAAATGTGAACTAGTAACTATTTTGGGTGGTATAACTGTCTGTTTTTCAAGCAGATGCATTTAAATTCTGAAAAATGCTATTTTTTGTAAATTTTCTCTAAATTTTGCAATTTTTCACAAATAAAGACTGAATATATCGACCAAATTTTACCACGAACATGAAGCCCAAAGTGTCACGAGAAAACAATCTCAGAATCGCTTGGATTGGTTTAAGCATTCCGACGTTATTACCACATAAAGTGAAATATGTCAGATTTGAAAAATGGGCTCTGAGCCTTAAGGCCCAAACTAGGCTGCGTCCTTAAGGGGTTAAATAGCAACTCCCAGCATAACCTAACCATTGTTCAGTCTATACTGGGAGCTGTTGTTTTATGTCGTACACATTTATACAGCAGGGGTTAAACTGAATTTGCAAATGATCTCTGTACTGAACTGTATTTGTTTTGGTGCTGTATATATGTACTGAGCTCGGTTCTGTTGCCGCATATATGTACTGAGCTTGGTTCTCGGTCTGTATATTTGTATTGATCTTGGTTCTGGGGCTGTATATATGTACTGAGCGTGGTTCTGGTGTGGTATATATGTACTGAGCTCGGTTCTGTTGCTGTATATATGTACTGAGCTTGGTTTTGGGGCTGTATATTTGTATTGGTCTTGGTTCTGGGGCTGTATATATGTACTAGGCTTGGTTTTTGGGCTGTATATATGTACTAGTGTAATGACGGGGGGTAGGGAAACGGACAAGTGAGCCCTAGTCTACCCGCCACTCTGTCCCTGCCTACTTGCAACGACCCGCCCTAGGCGACGGGGTACAACTGGGCGGCGGACCCTGCGCTCAGTAAGTGCACGACAAACACGACAAACATACAAGGGAATACAAGCAAGGGAAAGGGGCAGTTGCCCACGGCAACACCGTGAGCAACCAGAGTGGTGAACGAGCCGAGTCAAGCCAGGAGTGTGCGAGGTACCAAACGAAGAGCAGAAGAGTAGTCAGTAAGCCAGGGTCTGTATGGAGCAGGATCAAAATAGAAGGAGGTGTAGCTGGGCCAGGAAACCACACGAAAAGAATCACAAGCACCGAGGGACAGGAAGGGCAGGCTTAAATAGACCGAGGGCGGGAGCTAGCTGAGTCTGGCCAGGTTGCGATAGGCTCTCCCACTCCTAAGCCTGCCAGCCTGAGTGGTGGAAGCTGGAGTCAGTCTCAGGGATGTAGATTCAGGTGCTGACTGATTAATTATGGGAGTTAACCCCGAAGCTGTGCCTGGCAGATCCTTTACAACTAGGCTTGGTTCTGGGGCTGTATATATGTACTAGGCTTGGTTCTGGGGCTGTATATATGTACTAGGCTTGGTTTTTGGGCTGTATATATGTACTAGGCTTGGTTCTGGGGCTGTATTTATGTACTGAGCTTTGTTCTGGTGTGGTATATATGTACTGAGCTCGGTTCTGTTGCTGTATATATGTACTGAGCTTGGTTCTGGTGCTGTATATATGTACTGAGCTTGGTTTTGGGGCTGTATATTTGTACTGAGCTTGGTTCTGGGGCTGTATATATTTACATTCTCTTAAGGTAAAAGTAGATGTTAAAATCTACTTTTACCTCAAGAGAAGGTAAATATATATACAGTAAGGCCTCATGCACACGACCGTGCCCGCAATCACGGCCCGCGATTGCGGGCACGGCCGGCTGCTGACTGACAGCCGCATTTTCGGGCCGTGCTCCCATACAAAGTGTGGGAGCACGGCCCGCAAAATGCGAAAGAACGGACATGTTCCATAATTCCCGGAACATTTCCACGGCACTGACACCCTTCCGTAGTGCTACGGAAAGGTGTCAGTGTTCAATGAAAGTGAATGGCTCTGTTTTTGTGGACCGCGATTGCGGTCCGCAAAAACGGAGGTTTTTTACGGTCGTGTGCATGGGGCCTAGAACTAAACCCAAAAAAACATCGAGGAATCTCAGTTTTTTCCCAATTCACCCATTATATGGTACTTTAAATGGTGCAAATAAAAACTACAACTCCTCCCGCAAAAAAATAATCCTTTACACACTACTCCATTGACGTAAAAATCAAAAAGTCATAAAGCTCCTGACCACTTTAGTGTCTCAAAATATTCAGCTTTTTATATATGGCTCATTCTGCTTTTACAGCTAAATTAAAACCGTGCCAGATCTATGGCCGCCTAAACAGAAATCTGTAAATATATACGGTACAGCGTCTTCAAAGTTCTGTCTTCAGAGTTTGGGGGGGCCCAGACTTGAAAAACTGCCCGGGGCCCATGGTACTCTTAATCCGCCCCTGCCCGCCAGTATTCGGTTATTTTCCCGGTAGCCAGTTTTACTTCGGGTTAGCAACAACAGCTGATTGGGTAAGAACCTTTGACCCATGTGACTGTGTTGCTGAGGGAAAATTCTTCCTTTGCCCAGCAACAAGAGAATCATTGGGTTATTCAAAATCCAATGATCCTCAAGTTCCATCTATATAAGGAAGGTCCTAGGGTTGGGAGTTGTCTTTTGTCCTAACCTCAGGAACTGCTAGTGTGACGTTCCCGGCCCTCTTTCCCCTAATTCTGAGGAGTATTGTTCACGTCTGCATCGGAGGCTCCGTTAGGGGCCTCCATCGCAGATTCGGCCGAGATTACCAGAAACAACAGCGCAGCATGCAGCGCTATTGTCTGTGGTAAAACGACGGACACCCCGATGGAAAGTCGACGGAAACTATTAGGGTCAGTTCAGACGTTGCGTAAATACTTCAGATTTTCCGCAACAGAAAATCCGCAGCAAATACAGTAGAAGCCGAGTGGATGAGATAAAACAAATCTCCTCCACACGCTGCGTAAATAATGAGCGGAAAAAACGCTCAGAAATTTACCTGCGTTGCCGAATTTTATTCCGCAGCATGTCAATTGTATTTGCGTAAATGCTGCTTATTTGTTGCAGGTTTTTCCCATTGAATTCAATGGGGAGGTAAAAACGCAACTCAGCAAAAAAATAAATCTCATACTTACCCAGAAGTCTGTGTTCCTCCCTCCAGCGTGGCCTCTTGGGATGATGTTTAATCCCATGTGAACGTTGCAGCCAATCACAGGCTGTAGCGGTGGTCACATGGGATAAAACATCATCCCAGGAGGCCGGCTTGGGTGATGTCAGAAGGCCGGCCTCCTGGGATGAAGCTTCATCCCATGTGACCTAAGTTGCAGCCAATCACAGGCTGCAGCGGTCTCCTGGGATGAAACGTCATCCCAGGAGGCCGACCTGCTAGCTGGCCGGCTAAGTGCTGCAGTTTTCCGCAGCGGACATTTCAGGTGAAAAACTGCACCACAGTTTGGTGCGTTTTTTCGTCCGGAATTCCCTTTTACGCAGCTTATCCGCCCCCGTGTGAACTTAGCCTTAAAGTCAATGGGTTCCGTCGGCTGTAACGGAACTGTTGCTTCTGGCTTTCCCTTGTTCTGCTCCTCTGACAGAGAAGAACAACGGAACGTAACAACGCAGGTGTGAACAGAGCCTTAGCCGCTCACTGTACGAGTGGAGAGGTAGTTCATCTCTCAGGTCAGTCCGAGTTGATGGCGGGACTAGGATGTTGGAGTTTTAGTTAAATTAGAAGTTATTGTGTTTTCTTATCTATATGTTTATAAAGTAGTCCAAGCTTCATATGGCCCGATGAAGATGCCGGTGCGGCATTGAAACGCGTAGCCTGGTTTACAATAAAACATCATTAATCATCATTTGTTCCTTCATTGCGTAGCAGCGCCGGCTTTGGTCCCCCTTTTTTCCTTCAACAATTATTGAAGCTTATTGTTGGACTTTGTTGTATTCTTTAATACCTATATAATATTTAGTAAAGATGGCAGTGGCTGATTTATCCGCCATTATTTCTATAGCCACGTGGCCTAGCTATTAAACGCTGTTTTCGGGAGCAGTGTGTCACAGATCCCACATACGGCTGAGAATTCGCAGCTTTTCTGTAGCAAAAATTGCCAGACTTGTTATTTGTTGCAGAATTTCACTTCCCCCATTGAACCAATAGGGAAAGTTGCAAAAAAAAATTCAACCATTGTGCAGTCGCAGGCGGCCGATTTTTGATGCAGAAAGTTGAAAATCAATTTCATTCATCTAAATCCCGGACCTGCTGCGGAAACAACCACATTCAGATAAATGGAACTGATTTTAAGTCCCAATAAATTTCTGTAACAAAATCTGCCGCGTGTCACTGCACCCTAAGGGTATGCACACATAGTGTTTTCAGCTGTTTATTTGGCCATAAACGTCCCGAAAAACGGCTGAAAAATCGCAAGCGGACCGCCTCCAAACATCTGCCCATTGATTTCAATAGGAAATACGGCATTCTGTTCCGACGGGGCGTTTTTTTACACCTCATTTTCAAAAAACGGCGCGTAAAAAGACGCCCCGCAAAAAATAAGTACATCTCACTTCTTGGGCCGTTTTTGGAGTCGTTTTTCATTGACTCTATAGAAAAAACGCTCCAAAAACGGCCGTAAAAAGACGCCAGTTTGATTAAAAAACAGCTGAAAATCAGGAGCTGTTTTCCCTTGAAAACAGCGCCGTATTTTCATACGTTTTTTTAGTTAGGCTGGGTTCACACACCCTATTTACGGACGTAATTCGGGCGTTTTAACCTCGAATTACGTCTGAAAATGCGGCTCAAAAGCGCCGGCAAACATCTGCCCATTCATTTGAATGGGCTTTACGATGTTCTGTGCCGACCGGTCATTTTTTTTACGCGCCGCTGTCAAAAGACGGCGCGTTTAAAAGACGCCCGCGTCAAAGAAGTGCCTGTCACTTCTTGGGACGTAATTGGGGCCATTTTCCATTGACTCCATAGAAAAACAGCTCCAATTACGGCCGTAATGCACGCAGCGAAAGACGCCTGCACATGCCTTTACGTCTGAAATTCAGGAGCTGTTTTCTCCTGAAAACAGCTCCGTAATTTCAGGCGTATCGGACGTGTACGTGTGACCATACCCTAAGGCCTGGTTTACACGAGCGTGTGCGTTTTGCGCACGCAAAAAACGCAGTGTTTTGCATGCGCAAAAGGCACTTAACAGCTCCGTGTGTCAGCAGCGTATGATGCACGGCTGCGTGATTTTCACGCAGCCGCCATCATTATGACACTCCGTGGTGCTTTTCTGTTTACATTCAGAGTTTTACAGCTGTTGCGCGAATCACGCGCATCCCACGGAAGTGCTTCCGTGCGACCTGCGTGATTTTCACGCGCCCATTGACTTCAATAGGTGCGTGATGCGCGAACAACGCACAAATATAGGACATGTCGTGAGTTTTTCGCAGCGGACTCACGCTGAGCAAAACTCACGGACTGTCTGCACTGCCCCATAGACTAACATAGGTCCGTGCGAGGCGCGTGAAAATCACACGCGTTGTACGGACGTAATACACGTTCGTGTAAACAAGCCCTTAGCGTGTGAACATACCCATAGGGCATGTTCAGACGTGGCAGAATTTTTCCGTTGCAAATGTTGCCGCAGATTCGGGGCAATTACACAATGAATCTGCAGCAACATTTGCATACTTGTCAGGTAATTCAGACATTGCGGATATCACAGCGGACCTGCGACGGATTTTAGTTTTTGCATTGCAAAGGCTGAAATACGCAGTGAAATTCCGCTTCTTCTCCGCAATTTAATGTGCATGCTGCGGAGGGAAAACTCTGCACCGCAGCCTGATTTCGTCACAGTTATTTTCTGCAACGTCTGAACTAAGTTTAGAGTCAATGAAAAACGGCTCCAAAAACACCTCAAGAGGTGACATGCACTTCTTTTTTGAGGGCGTCTTTTTACGCACCATTTTTTGAAAATGAGGCGTAAAAAACCGCCCCGTCGGAATAGAACGCCGTATTTCCCATTGAAATCAATGGGCAGATGTTTGTAGGCGTTCTGCATCCGTTTATTCAGACGTTTTTTGAGGCATAAACGCCCTGAAAACACTCCGTGTGCACATACCCTAAGGGTATGTGCACACGCAGTGACCAAAAACGTCTGAAAAGACGGAGCTGTTTTCAGACGTTTTTGTAGCAAACCGCGTTTTTAGCTGCGTTTTTTACGGCTGTTTTTGGAGCTATTTTTCAATGGAGTCAATAAAAAACGCCTCTAAAAACGTCCCAAGAAGTGTCCTGCACTTCTTTTGATGAGCCGTCATTTTACGCGCCGTATTTTGACAGCGACGCGTAAAATAAAGGCTCGTGGAAACAGAACATTGTAAGTCCCATTGCAAGCAATGGGCAGATGTTTGTAGGCGTAATGGAGCCGTTTTTTCAGGCGTAATTCAAGGCGTAAAACGCCAGAACACAGCTCCGTAATTTCAGACGTATTTTGCTACTGCGTGTGAACATACACTTAGGGTATGTTCACACAGCCAAATTTCAGACGTATACGAGGCGTATTTTGCCTCGTTTTACGTCTGGAAATACGTCTCAAATACGTCGGCAAACATCTGCCCATTCATTTGAATGGGTTTGCCGACGTACTGTGCAGACGACCTGTTATTTACGCGTCGTCGTTTGACAGCTGTCAAACGACGATGCGTAAAAATACAGCCTCGTCAAAAGAAGTGCAGGACACTTCTTTGGACGTTTTTGGTGCTGTTTTCTCATAGACTCCAATGAAAACAGCTCCAAAAACGGACGTTAAAAACGCAGCGAAAACGGCGCGGAAAACGCCGCGAAAAATGCGAGTTGGTAAAAAAACGTCTGAAAAACAGGGTCTGTTTCCCCTTGAAAACAGCTCTGGATTTTCAGACGTTTTTGTTGACTACGTGTGAACATACCCTTAGGGTAACAGACCCTGTTTTTCAGACGTTTTTTTACCAACTCGCATTTTTCGCGGCGTTTTTCGCGCCGTTTTCGCGGCGTTTTTAACGTCCGTTTTTGGAGCTGTTTTCATTGGAGTCTATGAGAAAACAGCACCAAAAACGTCCAAAGAAGTGTCCTGCACTTCTTTTGACGAGGCTGTATTTTTACGCATCGTCGTTTGACAGCTGTCAAACGACGACGCGTAAATAACAGGTCGTCTGCACAGTACGTCGGCAAACCCATTCAAATGAATGGGCAGATGTTTGCCGACGTATTGGAGCCGTATTTTCAGACGTAAAACGAGGCATGAGGGTATGTTCACACGCTGAGAGGCAGTTACGTGTGAAAAGACAGACTGTTAACAGCTGCCTCGTTTCACACGTAAAAGCTCCTCCTCGTAATTTACGAGGCGTCTGAGACGCTCGTAAACCTTGAGCCGTGCTTCATTGATTTCAATGAAGAACGGCTCAAATTACGTGGCAAAGAAGTGCCCTGCACTTCTTTGCCGAGGCAGTAATTTTACGCGTCGTAGTTTGACAGCTGTCAAACGACGACTCGTAAATAACAGGTCGTCTGCACAGTACGTCGGCAAACCCATTCAAATGAATGGGCAGATGTTTGCCGACGTATTGTAGCCATATTTTCAGACGTAAAACGAGGCATAATACGCCTCGTATACGTCTGAAATTTGGCCGTGTGAACATACCCTCATACGCCTCGTATACGTCTGAAATTTGGCCGTGTGAACATACCCTTATACTTACCCAGTGGCGGACACAGACTGCAAAAGGCCCCTGTGCAGATAATGTGCCAGGGCCCCCCCCCCCCCACCCCCCACCCCGCAAACTTCTCATGGCCGACGGTCCGCTTTCAGCTGCATCGCTGGGTCTCCTAAGTGACCCAACAATGCAGCACTAGCAGCCGGGGCGTCACTAAGGCTGGGTTCACACACACACTATTTACGGACGTAATTTGGGCGTTTTAGCATTGAATTACATCCGAAAATGCGGCTCAAAAGCGTCGGAAAACATCTGCCCATTCATTTGAATGGGTCTTACGATGTTCTGTGCCGATGGTCATTTTTTTTTACGCGCCGCTGTCGAAAGGCGGCGCGTAAAAAACTGCCTGTCACTTCTTCAGATGTAAATGGAGCCGTTTTCCATGGACTCCATGGAAAACCAGCTTCAATTACTTCCGTAGTGGACGCAGCAAAAGACGCCTGCACATGCCATTACGGCTGAAATTACGGTGCTGTTTTCTCCTGAAAACAGCACAGTAATTTCAGCCGTAACAGACGCTGCCGTGTGAACATACCCTCAGGGCTTAAAATGTCCGGGAAATAGCCCCAATACATATGTGTCCGCCCCAAAAAAAAGTGTGTGTATAGGAGACAGCATAGCATATCTATAGCACTACGACCCTATAAACTATGGATAGGATTAGATACAGTGGCTGAGCAGACAGTATCACACATGATAGGATTAGATACAGTGGCTCAGAAGGCAGTATCACACATGATAGGATTAGATACACAGCTCAGCAGACAGTATCACACATGATAGGATTAGATACAGTGGCCCAGCAGACAGTATCACACATGATAGGATTAGATACAGTGGCTCAGCAGACAGTACCACACATGATAGGATTAGATACAGTGGCTCAGCAGACAGTACCACACATGATAGGATTAGATACAGTGGCTCAGCAGACAGTATCACACATGATAGGATTAGATACAGTGGCTCAGCAGACAGTACCACACATTATAGGATTAGATACAGTGGCTCAGCAGACAGTATCACACATGATAGGATTAGATACAGTGGCTCAGCAGACAGTATCACACATGATCGGATTAGATATAGGGCCCAGCACAGTATCATACATGATTGGATTAGATACACAGCTCAGCAGACTGTATCACACATGATAGGATTAGATACAGGGCCCAGCTCGCTGACATTGCGGCTCCAGCGCTGGACCCAGGAAAGGTAAGAATAATAATTTTGCTTCTTTATGTGTTACTGATTATTTTTGTGTGTTTGTGTTTTTTTTACAGGTTCGGTTGTTGGACTTCGGATACGAGGACTTCAATGACGGCGTTTTTTTTATTCTCAATAAAATGGTTAATGAGGGTTGTGTTTTTATTTCAATAAAAAAAATTTCTATGTGCTTGTATCTTTTTAAACTTTATTATCACCGCCTTAGTAATGGCCGCTGGCTGATTGACAACCTCCATTACTAAGGCGAGGCTTAATGTTAGCCGGTGCAGAGTCTACACTAACCCCCATTATTACCCCGGTACCCACCGCCACCAGGGGTACTGGGAAGAGCCGGGTACAAACCAGTACCCGACCAGCTGTAGTGACGGGCAGGCACCGGGGTGGCCGCAGGCTGGTAGTATTAGGCTGGGGAAGGCCAAAAACAGTGGCCCTTCCCACCCTTGTAATTCTGCCTGCTGCTGCTGTGTTGTATCTGGCTGGTTATGAAAATTGGGGGGGACCCGACATCGTTCTTTCCAATTATTTTTTAAATGACGTGGCGTCCCCCCCATTTTCATAACCAGCCAGATACAATAAAGCAGCAGCAGCCTAGCATCACCAGGGTAGGAAGGGCCACTGTATCTGGCCTTTCCCCTCCTGATAATACCAGCCTGCGGCCACCCCAGTGGCCGACCATCACTACAGATGGTCAGGTACTGGATCGTACCCGGCTCTTCCCAGCACCCCTGGTGGCGGTGGGTACCGGGGTAATAAAGGGGGTTAGTGTTAGCCTCTGCACCGGCTAACACTAAGCCCTGCCTTAGCAATGGATGCTGTCAATCAGCCGGCGGCCATTACTAAGGCGGTAGTAATATAGTTTAAAAAAAACCACAAAGACATAGAAAAAATATTTTATTGAAATAAAAAAAAAAAACACAACCCTCATTAACCATTTTATTAATAAAAAAAAAAGCTGTCATCGAAGTAGTCCTGGAATCCGCCGTAGTCCAACGACCGAACCTGTAAGAAAACACACAAAAAATGATTAGTAACACATGTGTTAGGGTATGTGCACACACACTAATTACGTCCGGAATTGACGGACGTATTTCGGCCGCAAGTACCGGACCGAACACACTGCAGGGAGCCGGGCTCCTAGCATCATAGTTATGTACGACGCTAGGAGTCCCTGCCTCGCTGCCGGACAACTGTCCGGTACTGAAAACATGATTACAGTACAGGACAGTTGTCCCACAGCGAGGCAGGGACTCCTAGCGTCGTACATAGGTACGACGCTAGGAGCCCGGCTCCCTGCAGTGTGTTCGGTCCGGTACTTGCGGCCGAAATACATCCGTCACTTACGGACGTAATTAGTGTCTGTGCACATACCCTAAGGCTTAGATACAGGGCCCATGTGTGATACTGTCTGTGGGACCCTGTATCTAAGCCTACCACAAGGTAGGCTTAGATACAGGGTCCAGCAGACAGTAATCTTATACAGTATAAGATTACTGTGTGCTGGGGCCCTGTATCTAAACCTACAGTGTGGTAGGCTTAGATACAGGGCCCAGCAGACAGGATCACGCATGGGCCATGTATCTAAGCCTACCATGTGATTGGCTTAGATACAGGGCCCAGCAGACAGCATCACACAATCTGTGATCCTGTCTCATGGGCCCCCTAAGCCTGCTACATCGTAGGCTTAGGGGTTGTGCAGTCCCTAAACATTGATGGCCTATCCTCAGGATAGGCCATCAATAGCTGATGTGTCGCCCGGGACCCGCCAATCAGCTGTTTTGAAGGGGCCGCAGCACTCGTACGAGAGCTGCTTCCCCTTCATTTCACTACTCGCCCACACTGTGAATCGCCGAAACCGATTCACAGTGTGACCGGAATGAAGTGACAGGAATGAAGGGGAGCAGCTCTCGTACGAGTGCTGCGGCCCCTTCAAAACAGCTGATTGGCGGGTCCCAGGAGTCGGACCCCGCCAGTCAGGGCTATCTTACCTTCCTCTTCGGCCGCGGCGGGAGTTCTGTAGTCTCGATGCTGTGCGCGGCGGCATAGCGCTGTGACGTCATGCGCTGCGCACAGCGCCTGACCTCAGGACCTCCGCTGCGATCCGGAACCAGGAAGGTAAGTAAAGTATGTTACTATAGTAACAGGGGCCCGCGGCCCGAGTTACTATAGTAACTTTTTATTGATGTGGTGCGGGGGGCCGTGGGCCCCCCTGGCTTCGGGGCCCGGTCGCAATTGCGACCGCTGCGACCCCTATAGCTACGCCAGTGGTCCACGGGCCTCTGTCTCAGTCCTCAGCATCGCGCAGCTGAGAACTGAGTCGGCCAGCAGAGGAACGGGCCCCCTTCCCACGCGGGGCCCTTGTGCAGCTGCACCGGCTGCACATGCGGTATGTCCGCCCCTGTACTTACCCAGGATTCTGTGTCTCTTCGCCCAGGCCGGCCTCCTGGGATGACGCTTCGTCCCATGTGAACCCCGCAGCCAATCACCATGGTAAGCATATCATTTTGGTTTATTTCATTGCAGGATCTCTGCAGTGGAGTTTCCGGACGAAAAACTGCAGTACAATTTGGTGCGGTTTTTCGGCCAGAATTCTCTGTGTGGACATACCCTTAGGGCAGGGACACACATTGCAGATTTTTCGCAACGGATTTCATTACGGAAAATCCGCAGTGTAGTAGCAGCAGAGCGGATGAGATTTGAACAGTTTCTTGATGCAGTTTAAAACGTCAAAAAAACTCTGTGTGTGAAGGAGGCCATAAACTGCATCAATAAACGCTTCTAAAAACGCTAGGCATTTTTAGTTGCGTTTTTGGTGGCGTTTTTTATGTGGTGTCATTTTGTACTCGCTTTTATTCTGGCATTTTATAAATCCTATAGAGAAGCTAATGTAGAAAATGGCTGAAATAATGCCATACCCAGAGCATGCTGCGTTTGGAAAACAAACGCCAATGACCACAAATTTCCCTCAAAAACGCCACAAACCAAAACGCAATTGTGTGTAGTGCATTTTATATTTCACTATAGACTTTAATGTAACATGTGACCGCACTAAAAAACGAAGCAAAAAAAATGCCATTAAAAACGCTATGAAGAACGCACAAAAACGGAGCAAAACGCCGTGTGTGAATCCAGCCGAAGAGGTAGGAGACGTCCTTTGACTATTCTGCCATGTTTCATAATATTTTCCTACTTCATCAAAGTTCTTCTATTGGTGGAAAAACCCTTGAACTCAGGTGAGACGTAATTGGTAATAGTTGGATAAGTAGCAGCTAGTGGGGACGTATAATGATGTGACCAGTCATTGACTCCATCACAATTAGTTACGCTTCAATGAAGGTAATACTACAGTTCACCACTAGATGTCCTCAGTCACACACCAGTGGTCACTAAAGTGATAAGTGCTAGGCATTGTATGACCACTAGATGTCAGTGGTGCACATTCTGCTGATTGCAAATGTATTTTTTTATGATTCTAATGATAATTTTGGTGAGAATCTTCCATACATGAAATGTTTTGTTATAATAAATAAAATTTTAAATGTACAAAATCATTGCTAGTTGGAACAATCGTTTTTATGGTGTGACATTTTATTTTGTGTGCCTTCCTAAAGTTTCTCTACTTGTACATATAAATTTTACATTCTTTTCTACCATCATCCAATAATCCCAAAAATCGGATAATCCGGTATTTATCAATATTTACTATAACGTGAAATTCCTTTTAATCCTGCGTTTGATAATCCAGAAAATCTGCTAATCCGGCACTTTGTTTCTAGCACAGAACTGCAATATAATATGCAATTTCACGAGACCAGTAGAAGACGGAGAAGAGAGAACTGACTAGGTAGTTCGCCTAATTAAAAAGTAAAGTTATATGAGAAGTTCTTGGACTTTATGGGGGTTGTCAAGTGACTTTTATATACTTCTGGATGACCGTCCAATAATCCAGAATATTTGATAATCTTACCGATTCCCATTGATGTTGAATTCAAGTATTTTTACTGTATATCCTTTGACAGTTTTCTAATCGTGGGCGTGGTCAAAATGGCGCAGAGTTATCATTCATCGCAACATTTTCGACCTCAGAATACTTCCGGACATCTAATGGCAGGTCAGATCAGTTCTACAATCCTGCCCCTTTTTTTCAGATCAATCACATTTGGCCTGTCTACTCCCTTATGTGCCAAAGTTTTGTACGCCAGTGCGTCACTTCTGTAAATATGGCCCACATCTGATAGATTCTGCGCCATTTTCACAGATGTGAGGCAGCCAACAAATCATTTTAATGTGCCTTAGGCCGAATTCAGACGACCATAGGATACGTCCGTGTGACGGCCGTTAAAACAACAGTCGTCACACGGACGCATGTATTTCAATGGGGCCGTTCACACGTGTGAAGGGTCCCTTGAATGGTAGAACATGTCCTATTTTCTTCCATTTTCACGGATCCCTCGATAGACTCAAATCTATGGGATCCGTGAAAACGGGACCTGCATGGGGGCAACTCGGACGTGAAAAAATTTTTTTTTTCACGTCCGACTTTCCCCACGTTCGTCTGAATTCGGCCTTATAGTGTTCCTTGGCTTATTCTCTACATGGCTGTTTTATGGAGGGCCGTTTTATGGAGGGCTGTCGGCCGCTGATTCCCACAAAGAGCCGCGGCCACGTTTTTCCCATAGGTAATTGCGTCCTTATATTTGTACCGTGGACATTGTAACAGCCATTTATGGAATTCCCTACTGAGAATCTGTGTGAAAGAAAGAAGGAAGGCATTGGATTCTGAGAAATGTCTTTTCTTTGCTGGATATCGGCCTGTTTTGTCCTTCGGCTTTGCCCGGGTTCTGCGCCAGGAGGATTCGGAAAATAGGCGGCTTGGCTGGAATGGCTTTCACACAGCGGAGAATAGAGCCAGCTGTTAGGACCGGGCAGGTGTCTGCTCTCTCCTCCTTTCTTCTGCTGAAGAACTATCCCAGGAATTCAGCTCCACTGAAGGAGGCACTTCCCAGGGGGGTAGAAAGTGACAGAGGGACTGAAAGAGACACGTCAGGGCTAAAATTCCTGCAATACACAAACCTTTCATGTCAAACGGCATCTGGGGAGAAAAGAGCAACAAGGGGAAAGTCACGTTACACCAGGGTCCGCCATATATTCTCCATATGACATATTAGACCATGGTCGGGACACTATAGGCAGTTCTGGGTAAAAGAGGTTATATAGTATATGGACCAGAGTGTAATCTGTTATATTGAGGATACGTCATAGGCCTGGATGTTACAGTGCTGCGAAAAATTATTAGTTACTGCTCTTATAAGTTATTCAATGCCTATGTTACCCATGTGAAAAAGTAAGTTCTCCACTTAAACTTAAAGGGGTCGTCTGGTTTTAGCAAATTAATGTTATTTTTTTTGTATAATTAAAAGTTATAAAATTTTCCAATATCATTTCTGTATTCATTGTTCACGTCTTTGAAGATCTCTGCTTGTTGTTATTCAGTCGGAGTCTTGATTATTTACTTCCAGCGGATAGAGTTCTGTCTATGGTCATGTGATGGACCCACAGGTGCTGGGATCGTAAGAAGGCACAGGTCTCATACACAGACTGTAAGGGTCAGTTCACACGATGCGTTAATACTGCGGATTTAAAATCCGCAGCAAATACAGTAGCAGCAGAGTGGATGGGATAAAACCAATCTCATCCACACGCTGCGTAAATACTGAGCGGAAAAAAACTCTCAGAGATTGACCTGCGGTGCAGAGTTTTATTCCGCAGCATGTCAAATGTATTTGCGTAAACGCTTCTTATTGGTCTGTTCACACACAAACTCAAAAACGTCTGAAAATACGGAGCTGTTTTCAAGAGAAAACAGCTCCTGATTTTCAGGCGTTTTTTTAGCCACTCGCGTTTTTTATGGCCGTTTTTGGAGCTGTTTTTCTATAGAGTCTATGAAAAACGGCTCCAAAAATGGCTGAAGAAGTGACATGCACTTCTTTTTCCCGGCCGTTTTTTTACGTGGCCGTTTTGAAAAACGCCCCGTCGGAACAGAACGCCGTTTTGCCCTTGAAATCAATGTGCAGATGTTTGGAGGCGTTCTGCTTCTGATTTTTCTGCCGTTTTCCGTGTGAACATACCCTATCTGTTGCAGGTTTTCCCCATTGAATTCAATGGGAAGGTAAAACCTGCAACAAATAGCAGTTGTTGCGTTTTTTTGTGGCGGGTTCCAATGCAAACACTGCAATTCAGAAAATAAACAAAACTTATACTTACCCAGGAGTCTGTGTTTCTTCCTCAGGGCCAGCCTCCTGAGACGACGTTTCATCCCATGTGACCGCTGCAGCCAATCACAGGCTGTAGCAGAGGTCACATGGGATGAGCTAGCAGGCCGGGCGAAAAACTGCACCACAGTTTGGTGCGGTTTTTCGCCCGGAATTCCCTGCGGCGCACAGGGCGGATACGCTGCATTCTTTTACCAAGCGTATCTGCCCCGTGTGAACTCAGCCTAACTGTAATGAGCTGTGCCCCTGTGTGTCCATCACATGACCATAGAGAGAATTTTATCCACTGGCAGTAAATAATGAATGTTCTTACTGAAAAACCACAAGCAGAGATCTTAAAAACCGTGAGGAACAAAACAGAAAGTATATAGAAAAATTTTATAACTATTAATTATACAAAAAATAACATTAATTTGCTGAAACCGGACAAACCCTTTAAATACCTTATTGAATCATTCTGAGTTAATAGGAGGGAGTGCTTTTGAGGACCCTCAGCCAGAGCAGGGAGCAGCTAGAAAATGCATCTCTCTTTCTGGAGAACCTGGCTTTCCATTGAGTTCAACAGGAATTGTGTAATTCTTCATTTCTCCTGTGGTGGCGCTGCAGGGGAATTTAACGCTTGCTTCCAGTGTGCCCCCACAGATTACCATGGGTTACTGAGTGTCGCAGCAGCAGGACACCCTGTGATCAGCTTATCGTCAGGGGAATGCTTAAAGAGGACAACTCCTTTAATAACATTAGCAACAATAACTGCAACGAAAGTTGCTACAATTAGAGGAAATGAACTAGTTGATAAGTGAAGTTATCCTTAAAGGGCTTGTCCGCTTGGAAAATCCCTAATTGTTAGAAAGATCCCTTGACAATAAGCAGATCACAGAGTGTCTCCCTGCAGGGACCCCCAGCGATCAGATGTAATTTGTGGGAAAGTAAGTGTTCAATTTCCCTGCAGCGCCATCACAGGGGAAGTTAAGCATTACACAGTGCTCATTAAAATCTATGGGTTATCTGTGTAATGCAGGACAGGACTGGTCCTCCAGAGCCAGAGATGCTCTTTGTAACTGCTCCCCACTCTGGTCAAGAGATGAGGATCCTGAACTGAGGACCCCCCCCCCCCCTCTATAACTTTAGTATTCCTCAATAGGGTGTATGAAATTGGGTTTTCTAAACTACAAAATCCCTTTAAGATCTATAGATTCTATTATACTACAGAGAAATTATCTCCGAATGGGGAAGACTTGGACAATGCTAATTCATTCCAGAAAATAAAAAAAATCTGAGTCTCAAATAAGATCAGAGTTCATTACTCCTCAAAAAGAACGAGACCGGACAGAATATGATTCATGGGAGAGTAACAAAGCAGAAACCATTGCCTGTCTCATATTTGCCAAAAACACCTGGATAATACCCATACGATTTAGGATAATTTTCTATGGACAGATGAGTTAGAAGAGGAACTAATTGGACTACACAGGTCCCATTATGTTTGACCTAAAGCAAATCCAGTAGGACCTATCTCAGGTACTGGACGTCTTGCCATTTTTGAAGGGACTTTATCTGTCAATCTAGGTGAAACTGAACCGTAATTGGTCATGAAGCAAGACAATAATCAAAGACACAAATAAAAGTCCTCAAAAGTCCACATCTGAATAAATCTGATGGAGATCCTGGGATAGGACCTGAAATGAGCAGTTCTTGCAGGAAAACCTACCAAGGTGTCTAAATAAATGGTGGGAAAGACTGATATCTAGTTATAATATATGGTTGGAATAACTGATAAATTTGGGGCAACCAGTTTAAGGGGGCAGTTACTTATTCAATTAGGTGATATGGGCATTCGATTTTGCTCCTTTAACAAATGAAGTAGGAACTCAATACAAGTCCTATGCTAAGTTCTGGTTCCCTTTTTAATATTAAATTGTGTTTCATCATCAGAAACCACTTAGCAAGGGGACAAATGCTTTTTCTCAACACTGTAACCTCCAGGCATATGATCTGTTATCAACAAAACAAATTAGTCCATGGTCAGTGCAGTATATAATATTCTGGTGTATGCTATCCTCTCCATATAATATAAAAGTCTATAGTCCGTGTAGTATATAATATTCTGGTGTATAATATCCTCTCTGTATAATATTAGTCTATGGTCAGTGCATTATATAATATTCTGGTGTGTGATATGTTCTCCATATAATATATTTGTCCATTATCAGTGCAGTATATAATATTCTGATGTGTGATATTCTCTCCATATAATATATTAGTCTATGGTTAGTGCAGTATATATTATTTTGCTGTAGAATATTCTCTCAATATATAAGTCTATGGTCAGTTCAGTATATAATTTTCTGGTGTATATCCTCTCCATGTAATATATTAATCTATGGCAAGGCCGGACTGGCCATCTAGCAGTTCTGGCAAATGCCAGATGGGCTGGTGCACAGTGGGCTGGGTGGCTGCCCCCCACACTGTTCTTATTAATTATAGCTATGGTCTGAAGCCTATTCACTCTAGGTCTCTGATGAAGCTTACCCGTACGCGGCCACTGATCAGACACTCAGAGAGATGGCAAGTGGAAGGTAAGGAATGAGGTTGGCGGCCTCTGTATAATCAACCGATAATCAGTCAGCTGAGAGGAATCTGTGTGTCCTCTCCCCAAAAGGAAAGAGCCCCCCCAACAGCACAGCATTGGTTAAAGAACCAAACAAATTAGGTTTATGTTGGCCAAACCTGCTGATTTCGGCTGTATCAGCCAACCATCTAATGTGTATGGGGCCTCCCAACTCTACCCCGATGGCAGATGTCGGGGAGAAAAGGTTAGGGTAGTTGGATTATGACATACCTGATTCTTTTGTTCACAGAGGAGATACACTGCAAGCCACCGCATAAAGGTGTCTGGCAGCAACTTAGGGCCTGTTCACATCACCGTTGTCTTTCCATTGAGGGGTTCCGTCAGTCGACTGCGCTATTGATTCCTTCCAAAAACCGGAACTCTTTCACAACCGTGACAAACGGTAACCGTTAGCAAAGTATCCGTCACCATTGAGATCAATGGTGATGCAAACGGAAGCTAAGGTTTCCGTTTGCCTTTCCGTTGAGAGGTTCCCCCGACGGAAAGCTCAGAGGGAAACCCTCAGCGGAAAGACAATGCTGATGTGAACAGACCCTCACTCCTGTTTCCCCACTTAGAATACATGCACTCTCTGGCCAAGCCAAGTATGGGAGGAATAACTGTTGTCCGACAGCAATCTAATGTGTAGGGCCAGACTAAGTTCACTGTTGGGTCTGCATTGGCAGATTTCATAGACCCGGCATACAGCCGCTGCTCAGCAGTGCCACTCACTCTCTATTACTGTCTGCAGGAAACCAATACTCCCACCCCCAGTAGCTGCAGTTACTTAGGCTATGGTCACATCTGTGTTGGAGCCTGTGTCGCATGTTTCCATCAGATTTGATGGGAAAATAGCACTTCATGCGGCGCTATTTTCTCCATCAAAATGGCGGACACCACACTGGAACCCGACGGACCCAATTCGAAGTCAATGTCCTAGGCGTGAGTGGCACACGTGCAGCATGTATCCTAACTGTGAGTGGCGCATATGCAGCATGTGCCCTAGGTGTGAGTGAGTGTGTATACATGACTGCAAGGATGGTGATCTTAACTTGTGTAACTGAAAAGGCATCTTTGCTTAATTAAAATAAATATCACGACACAACTATTCATTTTTGATGGATGTTGATCGGCCACAGTTTTTATCTAAATGTCGCAACAAAAACCGCTTGGCAGTAAAGCCAAATTTTCTCAGCATAGCTATGCAGTGTCCGCCCTCGCAGCTTCTCCTCACACCACCAAACTCTCAAAACCACCACAAAGGAGCCCACACTGGGTTTCGACCCCCACCCAGCAAAAAGAGTGCCCGCATCGATACCGTACTGCAAGCCGTAAAGAAAAATGGCAGTGCCAATTTCATTAAGGTGTACGCCATCATTCCGCATGAGTTTGCTATTGTCGCCTTCTAGCTGGCGACGGTCGTATGATTACCCCAGAGCAAGAGCGAACAAATCTGGAAATGCAGCTATTGACAGTACGTCTAGCCCTTTCAACTGCGTCTGCATCCCGTGCACCCTACAATACCGCGCGGGGGACAATTTCCGACCAGACTAAAATCCGTTCTGGAAAGAATGAAGAGAATCGCTCCATATCAGTGCGCATCATAGTCATCAGCTCAGCCATCTGAAGGAAACAGAGATCATTGCCCCCCCCCCCCAATGGATAGCTAGAATGACTGGGCCCGCTACTTCATTGCTTCGATTTACCACCTCTGGTAGAACTTGACACCACCTCAAGCCACGGATTCCTCTCCAAGACACGTTGATGTTGTGAAAACCCAAAGCACGGCCCCCGGGCCTACATTCAGCCCTCTGTGCCCCCCAAAATATGTAGGAATGCCCAAGCATCCACACCGTGGGTTTGAGATGATCTAGTCGTAACAACAATTATTAGAACACTCATAATAATAATAAGTCGGGGTGTATATATCTTGCAAAACAGGCAGAGCGCCACCGACCTATCCACTGAACTTCTAAATTTGTAAGTCCCGCCCTTGCAGCCTCAGTGGCCGCACCAATTCTAAATGAATGGGTATCAAACTGTGTTAGAGACGCACCAGACATTTCTAGGCACTGAGTAAAGATGACTCTAAATTGATAAATGGTGAGAGGACTACCGTCCATATGTGCTCAAAATTGCGGGAGGGGAGGGCGAATGACTAAATAGTTCATGAGTGAACGTATGGGGCAAACTGGGCCTTGAACGGCTCGTAACGGTATCCAAACACCATGTCCAAACTTGTCAGTTATTGACCGACGTACCCGGATACGGGCGATCTCAGTGTTAACCATCGCATCTGTGAGATGCAAACCACCTACCTTGTTCTGAGAAGGAGGCAACATTTCGCTGATTCTGAAAGCTCCTTAAAAAGCATGAATAAAGCTAAGCGAGAACAACATAATCTCATAAGGAGATACGCATACTGACACAGCAACTTATAAGAGACAGGGCGCCGACGTGCAGTTTCAATGTGAGTTTTCTTCCAGCTTTTTAAGGTCTTTTTTCGTCACGTCTTTCCAACCTAACAATTTGAAATTAAACGCGATTCCCGATAAACGCCTTTGGGCAGCTAGACCTGACGTACCTGAAGAATGCAGTGCGAGTAAATACTCAATTGTGACTTTGCTGTGCAAGGCATCGGAGGATGAAACATCCCGCCCTTTTACCAATTGTAACCACTCCAACCAGGCCTTACCATGCCTCTTCCATGTAGCAGGGGCTACAGATGAGCTAACCAGAGACATCAGCTGAGGTCTACCAAGTCCCACAAGTGATCCGGGCATGGCATATCGCTGGTCGCTGCATTGGGGAGCAAAGATCGGAATTCCTGCCATCGAAAACGTGAGCGAGAGTCAGCGACCATATTATATACACCTGGGACATGTTTAGATCCGAAGTAGATATTATATTGTAAACCGCATAAAACTAAATGCCGGAAAAGGGAAATTACAGGGAGGGAAGAACACGACAGACTGTTAATACAATTGACCACACTGAGGTTGTCCCCAAATTTCGACTGCAACGATAATGGGAAACAATTCCAACAACGTAAGGTTGCGGCACAAACCCGCTGCTTGCCATGAAACAGGCCAAGAAGAGGCACACCATGCGGAATCAAAAATTGCTCCAAAACCACAGGAGCCAGAAACATCAGTGAATAATGATAGTTCCGCATTGTCGCATTCCCCTGACCTGAAACCTTTATGTCCATTGTATTTGCGAAGAAAACGGCGCCATACAATTTGATCAGACTTCAAGGCTTTCGTAAGCCGTATGCGATGAAAAAATTCTGCCCGTTGGCATGAGCCGACAAGCAAACTCTAATAAATCAAGCAGGGACTGCATCTGCTTAAGTGTGACCTAAACCCTCAATCATGTCTAAAAGTTTGGACAGCTTGTCCCTAGGTAACCTGAAGACCATATCAGTGGTGTCTATCTCGATGCCAAGAAAAGACAACTTCGTGGTTGGGCCCTCTGTTTTCTCTTCCAAGCGGGGAACCCCAAAAACAGAAATACCAAAAAGTATTTAACATATGTAGGCAAGTATTAGTATTAGCAGGAGCTACAAATAAAAAGTCATCTAAATAATGAATTGCCGATGGAGAGCCAGTCTCGTACCGCACCACCCGTTCCAGGAATGAGCTGAACAATTCAAAATAGTGGCACGATATGGAACAACCCATCGGCAAACAAGTGTCAAAATAATATTGGCCTTCAAAGAAACAACCCAATAAGTGATATCAAGCTGGATGTACTAGTAGTAGCCGAAAAGCGGATTCGATGTCGGATTTCGCCATAAGTGCACCCTGGACAGCATCCATGACCAGCGAAACCGCTCGATCAAAGGAAACATAAGAGGTCGAGGAATCCTCAGATGAAATGCCATCGTTACCTGATAAACCCTTAGGGAATGAAAGATGGTGTATAAGGCGGAACTTACCAACCTCTTTTTTTGGAACCACTCCTAAAGGAGAGACCCGGAGGTTAGGGAATGGTCGGGAGTTAAAAGAGCGTTTCGATTCTGGCTAATGATATTTCCTTTGACAACTTCGCCCTGAGTACCTCCGGGTGCTCCTTCACCGATTACAAATTATCCGCAAATAGGGGATGCCTGCTCAAATTAAACGGAATAAAGAAACAGAATGTAAAACCAAAACGTATCTGTGCGGCAGCTGCTTTATTAGGGTACTTGTCTAGCCAAGGCCCCATCGCGGTTACGCTCACTGGGGTCCTTGGTGTCTTCTTGAGTGTTGTGTTTGGGAAGTGGTTTGGAGTTTGTGCGGGAGCAGCGAGCTGCTGTGTGTGGGCCTCCGCATGCTGAACATTCATGCTTGTACTTAGACAAGCCTGCAAATTTACAGTGCCCTTCATTAACCCTTTAGCGACCAGCCTATTTTAAACCTTAATGACCGATATCATCGCATTCCAAGAGCTATAATTTCTTATTTTTGCATCGACATAGCTGTATAAGGTCTTGTTACGCATGCGGCGATACCAAATATGTGTAACTTTTTTACTTTTTTTTTGCTTTTTTTAATAATAAAGCAGTTTCTAAGGGGAAAAAAAGTGGGGTTTTTATTTTATTTTTTTACTTTTTTATTTATTAACTTTTTTTTAACTTTTTTACCAGTCCGACTAGGGGACTTCACAATGCGATCGTCCGATCGCTATTATAATACTCTGCAATTGCTGCCTGTCCGTGTAAAATGGACGGGCCTCTGGCATGCCCAAGCAGGCATTAACTGGGGCAGACCAGGAGTATGTTAATACATTATAAGTAAAAAAATAAAGTTCTAAATAAAGTTATCCCTTAATGGGATTAAAAAAAAAAAAAAAAAAAGTAACAAAGAATAAATTAATTAATTAATTAAAAAAGTCCCACAAAAAGTCATTCTTTTGCATAAAATATATTTTATTGCCCCCACATTACATAAAAACAAAAAACCTACACATATTAGGTATCTACACGACCGGATATTCTGCTGTATAATATCCTCTCCATATAATATATTAGTCTATGGTCAGTGCAGTATATAATATTCTGCTGTATAATATCCTCTCCATATAATATATCAGTCGATAGTCAGTGCAGTATATAATATTCTGCTGTATAATATCCTCTCCATATAATATATCAGTCGATAGTCAGTGCAGTATATAATATTCTGCTGTATAATATCCTCTCCATATAATATATCAGTCTATGGTCAGTGCAGTATATAATATTCTGCTGTATAATATCCTCTCCATATAATATACTAGTCTATGGTCAGTGCAGTATATAATATTCTGCTGTATAATATCCTCCCCATATAATATATTAGTCTATGGTCAGTGCAGTATATAATCTGCTGTATAATATCCTCTCCATGTAATATATCAGTCTATGATCAGTGCAGTATATAATATTCTGCTGTATAATATCCCCTCCATATAATATATCAGTCTATGGTCAGTGCATTATATAATATTCTGCTGTATAATATCCTCTCCATATAATATACTAGTCTATGATCAGTACAGTATATAATATTCTGTTGTATAATATCCTCTCCATATAATATATCAGTCGATAGTCCGTGTAGTATATAATATTCTGCTGTATAATATCCCCTCCATATAATATATTAGTCTATGATCAGTACAGTATATAATATTCTGCTGTATAATATCCTCTCCATATAATATATCAGTCTATGGTCAGTGCAGTATATAATATTCTGCTGTATAATATCCTCTCCATGTAATATATTAGTCTATGGTCAGTGCAGTATATAATATTCTGCTGTATAATATCCTCTCCATATAATATATCAGTCTATGGTCAGTGCAGTATATAATATTCTGCTGTATAATATCCCCTCCATATAATATATTAGTCTATGATCAGTACAGTATATAATATTCTGCTGTATAATATCCTCTCCATATAATATATCAGTCTATGGTCAGTGCAGTATATAATATTCTACTGTATAATATCCTCTCCATATAATATACTAGTCTATGGTCAGTGCAGTATATAATATTCTGCTGTATAATATCCTCTCCATGTAATATATCAGTCTATGGTCAGTGCAGTATATAATATTCTGCTGTATAATATCCTCTCCATGTAATATATCAGTCTATGGTCAGTGCAGTATATAATATTCTGCTGTATAATATCCTCCCCATATAATATATCAGTCTATGGTCAGTGCAGTATATAATATTCTGCTGTATAATATCCTCCCCATATAATATATCAGTCTATGATCAGTACAGTATATAATATTCTGTCCATATAATATATCAGTCTATGGTCAGTGTAGTATATAATATTCTGCTGTATAATATCCTCTCCATATAATATATCAGTCTATGGTCAGTGCAGTATATAATATTCTGCTGTATAATATCCTCCCCATATAATATATCAGTCGATAGTCAGTGCAGTATATAATATTCTGCTGTATAATATCCTCTCCATATAATATACTAGTCTATGGTCAGTGCAGTATATAATCTGCTGTATAATATCCTCTCCATGTAATATATCAGTCGATAGTCAGTGTAGTATATAATATTCTGCTGTATAATATCCTTCCCATATAATATATTAGTCTATGGTCAGTGCAGTATATAATATTCTGCTGTATAATATCCTCTCCATATAATATATTAGTCTATGGTCAGTGCATCTATAATATTCTGCTGTATAATATCCTCTCCATATAATATATTAGTCTATGGTCAGTGCAGTATATAATATTCTGCTGTATAATATCCTCTCCATATAATATATTAGTCTATGGTCAGTGTAGTATATAATATTCTGCTGTATAATATCCTCTCCATATAATATATCAGTCGATAGTCAGTGCAGTATATAATATTCTGCTGTATAATATCCTCTCCATATAATATACTAGTCTATGGTCAGTGCAGTATATAATATTCTGCTGTATAATATCCTCTCCATATAATATATTAGTCTATGGTCAGTGCAGTATATAATATTCTGCTGTATAATATCCCCTCCATATAATATATTAGTCTATGGTCAGTGCAGTATATAATATTCTGCTGTATAATATCCTCTCCATATAATATACTAGTCTATGGTCAGTGCAGTATATAATATTCTGCTGTATAATATCCCCTCCATATAATATATTAGTCTATGGTCAGTGCAGTATATAATATTCTGCTGTATAATATCCTCTCCATATAATATATTAGTCTATGATCAGTAAGGTATATAATATTCTGCTGTATAATATCCTCTCCATATAATATATCAGTCTATGGTCAGTGCATTATATAAAATTCAGCTGTATAATATCCTCTCCATATAATATATTAGTCTATGATCAGTGCAGTATATAATATTCTGCTGTATAATATCCTCTCCATGTAATATATCAGTCTATGGTCAGTGCAGTATATAATATTCTGCTGTATAATATCCTCTCCATATAATATATCAGTCTATGGTCAGTGCATTATATAAAATTCTGCTGTATAATATCCTCTCCATGTAATATATTAGTCTATGGTCAGTGCAGTATATAATATTCTACTGTATAATATCCTCTCCATATAATATACTAGTCTATGGTCAGTGCAGTACATAATATTCTGCTGTATAATATCCTCTCCATATAATATATTAGTCTATGGTCAGTGCAGTATATAATATTCTGCTGTATAATATCCTCTCCATATAATATATCAGTCTATGGTCAGTGCAGTACATAATATTCTGCTGTATAATATCCTCTCCATATAATATATTAGTCTATGGTCAGTGCAGTATATAATATTCTGCTGTATAATATCCTCTCCATATAATATATCAGTCGATAGTCAGTGCAGTATATAATATTCTGCTGTATAATATCCTCCCCATATAATATATCAGTCTATGGTCAGTGCAGTATATAATATTCTGCTGTATAATATCCCCTCCATATAATATATCAGTCTATGGTCAGTGCAGTACATAATATTCTGCTGTATAATATCCTCTCCATATAATATATTAGTCTATGGTCAGTGCAGTATATAATATTCTGCTGTATAATATCCTCTCCATATAATATATCAGTCGATAGTCAGTGCAGTATATAATATTCTGCTGTATAATATCCTCCCCATATAATATATCAGTCTATAGTCAGTGCAGTATATAATATTCTGCTGTATAATATCCTCTCCATATAATATATCAGTCTATGGTCAGTGCAGTATATAATATTCTGCTGTATAATATCCTCTCCATATAATATACTAGTCTATGGTCAGTGCAGTATATAATCTGCTGTATAATATCCTCTCCATGTAATATACTAGTCTATGGTCAGTGTAGTATATAATATTCTGCTGTATAATATCCTTCCCATATAATATATTAGTCTATGGTCAGTGCAGTATATAATATTCTGCTGTATAATATCCTCTCCATATAATATATTAGTCTATGGTCAGTGCAGTATATAATATTCTGCTGTATAATATCCTCTCCATGTAATATATCAGTCTATGGTCAGTGTAGTATATAATATTCTGCTGTATAATATCCTCTCCATATAATATATCAGTCTATGGTCAGTGTAGTATATAATATTCTGCTTTATAATGTCCCCTCCATATAATATATTAGTCTATGGTCAGTGCAGTATATAATATTCTGCTGTATAATATCCTCTCCATGTAATATATCAGTCTATGGTCAGTGTAGTATATAATATTCTGCTGTATAATATCCTCTCCATATAATATATCAGTCTATGGTCAGTGCAGTATATAATATTCTGCTGTATAATATCCTCTCCATGTAATATATCAGTCTATGGTCAGTGTAGTATATAATATTCTGCTGTATAATATCCTCTCCATATAATATATCAGTCTATGGTCAGTGTAGTATATAATATTCTGCTGTATAATATCCTCTCCATATAATATATCAGTCTATGATCAGTGCAGTATATAATATTCTGCTGTATAATATCCTCCCCATATAATATATCAGTCTATAGTCAGTGCAGTATATAATATTCTGCTGTATAATATCCTCTCCATATAATATATCAGTCTATGGTCAGTGCAGTATATAATATTCTGCTGTATAATATCCTCTCCATATAATATACTAGTCTATGGTCAGTGTAGTATATAATATTCTGCTGTATAATATCCTCTCCATATAATATACTAGTCTATGGTCAGTGCAGTATATAATATTCTGCTGTATAATATCCTCTCCATATAATATATCAGTCTATGGTCAGTGCAGTATATAATATTCTACTGTATAATATCCTCTCCATATAATATATCAGTCGATAGTCAGTGCAGTATATAATATTCTGCTGTATAATATCCTCTCCATATAATATATCAGTCGATAGTCAGTGCAGTATATAATATTCTGCTGTATAATATCCTCCCCATATAATATATCAGTCTATAGTCAGTGCAGTATATAATATTCTGCTGTATAATATCCTCTCCATATAATATATCAGTCTATGGTCAGTGCAGTATATAATATTCTGCTGTATAATATCCTCTCCATATAATATACTAGTCTATGGTCAGTGTAGTATATAATATTCTGCTGTATAATATCCTCTCCATATAATATACTAGTCTATGGTCAGTGCAGTATATAATATTCTGCTGTATAATATCCTCTCCATATAATATATCAGTCTATGGTCAGTGCAGTATATAATATTCTGCTGTATAATATCCTCTCCATATAATATATCAGTCTATGGTCAGTGCAGTATATAATATTCTGCTGTATAATATCCTCTCCATATAATATATCAGTCGATAGTCAGTGCAGTATATAATATTCTGCTGTATAATATCCTCTCCATATAATATATCAGTCGATAGTCAGTGCAGTATATAATATTCTGCTGTATAATATCCTCTCCATATAATATATCAGTCGATAGTCAGTGCAGTATAGAACATCTGATGTATTAGAAACGTTGGCAGCTAATGAATTGGTCATAGTCAATAGCTTTTTACTGGCTTTCACACCAAGCATTGGATCTATTTGCTCTTTGAGCTACAAGTCTAGATTTTCGGGTACTATGATGGTCGTTAAAATTGTGGGATTTTATTGGAGCGACTGTTTTCCACGCCCGCTGTGTGCCGATCTCATTTACAGGTGTAGTTTGTCTCCGCAGTGATAAGATTCGGTTTGACTTCCCACACATCTTCGTGTCCTGTCAATCACTGCCTCCCATCTGAATTATCCCACCTCTCCCCAGCCCCCCCCCAGCACTACATTAAGGCATTCTACCATTGTTCTCGCCCTGACAGGTGTATAATTGCATGATTGATGTGGTTTCATTACCCTCCAATTGAACCGGGCCTTATCCCACTCTTTTCCTTAAAGTGGTATGATGGACAACGCTTTCCCCCTCCACACCCCCTGTGACCCCAAGCGGGCTCGCCCCAAACTGTTAGCTTGGCGTTTGGGGGTCTGATGAAGAGATGACAGCTTCTCTGTTCTCGTACATCTGCCAAATTTGGGTATCACCCACTGCCCCCATTCGCCCCTTCATTACTATTGTCAGGGTTTGTTCCGCCAGAGCATCTGCCTCGCTAGACAGTTTCCATTATTGAAAGAGATCAGATTGACGTATTGATGCTCGCTCGAATTTGCTATTTCAAATAGTCAACAAAAAGAGAAGGCACCTCCGTGTTGGGAAGGGACATTTTTTTTGTAGCTATGTATGTGCACATGTTGGAATTGGTATTCTACGAAAATCATTATTATAGTTAATGGTTTCCAGCTATATGGACTGGGACTGATTGCTGCATGCATACATAATATGGGATCTGGTATCCAGCTAAGGTTTCCAGATAAGTCATTTTCCCATAATTGTAACCCCAAGCCTAAAATTCAAAAATCACTCCTGTTCTGTAAATGCAACAGCCAGATCTCCTTACAGGGATCATCCAGCCAAAAGGAGCTCATGTAAAACTGGATTCTTAAATAGGGCACAACTATAGCGGGGTGCCAAGGTCACGGTGGAACTTGGACCCTGGAGCCGTAGGAGACCAGTACTATGAATGACGGATGATAGTTGTGGGCCCTTTTACAGATTGAGCATTGGGCCCAGGAGGTTCAAGCTACCCCTCTTCTTCTTAAATAATTATAAATGTTGTACTTGACCATTTGAATGTGTCAGACAAGATGGTATGTATAGGGAGTGCAGAGGTGGCAGTAACCTAGGCCATGGTGCCCGAGAGGCCCAAAGACCATCTGCCACATAAGAAGACACCAGTATTATAAATGGCACATGGTAGGTAGGGGGCACTGTTACCGATTTTGCATTGGGGCTCAGGAGCCTTATGTTACACCTCTGGTGGGCCCTTACAATATAAGTTTATAGACGCTGTCACTATGGCCGTCAGCAGTGGTCTAACTCCTGGCACCCCCACCGATCAGCTCAATAAAGATACCCGTTCAGGCGGCAAAATGTCATACATACAGTTGTGCCTATGGAAACGTCCACCGATCAAACATTGAAGGCCTGTCCTAAAGATGGACCATCAATATTAAAGTCCCAGAAAACCCCATTAAGGCCTTAAGCACACAGCTGTAAGTACGGGCTCCATATGGCCACTGCTTGGTCCCGCCATACGGCACCATATTACAGAGTTATTCTTACCTATATATCCGTAAATGGAGGCCCTACAATTAGGCTTCAGGTGTGAGTGGAGTATTTCAGGTGTGAGTGGAGTATTTCAGGTGTGAGTGGAGTATTTCAGGTGTGAGTGGAGTTCCAGTTTAAATGATCATATGTGATATACTATAAACATGATTTGAATGTTTAAACCATTTAATTAATTAATGCATATAACATGGATTAATGACTAATAAGACAATATATTTAAAAAAAGTCACTATTCCAACATGTTCTATGCAATAATTAAAGTAACACTCTAGGCAATACTGATACACTGTGTAATGTCTAGTGCAGGGTCTGAGGGGGGCGGAGCATGACACAGTTATTCAAAGAACACCAAAGACAGAATCCCTGTGTCATGCTCTGCCCACCCACAGTGTATCAGTTCTGCTTAGAGTGATAAGTTGTTTGACAGGGTTCTCTTAATAGATAGCTATTGGCCACCAATGATTTCATTTTAAGTTGAAAAAAAAAACAAGCCATTTTTGGATACTTTAAGAATCGAAAGTTAAACTGGCCGCCACATCCAGGTAGAGAAGTCTTGGAGAGGTGGCCAGGATTATTAAAACAGCCGAGATCACTGTTCTACACTGTTTCCATAACTCCCATAGAAGTGAAAGAGAGTTACAGAAACAGTGTAGCGCAGTCATCCCAGTCATCTGTACACTTGTTCTCCACCTGGATGTGGCGGCCATCGGCTGCCTCACCAGGAGGGACGGAATCGGGGGACCTTGATTTCGGACATAGGTGAGGGTCCCAGAGATGTGACCCACATATTTCAGACATTTATGGCATATCCTGTGAATATCCCATAAATGTCTAAGATGGGAATACTCCTTTAGGACTTTATTTATGTGGGGTCTGAGGTGTTGGAGATCCATGAGAAAGGGGTGCACACTGCTTACAATGCTTGCTACTGCTTGTGTCAAGTTGATCCACCCCCTATTGGGCACCACTGCTTGTGCATCCACATGGATGTAAACGAAGACGGGGTCCTTAAAGCTAAAGCAGAAGACTTGCTCAGACTGGAGCATAACTATTGCACCTCGACCCAACCATTATAGACCCATAAGACCATTATTAGCACCAGGCAAACCTGGCCAGATTCCAGGACCCATTGGGCGAGGGGAGTGGGGGGGGGGGGCTATGCTGACTATCTGGGTTAATATGTTGTACACTTCTCTAGCCAAGAGTGAGGTAGACAGTGGGACCACTGTAACTCTGTAACCCAAGGCACTGAGGCTGGTGCTGTATATACATATAAATACTCCCTGGGTAGAGTTAAGAGGCCATAGGACCTTGGCATTTGTAGAGTTTTGCCCAGTGTCCTCTATGATATTGTCTAAGTGCCAGTTTACTGTTGAGGATAGCCGTCCTGCTGGCTGATGTTCAGGGCCTGTAAGGAGTGACCTCAGTCCATTAGCTGCTACATACATCACAGGAAGCTGGCTGCTCTGCACCGTCCTGCCACTCCACCTCTGGATTATTTACTGCTTGCTGATTGTGTAAATCTCCCGACCTATTAAAAACAAGAGAAAATAGACAGATCCTGAGTGTTTTCTGTTCCACTCCAAGGCTCCACGTCCATTCTCCGAGCAATAAATTTGTCAGCTCCCTGGTAGTTTTTGGTTAATTAAATTGGCAAAAACTAAAGAGCAGCATTTTTGCAGCCCCCATAGCTGGAAAAAAAGCACATGTAACCCTTTACGCACCATATTGCTATATTATGATTTGTATCAGTATATAGAAGAACTGTTCTGATAAAACACTACAGAGCTAAAGAACCGTACCCTATAATAGCTCATAAAAGACATAGAATACTACAAATTTATTAGTTAATCATATTATACCATTTCTCTTATGCTAGGCCAGGCTCTATCGATAGATGCAACTTTGATTTAGTATACAAAAAACTTCAGCTGTTTCTTGGGAATTTGTCCATTAGGTGGCAGTGTTTTCTGCTAGCAAAAAGCACGGTGTAATGTGATCTGTCATTACATACAAACCATTAAATGAGCTAAACTGGCTGAATAATCGCCAGCAAGAGGATCAGGGCAATTTGGTGGGTGGAAAACCCTTCAACCTCTGCTGACTTCCTGACAATGGCCCAATATGTGAGGGATGTCTAGCAATTCCATCCAGGTTTTGCAATTAGTAATTCTGAATAGAGCCCTGGTGGACCCTTGTCATCCTATGAATCCCAGTGGCTTATTCTGCTCCAGCTTACATCTCTCACTCTACCATATATCAAAATTAACTAGTAATAGATGACAGGGATGCGTGGGTTAAAGAAATCTATTATCTCCACCTGATCATAGATTAATTGCTTATGGATGGCCTTCTGCATATTGTAAAGAACGCACTGACCCTTATGTATTTTTTTCATTGGCCTTGCAAGTGGCCAAAAACTTAAATTTTAATCCTAAATTGTCCTATCGCCCAGAATATTAATGGCCCAAATTGCAAGATACAAACACTGTACCTTACAGTTGGCAGCCGTATGTGTTAAGGGGGTACTTTGAAGGACTGGTAACGACCTGTGGAGGCCCTATGGGTTATATGGTCCAGCATTTTTATTGGATGATCATAAAATTCTCTACAGCATAAATACTTCAACTTTCATTAGAATTGTAATTTTTAAATACTACATCAGGGAATCCTAAATGAATAGTAGGGAGTGGGGGTATTTAGGACCCTCATCTATTTGCCAATCTCAAGAACGGCTATAAAGAGTGTCTCTTGGTCTGGAGGACCCGGCTTGTCTGTGCATTACAAGTATAGCATATTAATTTTAAAGGACACCATGTAATGCTTTCTTTCCCCTGTGTTGGCGCTGTTGTGCAATTAAACACTTACTACCAAGTTCCCTCAAAGATTAAAGCTGGTTGCTAAAGTCCCAGCAGGAAGCTACCCTGTGATTGGGAAAATAGTTTAACAAAAAGGGATTGTCCAAGGCAGACATAAAAGGTACAGGGTCACATTACGGATGTGTGTTATAGATTGCTGTGGGCGCCTATACTGTACCTCCTATTTTTAATGCCTATGTTTCTGTAATGTGCGCCGCCATACAGGGAACATGCAAGCAGCTTTGCCGCTAGAATTAACCCTTAAGACAGTCACACACTTGAAATAGCTGTCAACCGAATGCTGGTTTGGCCAACAGCTATTTCTCCGAACTCCACCATAAACATGCATGCTCAATGTTCATTTCAGTGTGGAGAGGAGAATAAGCTGTTGCCAGTGGTGTCTCCTCCAGTAACAAAGGATCGGGTATGTTAAAATCCATCATGCCCGATCCCTTTTTCCCTAACATCTGCTATCGGGGACAGCCGGGAGGCCCCCATGCAAATGAGATCGTCTACCAATCCCACCAAAATAATTCATCTCATGTGATTGGCCAGCTTTACACAGATATAACCCCTGAGGTTGTTTTTGTTTTCATTTTTGATACTTTTTTTTATCATTTACTTGAGTCCTTGCCCCAGTGGAGAACCTACCATCTACTAACCAACTCTTACTATACAAATATAGGCACATGTACTGCCGCCGGTCTTAGAAACCCATAACGTGATTATTTTAAGACTTTGCATCTTTTAAGTGTTTTTTATTACTAGTGTTTATGGATCCGTGTGTCAGATTTTAGACCCTAGCCACACAATTTACACATGTTTGTACATTAAAACGGAGTACGTCACCCAGGACTAAACTGTAAGCTCTGTGGTACAGGTTAACTCTTGCATGCCTGCAGAAGTGTTCTGAAATAATTTACTTCTGTGTTATTTATTGTATATTTCAGACTGCTCTCTCTTATGTCTACTGTTAATAACATGGTGTCTGGGCTTGACGTGTAAGAGACTCTTCTGTGCAAGATATTGGGAGACGGAGCAGATTTCCCTCCCTAGGAGGCAGCTCCAGTGCATATCAAACACCACATGGCTGGGGCTGCATGCAAGGTGCTGGGGGGGAGTGAGCAGAGAGCGCAGCTGTGGAGGTTGGAGAGGGGTGACTGGCAACTGTCAAAGAATGATTAATGTCTTTATTATTATTTGTGTGTAATGTCTCCAACTCCCCATTGCTTCCTTCTGCAGCTTTACCACCTCTCATCCATCAAGTGGCCTGACAGCCGGACAGGACTGCTTCCCCACCCCCAACACACAGCCTCATTTCTACTGCCATGTCCAAGAGATGAATTTAGGGTGCTGAGAACATATTCTCATCAACTAATTTTACAGAAAACGGGGGCCAGGCATAGGGTGAGGTGGGAGTCGGTAAGTAGTGAGCAGAGGGGGTCAGAAAGAGAGATAAAAAATGTTGTAAATGAATAGATTGGTGCAGGGGCTAGAGAAGAATTAGGGGTGCGTAAAGAGGTTAGTTAAGAAACAGGGGTGTGGGAAGAGCCTAGGGAAGAAATAGGGGTGTTGAATAAGTCCAGTGGAGGAATAGGGGGGTGGGAAGAGCCCAAGGCAGAAATAGGGGTGGGTAAAAAGCCTAAGTAAGAAATAGGGGTGTACGAAAATGCCAAGGAAGAAATGTTGGTGTGGGAAGAGCTCAAGAGAGAAATAGGGGTGGGTGAAAAGGCTAGGGAAGAAACAGGGGGTGTGGGAAGAGCCCAAGGAAGAAATAGGGATGTGGGAAGAATCAAGGAAAATATAGGGGTGTGGGAAGCGGCTGAGGAGGAAATAGGAGCAAGAGAAAAGGCTAGGCAAAAAATAGGGGTGTGGGAAGAGGCTCTGGATGAAATATGGGTGTGGGAAGGGGCTAAGGAGAAAAGGCTAGGCAAATATTAGGGGTGTGGGAAAAGCTACGGAGAAAATAGGGCTTGAAGAACTCTGGGAAGAAATAGGGGTTTGGGAAAGGGCTAGTTAAAAAACAGGGGTGTAGGATGAGTCAATGGAGGAAATAAGGTTGTGGGGAAAAGTCCAAGGAAGAAATAGGGTTGGAGAAGAAGCTAGGGAAGAAATAGGTGTGTAGGATGAGTCCAGGAAGGAAATATGAATTTGGGAAGAGCCCAAGGAAGATAAAGGAATGTGGAAAGATGTTTGGGAAGAAATAGCGATTTGGGAACGGCCTAGGGATTTAATAGAGGTGCATTGAGACCCATGGAGATGATTGGGGTGCTGGGGAATACTAAGGAAGTGATAGGGGAGAAGGGATAGACTTAAAAATAGATATGGGTGCCGGGAGAGATCAGGGAAGAACTAAAGGTACACTATGAGACCCCTGAAAAGATAGGGATACAGAGACAGACCATGGAAGAGATAAGAATTTGAGGAATGACTAAGGAAGAGAGGGGAGTGTAGGTGGAAGACTAGGGAATAAATAGGGGCGTATGGAGTCTTGAGGACATTGAGAGAAATACACAAGAGAAAGAGTCCAGAGAACACCCAGGAGACAGGTAATAGTGAGACCAGTAAGAGAAAACGAAGAAAGTGAATAATAATAAGAGACCCAGTGAGACTGAAAAAGAGCAATGCCAAATGAGAAGCTGCAAAGGGAACAATGTGAAGGTCAATAATGCAGGGGGGACAGGAAAGATCGGGTTGCGGAGGTGCCTTGGTTATGCCTCATGTTTGTGTCTTGCTTTGATCATAAGACAAGCAGATGTACTCTTCCTCTCTCCAGGCTTTCTTAAGTCGGACGTGTTTTCTCGATGACCTCCTTGCTGTAACAGAATAGGTAGTAAAAACAGGGTTTTCATCTACACATGTTCAACTGGTGCACTAAATAGATGAATCCCTGTATATCTGACCTGTAACTCATCACTTGCTGATCTCAGCGAAGGCCTTGCTAGCAGCATGATTGCATTTATGTAATGCCAGTAGGTGACCGCATAAGCTTTTAGTGTGGCATCTACAATCTGTCTTATTTTTCCACCTTCAGCAGTAGTGTTATCACTTCAGTGTACATTCCTCCATTGGCGCTTTCTCTTTGTCTTGGTTGGTAATGTCTCGTTCTGTCCAACCAAGAGCAAATCTAGATGGCAGATCTACAAGTATGAAATACTGTAAGTACTTCACAGCCCATCTTAGTACATGTACTCTTTTGGTAAGTAGATTAATACAGACGTTATGCTTTAGACATTATATTTCTACCAGGGTCAAATTATCAAAAAGTCAGCCCAGAAACAGCGCCACTCTTATCTGTTAGCTGTGTGGTACTGCAGCTCAGGCCATTTCAATTGATTGGGGCTGAACTGAAATACCACACACAGCCCATGGACAAGAGTGGCACTGTTTCTGGAAGAAAGTGGCACTGTTTTTTCAATCTCATAAACCTCTTCAAAGGGGTATTGCTATCTTAGACATTTATGGCATATCCATAAAATATCTGATGGATGCTGGTCGTAGCTCTGGGACCTGCACCCATTTCGAGAACGGGGCTCACCAGCTCAGTCCTGCCCAGGTCCCACAGTCAGTGGCTGCTTCACCAGGCGTGGCTGTGGTCTGGTGACCCATGTTCTCGAGATAGGTATGGATCCCAGAGATGGGACCCACATCTATCACATATTTAGGACATATCCTGTGGCTATGCCATAAATGTCTAAAATGGGAATACCCCTTTAATTCAGTAGTGAGTGTAGTCCCATATCCTGCTTCTCCATAGTTGATAATACACAATCTCACAATTTAAATCATACCTATTGTTATTTTTTGTTCCCTTGATCTTTTACTGATCCTGTTACAGCCTGTATTATAGTCCACATCTTTATTCACAATTACTCAGGCTTCGGAGGGAATGTGTCGCTAGAATTTTTTTTATTTTTTTTCAGTTAAACAGTTAATATTTAAGTGATTACACATTGTTTTCATTTTTTTCACAAGTCAGGAGATATTTTAAATTAGATTCTAATTTATAACATTTCCCTGTGCTGGTCACTAGAGGGAGCAATTCCAAAAATTGCGGCATTGGCATGTGGTAAAGCAACCTCATTGCTTTATGCTGCAAATTTGGGGTAGACACACTCGCTCTAGTCTCCTCACACAATCCCCCCTCCTTTTATCCTGGCTAGTTCCAGGAGAAGAAGGGGATTGAATCTTCAAACCTCCTACACTGTGTGCCGCCATTTTCTGAGCGAATGCACAGTGTAGGAGGATTAGATACAGTGATGAGCAGACAGTATAACACTAACATACATGAACATAATACACATATCACATACACAAACATAACTTACCTGCTCCTGCCGACGCCAGTTACTGTACTATAATCTGATGAAGGAAAAACTAACTTTCCCCCTGCTTTATAAGAGCTTAGCTAAACTGTTATGGGCGTGTCTGACAACAAGCTTGTGGACTGTTTCCAATAACAACCAAAATAATTGTGAATGCAGCTCTGGACTATAATGCAGGCTGTACTTTAGCATCAGTACGAGATAAATAATGCAATATATTTACAAAGTTATTAAGCTTTGCATGTAGATTATATCTATAGACTCTTTTGTGCTGTTTTGTATGATTCTCTTCGATACCTATAGATAAGTTGTCAGTCTTATGTGCTGTGACAGAATATTCCTGTACGTGATGCACTAATCATTTCATTATATTTTAGCATTCCTTGTGGTAATGCACAGCTCTCGATATACTATGCAAGATCAGTTCCCTCTGCAAATTACAGTACAACCTGTACTGAGGTACAGTGCGGCTCGCAGCGTGGTCTGTATTGAATTAACTTCCCAATTCGCCCTTATCTGTCTCCTTGCACATTACATATAATACAGTTAATGTACTGAAGCAGATGTGGTTTTTCCCAGTTAATCCAATCCTGTTAAAGAAAAAAAAAAGCACATACCCACGATGGCTGTTTATTCGCCAGGCTCTCAATACCACCTTAATAGAATCCGGAATTATTCTTCTTTAACCTCTTCTTGATCAGCTCATTACAACTGTCTCAGACTTTGTAGGGATTGTAGAGAGATACTGCATGTAAATAGGTTACATCGGGCTCCGGTTTAATGAAATCCAAAGAATTGAAATACAAAAAGGGTCCATTAATCTAAGATTAGTGCTGTTCTGGAAAACTGATACACAGAGTTTCCTAGAGATCTAAGAAATTCTACAAATTAAAGGGCCCCCAGTTTCAGGATCCCATCTGTAGGTCATTAACCAGATTAGTCCTTTATCTTGCTTCAAAAAGATAAAGGTCCATCAGGTTTAAAGGAGTTGTCCGTGATTAGGAAAAAGGTTCAGCTCTTTTTTTCTTCCAGAAACAACATCTGGTCAAGTTAATAGGACTAAGCTGCAATACCATACACATCCTATGGACAAGAGTGGCGCTATTTCTGGGCACACTTTTCCCCCAAAACCTGGACAACCCCTTTAGTCTACTACTAAAGAGGTTGACCCATCTGAGCCATCCCTTCTCTAACTGAGGACCCGTGGACTGTAGCAGGTCCAGCAGCTGAATCCCTCGGCAATCCGTTGTTTTATTCAGGGCCACAAATTTCTCTTACAGTGGCCTCTGCAGGAAAAATTGTGTATTTCATGCTGCCCATTGAAATGAATGGGCCACCATGTGATACATGTATGCGCTGGGCCCTCCTAGATGGGAGACTCTATCTGCAGCAACTCTGTGCTCTGGTTACTAGATGGGGTCCCAAGCAGGGTAAGGCATATGGACCTAATGAGACAACCCCTTTACGTGTGTTATTTGGAACCAAAGTTAAAAAATAAATAGGTGCCGCCACCAATTTACGTACAAATGTGGTGAAAACTATTTTTCGCTACTCTGAATTTCACAGTAAGTTCCCTGAACCAGTTACCCTATTATAAATTGCTTCTTCTAGATATTTTTGGAGTTCTGCAACAGTGACTTGGGGTCCCACTCAAGTCTCATAATAGAGTTTTTCTAAATATGGATTTCATGTTTTAAAAAATCGAAAGAAACAAAAAATTTAATCCAACCAATGTATGGGATGAAGAATTCTGAAGGACTCATTGAGCCGGTGCTCAGAGTTTCCAATAAAGTAGGGAGCATAACTTGTAGGTCAGTGTCCTTTTGGGGTGCCAACATGTGTTTTTGGGATCTCCTGATTTGGAAGGGCCTCTTTGGTGCTCCAGCACAGGCTGCGTATAATGTAATAAAGACTATCGCTAAATTCACAGTATCTCTTCACAATGCCCCTCACTTGACCCATAACTGTCATTCGCACTTGCTATCATCCTGAGTTGTCAACAGTTTCTTCAAAATCCTGGGTCGTATGTTGTAGTGTCACTCACGTGGGCTCCATTTTTATTACCTAGACAGCACACTATGTGGAAGAAGAATGCATTAAGGTCTTATTTTGGGTTTGAAATCCTAATCTCACGTGGCTGAAGTGTCCTTAGTGTCCCATGGTGTTTGTGGATTTTGCATAAATAGGAAACCACAATGCCTTAAAAGGAATGTCCAACTTTTGATACCAGGCCGTTTTTTTAAGTACAAAATTCTGATCTGGTTAATTTCTTAATATATTTTTATAGTAATAGGTGCTTCCTTTTTTCTGATACAGAGCTCCAAATCTACTGCATAGACATAGATATAAAACATAACCTTTTGCTGCCTGCAACCACCTCTAGGGGGAGCTTAAGAGCTCACCGCATACTGTGCTATTATTGAGTTCAATATGTAAACCGTATGCTGTAACTCTATGGTTATGCAGGGGATTTAGAGCCCTGTATCAGAAAAAGGAAGCGCCACTATAAAGATACATAAAAAAATGTTGCATTTTTGAATCTATTGAGTATAATAATGTTATATAGTCTGGTATTAAAAAAAACATCTTGGTGCTATGGTCCCCTTTAAATCTGAGAGCCTGCAATCTGATTGGTCCATTCTGAGTGGTACACCCAGAGCACTCTCTATATAAAGACCAAAGTAGCAGCCACGGCCGGGCCCATAGAGCATTGCAGGACCACACACTGTAGGTTCTTTACAATATATAGATTTCAAGATTTTTTTTTTTTTAGTTATTTGCTCAACATTTTCTTGTAGAGTTGTGTTTCAGGGTTCACTATTCAAACATTTTTTTATTATTATTTCAATATCCCAGTTCTATCTTCTATCTGTTTTTGCCTAGGTTGTGCCCTTTACAGAATTGAATGGAATCCCTAGGGGAGGAGCTAAGTCCAGTTCTCATGGTGCCTATAGGTTTTCACGTAGGTGTTCCTACCTCAGCGTAGTAATGTCTTCCCCTTATGTACTAAACCTAGAAGTCTCAGGAGGCATCTTGGGTATGATTAGGAGGGAAAACCTGCAGAAGACGGACAGGTAAGAAGAGAGGAGGGCGAGATGAACAAAAAGTGTCTTTGTATCCTGTACAAGTGATCGGGTGTTATTACTTGCATTTTTTTAATTGTATAATTTTTATTAAAATAAAATTGTTCGTAAATTTAATGGATTTGTTTACCTCTAAGGATTTTAGGGGGTGTAAAATAATAAAGGCTTTATGTGACTGATGGCAGCCCCTTGGGAATAAAGAGTCTAAACTCAAGGATCTTTAAAGGATTTACTCTGCGAGAGATTGATGGCAGGGAAAGGATTAAGCGGAGTTTAGGTATGAAGGGGTTAATAAGCGAGTTTTACGGGAGTTATGTTAAGAGAGTCTTGAGTTAAGAGTCTTGAGTTAATTCCCAACCATTGTCCAACAGGTCATAGAATCTGAAGATAATCATAGAGATGGTTGTGAGTGTCAAGTCGCCAACGCACACTATCAGTCCAGTAAAAGCTTTTGTCTTCCTTGTTTCCTCGAGTCCTTGCCCGTATCTCCAAAATAAGAATGTTCAGCCAAGACCGACACATTGATTGATGGATATTAGTTGAGAAGGACAAGTAACTGTAAATAATCAATTTTGTGTCTGGAACACTCTGATCTTTACAACACTTCTCAAAAAGTGACAAATTAGGTGGAAGACGACGGGCCTGGGCTTTATTTGTGCATATAACTTACTGTAGATGTCCAAGAGTGGGATGGCCAACATTACAACACAGACCGATTTGTCCATGTCCTCCTGTCACAAACATCCATACAGCTGAAGATGGACACTCTGCTACTCGGCCTGACTGTCAGGTTTAGGCATTACTTATGATTGCACTGCAGATTTTTGTGTTTGGGAACATATTGTAGTCCCATATATTTTGTTTTTCACTGCAATGTTTGCCAGACCCGGTAGAGAAAAACAGATGACTGGTGACAACAATTGATGCTGATGCTTAGTCTTAATGGGGTTGTCCAACGGAAAAAAAACAAAAAAACAAAACTGAAATCATTGTCCAATGTAATCCAAGTTCTTTTTAGTTGCTTCTATAACAATATTTCACATTTTCTCATGGACCTCTCTCCCCCGTTCTGAGAAGCCCACGTACTTCCGGCTATGGGGCAGTTCTATGGCTTGCCGCCATTACTCTAATCAACATTTCCCAGTATCGCCTACTGGCTCAGTTCCTCTCACAGACCCTCACACAATCCGGCCCACAGCAGCGTACGTATGTTGCTCCTACCCACACAAAAATCATCCCAAACCTTCAATAGTATCGTACGTATGGAGAGATGTAGGCATCAGGAGGCTGACTTGCAGATAGAGTGGGAAAGAAGCCAAGTACCGACACCATCTCACCGATGATGCTCGTCTCTTCCAAAGAGAAGGGGATTAATGCAGAGGGATACCAGTGTGTGAGACGACGCGCTGAGAAAATGATGTATATTATGAACATATTATGTTTGTTGTGTCCCCAAATTACCCCTTTAAAGTCCTAAAGACTGCCCTACATTAGATTTCTGTCCTTGGATCTTCCCAATTTTGATGGGATCTGTCAACAATCTATTGTCTATGGAGGCTGACAGATAGTCACCCGATATCCACTGTGTGAGGAAACAATGGTCCGATAGGTTGGATTTTTACCTGTCTAACCCTAGTGTTTCCACCAGGGGTCTTCTTTTGAAATAAAGTCTATTCCTCCAATCTAAACTTCCATATAAATCGGGAAATAGGGACTAATAGCTGTCAGTCCAACATCTGTTCAACCAACAACTATGTACTCTCAATGGCCGCCAGTATCATTCCACTTAAAAATGTTCAATAAATGTACGTGTCACTTCAGATAACACCAATATCTCCCGCACTTCCAAGATTAGAGAGGTCCAGGAAGCGAGACAGAGTTGTTTGGCAGGTTCCTCACACTGGAGATTTTTTTTTTTACAAAATAGAGGCTCTTGAGGGTTAAAGGGGTATACCCAGCTTAGGCATTTATGGCATATCCACAGGATATGGGACACACACCTATATAGAGAATGGGGGTTAACCAACCTCCGCTTTGCATGAAGAAGCGGCCACAGATTCCAGGCCGAGACTGGTGGAGAAGGGGCCGTTCTACTCTATGGGAGTAACAGAAATGCTGCTTGGCTGTTTCAGTATCTCCCATAGAACAGAATGAAGAGAGCATGGCATCAGCCACCTCACCAGGCGAAAAGGGGGTTGGGGGAGCCAAATCTATTAGACATTTATGGCATATCCACAGGATATGCCATAAATGTCTAAATTGGGAATACCCCTTTAAGGAGCCCAATTGTTTGTTTCTCCAAAAGATGATTTTATTCATTTTTCTCAACATTTTTAGTAACAATAAAAAACATCAGAAGGGGAATGGGGGGAGGCTAATATCAGGTCATAAGCCGGTCCATTTTAAGCCTGATAGATCAGTTAATGTATTTCTACCGGATGTAGGTTTAGTTGAAATATTTAGAAATATGGGATCATGAGAGCTTTGTTGGTTCCACTCCAAGAGTTGGTTGCTGTATGAGGAATACACGGTTATTTGGATCATATATCCAGTGGAATGGAACTGTTCATGTCTGAGAGTCATCTTTAGCTAGGCAAGGGTTAAACAGCCATATAGTGGCTTGTCAGATGATTATTCGATGAGGTGCGACTGTAAATTATACAAAATTAGAAGGGGAGGGGTTGGATTTTTGGCCCTATAGAGCTTCTATTTTGTAATAAATAAAGTTTTTGTTGTAAATAAAGTTTTCATTAGTGGAGTTATTGATAACGCAGAGTTTTTTTTTCAGCTGTGGATGGAATCCAAAAATTCTAATTGTAGCACTAGTTTTGCGTTGCTTCTAGGAAATTAATCAAGGCCCAAAAAGTGATGCCGTGAATCAAATGCAAACCTCTGCCCCCAGACACTGCTGTGTGGAGGAAGAAAAGCAAAAACTTCTCTGGGTGCCCTTTTAGTTACTCAGACTGTTACCCATGAGTAGTAACAAGACCTGTTCATTCTCAACATCAGTGGAGCTTCCACCTGCCTAAGGCCCCATGCACACGGCTGTGCCCGTAATCACGGCTGGACACTGACGGCCGTGGCCAGCCAATCGCATTCGTGGCCCGTGCTCCCATACAAAGGAGAAGCGGCCATAAAAAAACAAAAGAACGGACATGTTCCATAATTTGCGGTACACTTCTACGGCCCGGACACCTTTCCACAAATATATGGGAAGGTGTCGGTGGTCAATACAAGTGAATTGGTCCGGAATTACGATCCGCAATTATGCACGGTTTTTACGGTCATGTGCATGGGGCCTAACTACCAAAAGACTAGGTCAAACATTGAGGCTGTACCCATACTATAGAATTCATACAATGTATATATAGTCAATTGTTGTTTATCTGACCAGCATTGGGGATCATCAACAGCCCCTGGTATTCATGCACGGACTATGACTGTAGATCAGGTGTCGTTGACGCGCTGTCAGAAGGCCGGAGCAGAAGCCAAAAGGACCAATTTACCTGGTGACCTACAGTACAATGGAATTGAGCATACCCCAATATCAACATGAAAAGCGTTCACCCGGTGGATCCCAACACTAAAATATTTTATGACTATTTTTTGGGTTTCTCCACACACTGAAAGAGAATATTTTTAGCTAAGAATCTAACTGAAAGGATTTTAGTGGGGAAAACTATTACAATTGTAGCAATTTGTGAATTTCTTAGCATTAATGAATTTCTTAGGTTATCGATGGTTATGTATACAATAGCTATATGCCATGCTTGCCAACTCTCCCAAAACGTTGGGGAGACTCCCAAAAGAGAAGGTAAATCTCCAAATACTGCAAATACTCACCTCTCCTGTACTACTTGGTGCAGCCACAGAGTAGTGCAGGAACAGGGAGAGGTAAGTATTTGTAGGTCTGGTCTTGGATTTGTATAAGGGATAGTCAGGTCTGTAGTTTGTGTAAAGGGATATAAGTCTTGTCTGGGGTCTGTATAGGGAATAGTCTGTTCTGGGAGTTATATAGGGCATAGTCTGCTCTGAGGTCTGTATAAGGGGATAGTAGTTTGGGCTGGGGTCTGTATAGGAGATGGTCTAGTCTGGGGTCTGTATAGTAGATAGTCTGGTCTGGGGTCTGTATAAGGGGATAGTCTGGTCTGGGGTCTGTATAAGGAAATAGTAGTTTGGTCTGGGGTCTGTATAATGGGATAATAGTTTGGGCTGGTGTCTGTATAGGAGATAGTCTAGTCTGGGGTCTGTATAAGGGGATAGTCTGGTCTGGGGTCTGTATAAGGGGAAAGTCTGGTCTGGGGTCTTTATAGTGAATAGACTAGTCTAGTCTGGGGTCTGTATAAGGAAATAGTAGTTTGGTCTGGGGTCTGTATAAGGCAATAGTCTGGTTTGGGGTCTGTATAGGGGATAGTCTGGTCTGGGGTCTTTATAGTGAATAGTCTAGTCTGTGGTCTGTATAAGGGGATAGTCTAGTCTGGGGTGTGTATAAGGGGATAGTCTGGTCTGGGGTCTGTATAAGGAGAAAGTCTGGTCTGGGGTCTGTATAGTGAATAGACTAGTCTAGTCTGGGGTCTGTATAAGGAAATAGTAGTTTGGTCTGGGGTCTGTATAAGGGAATAGTTGGTGTTGCGGGGTGAATAGTGAATTAGCTTGTCTGTGTATCTCTCTCTTTCACCTGCTGGCCAGCAAACCTTTGTCTCTGTCCACTATTGTTTCTACAGACGAACTGATTCAGCATTCCACAATAACACACAGCATTACCTCCATCTTACCTGCATGTGACCAAGCCTGAATGGAAGGTGTAGTGGGTTTATATAGGAGGCACTTGATTAATGGCAGGTGAGGCAGAGCTGCAGCCACACAAAATATATGTATCTTTCTTTTGTATGATTTGGTTATGTGTATAGAGATTGTAAGCTCCTGTTCATTTTAAAAGGAGACATGAAGTATGGAATATGTATAATATGTGGTTTAGGTATAATATGTATGTGTTTGAAATTTAATCACAAATGTGTGTGTCCCTTTAAGACTGTAGAATTCTGGGAAATAGAATATTGTGTATTTAAGTGCACCCAGAGGAGGGGGGACAGGTTCAGTTCAGAGCACATGAGCTGAGGAGTGGGGTGCTGTTCTAAGGGTATCTTCACACGACAACGCAAAATACATCTGAAACTATGGAGCTGTTTTCAGGAGAAAACAGCTCCAGAATTGTAGACGTTTTTACAAGTGCACGCATTTTTCGCGGCGTTTTTCACGGACGTAATTGGAGCTCTTCTTCAGTGGAGTCAATGTAAAATGGCTCCAATTACGTCCCAAGAAGTGTCCTGCACTTCTTTGACGCGGCCTTAATTTTACGCGCTGTCTTTTGACAGCGATGCGTAAAATGACAGCTCGTCTGCACAGAACATGGTAAGACCCATTGCAAGCAATGGGCAGATGTTTTTATTTTGTATTTGCTCAAAATAAATACGAGCATTGTTTGCCAAATCCTGAGTGAGGACTGTTTATTACGGCAAGAACACCCACACCCCAACAGTTGGGGTCTGAAGTCTGTATTTTTAATGGGGTCTGGTGTCTTTAATAGAAAAAGTGCAGCAGTTGCCCATAGCAACAATCAGATTTCACCTATCACAGCCCTGACAGAATACAGCTCTGATCTGATTGGTTGCTATAGGGAACTGCCTAATATTGTTTTCTGCACTAATTCTTATGAATAAAGAAATACAGGGCACATTTATAATACTGAACATTGTCAGCCTGAAAATACAGGATCGCGTGCCTTGTAGAGGAGTGTGACCTGCAAAAGAGGTGTGGTCTTCAAAAGGGGAGTGGCTTACATTAAACCTGCGTCGCAGTACCGTAATCTCCCTAAAGGCCATTTCCAAAAGTTGGGCAGTATGCTATATGCTGTTTATGTGGCATAAATACGATTTCTGTACATGGCATAGAGACGTTGATTAAATGCATTGTGTTCATGCTGATTCCTGTTGATATCAGGACTCACAATTCTGCATCCTATAGACAGGTAGCAGGATATAGGGACACTAAGATTTGAGAATATCAACTAGAACTTGCATATGTGTACAGGTGTGGATGGACAGACAGAAGTACATATCACTGACAGCCACATGTGGAAGAAGGATCTTAAGCTGCCTCAGGAGAGTGGGAGTCATCAGACTTATCCTGTCTCCCTATAATGTAACCCTGACCCTTTCTGAAGAAGCATTCATCACCGACTCTGCGGCCTCTGATCTGACACCAGGAATGAGGATCCTCCACATCCCACTACATTCCAGCCGCCAAACATCCCAGACCTTTTCCAGAATGAGACTACTGGGAAATGTAGGATGCTTAACCTATGTATAGCTCCACGAGATGATAAATAACGTAAAAGAAAGGCTTTGAGGTTCAAATTACCGTGAATTTGCTTCTTGGACAGGCCTCTCAAGAGTTAAATCTTGAACTTCTTGGTTGGACTGAGGTGGGAATGGAGATGAGACATTATTAAAGGAGAAGGAGTAATATTTGGCTATGAACCCCTCTAGATACAGCGAAAAGTGCCCCCCTGTCAGTTCATGTCATGGTCACATATGTCTTCATGCTTGCAGATGGCTTGTGAATTCTAGTATGTAGTGGGTGGCATGGACCCACTAAAAGTTAACAATTTAGAAATTCTCAAGGATTCTTGCCAAGGCAAGATAACGATTCTTATAGCCTTAGCATTGCATCCCACCTACCTGTAACACGTGCTTGCAGAACCTCCCTGGTGATTGCAGGGGTTTGTGGTGTGGGTGCCCCATTGCTGCCGCCTTGGTGGCCCATAACCCAAAAAAATTTAGGAAAAAATTGTCTACTGTAGTAGGAAATATCATGGTCAGTGTTATTGGGTTACAAAGCTGCCCCAATGGAATGTACTTGCCCAAGTTTATAATACCAGGTGTGATGTTTGCAGGAGGTATCAAGGTCGTGGGCATTGATAGTTAACATAGCAAACTATGGGGCCTTTATATAACTTTGAAGCTGGGCGCACATACAGGTTTACACTTCATTCCACTCAGTGTGAGATACAGAATCTGCCAAGTGAGTGCGCTCAGCTGTCTTTCTACCTTCCCTTTTCTATAAAATATAGGTATACTCCTAATGTGTAGCCATCTCTCTCCCTCAGACAGGGGTCATGGGATCTCTGGCCGATAAAACTGATCCTATCAATATCACATAATTGTAGATTTAATACTCCTGGGCCCCAATGCAAAATGTGTAACAGGCTCCCCACCTATCCTGTGCCATTTATAATACTGATGTCTTCTTATGTGGCAAAAGAGCCTTATGGTCACCATAGGCCCAAAAGGGTTCTGCCTCTGTACCCTATATTACTATGCCCCTGTAAGGGTTTGGGGGTGAATTCTCAACCCTTAAAGGGGACTTTGGTGGCCAAATTGTATATTTTTTACATGTCAGTATATGTATATTAATTTAATTACTATGTCTTTAACAGGTACTCTTTGTGTTCTGTTGTGCTGTATTACTTACCAAGTAAGTAAAGACTCACGTTGAGCGTCTCATAGGAATGCATAGTGAAAAGAGACTTCCGGTCCACCACAGCAGACGCTGTAGGAATCGGCTGATCACAGTGCGGTCACTTGACAAAATTGTGGCCAGGATATTTTGGCAACAAAGTGCCCGGTATGAGGATGACCTGCCCTACCTTTTACCAAGTGTACTTTACAACCGGGGGCCGCAATAAAAAAAATCACTAGAGTGTCCCTTTAAACTATATGTAATTTTCTGATGACACATTCCCTTTAATCTGGCTTTAGGCATAAGAATCATCAAGCCAAACAATTATTCAGTGACTGCTTTCTTCTTTAACTCCCACATCAGGGTAAGGTCCCATGGTCAAAGCCTGACTCACTTTCAGTAGCCAATGGCTGCATGATTTTGCCGAGTATCATCGGCACAACCGTGCGGCCATTTGCCACTGCATGAGCCCGTGCCCTAAGCAAGCAAGTTAGGCTCAGCCCAATGGGCATGTTATTCTATGCTAAGTGAGATCAGCACCTGAAACACACCTGGCATCGATCGCTTATCTCTGGGGAAACAAGTGACCCTGATAGCCATCATGGGAATGTCGGGCAGTCTGTGGATCCCATTGAAATTGGCAGGATCCGCTGACCAAGATCTCAAGTCTATGGCCAGCTTTAGACATGAGCATTCAGCTTGCTGATGGGGGGGGACGGGACACGAAAGTGATATCATTTGTTTAGCCAACAGCTATCTGGTGTCTCTGGGCACCCGCATGCCCATCTATGAGCAGACATTTAATTGGGCTACCTGAACACTAATCTAATTATAAACATAAGCCTAAAGTAAAATAAACCATTATCCAAGCTGTTACCGCGAGTAAAATTGGCTGCAGAGTTCAAATAGGAGTCCCAATTGTGTAAATAAACTGTTCTCAAAAATTCACTCTGATCTTATCCACAGCTACGTAGTTACCAGCTCGATTAACCAAACAGTATAAAAATCAATGCGCCCAGAAGCTCCCCAGATCCTGGGAGTTGTAGCGTCCATGGAAACTGTAATCCGTCAGGTCAGGACTGCTTCCGGCCAGCCGTCACTGTGAACCGCCTGAATATCTACTGCTGCTTCTCCTAGTAAGGAAGTCTCTAATGGGGTCATGTAAATATTGTTTTGTGGGTAGGGAAAACCGGCCGAAGCGCTAAAATTATTCCTAACAAGATTCCTTATCTTACTCTTCAAGTTATAAACTTGTAAAAATCCCAATAGTCACACCAGCCACAATCCATTTTGGGAAGAACTTACAATTTTTTACTTTTTGAAGAGGTTATAAATGCTGTAGCTATGATCTTTGCCCTGGAACCATCGTCTTTGAAGTAGAACTGCTTGTTTCCACATAAAGGTGTAGTTCCCTGGACAACAACCCAATGGAAAGCTTTATCCATCCTTCTTCCCTTCTCTAGAATCCAGCCTTGCTTCTTCTAAGACAAAAACATTTCTAGAAAATAACTTCCTGTAAAATGCTACATGGAGTAAGCCCTTCTTGCACTTTTTGCAAAATTTTTGTCATTTCAGCCAATAATAGCAAAAACACAGAAACAACATAACACTCAGGGCTCATTCGCATTGCTTCATAAATCCTGTCTGTGTTTGTTTCTACTGCCAAAACTAGGATTTAATTCCAATAGAAGGACAAAGGAAATCCTTTACTTAAAGAGGCTCTGTCACCACATAAGTGGTCTATCTTGTACATGATGTGATCGGCGCTGTAATGTAGATCACAGCACTGTTTTTTATTTAGAAAACCGATAATTTTTTACGGAGTAATGACCTATATTAGCTTTATGCTAATGAGTTTCTCAATGGACAACTGGGCGTGTTTTACTATATGACCAAGTAGGCGTTGTACAGAGGAGTGTATGACGCTGACCAATCAGTGACCAATCGGCGTCATACACTTCTCTCCATTCATTTACTCTGCACATAGCAATATAGCTATATCGCTATGTGCAGCCACATACACACACTATAACATTACTGCAGTGTCATGACAATGAATATACATTACCTCCAGCCAGGACGTAACGTGTATTCAGAATCCTGACCACTTTTGTAGTGTCTGTGTGAGACTACAGCACAGCACAGCAAGATCTCACTGTAAATGACAGTTTACAGCGTAATCTCGCGAGACTACGCCTGCTATGCTGTAAATCACATAGAAGTGCAGAGAAGTGGTCAGGATTTTGAATACACATCACGTCCTGGCTGGAGGTAATGTATATTCATTGTCATAACACTGCAGTAATGTTATAGTGTGTTTATGTGGCTGCACATAGCGATATAGCTATATTGCTATGTGCTGTATAAATGAATGGAGAGAAGTGTATGACGCTGATTGGTCAGCGTCATACACTTCGCTCCACAACGCCCACTTGCCCATATAGTAAAATACGGCCAGTTGACCATTGAGAAACTCATTAGCATAAAGCTAATATAAGTCATAACTCAGTCAAAAATGATCGTTTTTCTAAATAAAAAACACTGCTGTGATCTACATTACAGCACCGATCACATCATGTACAAGATAGGCCACTTATGTGGTGACAGAGTCTCTTTAAAGACGTTGTCTGCTATATGTTAGAAGGGTGCCCAAAAATAAATTAATCATAGGCTGTCTCGCTGCTGGGATCCTTAGGGATCGACTGTAATCTGTGGGGTAACCTGACATGTTCAATTCTCCTGCAGTGCCACCACAGGAGAAATTAAGCATTACATTGCACCCATCAAAATCAATAAGAAGTCTGGGTAAGACATAGACGTGCCGAGTCCTCCAGAGAGAAAGGAACTCCCTGCTCCAGCTAATTGAAGGAGGTACAAAATTAGGAACCTCGATATATTTACACAGAATATCCTAATAGCATATTTGAAAATTATTTTTTTAAACCAGACAATAAGGGCCTGTTCACATCACCGCTCATAATTTTTTGTCAAAACAAGATAGGACCACAGCAGAAGAAAAAATGTTCTCTAAAGTTAGGGCCTGTTCACATCACCGTTCATTTCCGTTCCGGGGTTCCGTCGGAGGGTTCCCTTGGGTGAACCCCGCAACGGAAAGTGAAACTGACAGCACAGCTTCCGTTTCAGTCACCATTGATCTCAATGGTGACGGAAACATCGCTAATGCTTTCCGTTCGTCACCATTCCGGCTGGTTTCCGGTTTTCCGACGGAATCAATAGCGTAGTCGACTGCGTTATTGATTCCGTCGGAAAACCGGAAATCAGACGGAATGGTGACGAACGGAAAGCATTAGCGATGTTTCCGTCACCATTGAGATCAATGGTGACTGAAACGGAAGCTGTGCTGTCAGTTTCACTTTCCGTTGCGGGGTTCACCCAACGGAACCCTCCGACGGAACCCCGGAACGGAAATGAACGGTGATGTGAACAGGCCCTAACTTTAGAGAACATTTTTTCTTCTGCTGTGGTCCTATCTTGTTTTGACAAAAAATTATGAGCAGGGAGATGATGCATAAATATACAAAGTGAAACATTTTCAAACAGTTACCATCCAATATGAGACAATACCTGCAAGATCTTATAATCTAACGTAGATGGGAGCATGACACAGTAGGGACAACGTTGAATTTCTCTAGCTAACCAGACACTTGTGGGTACAATTATGGAGTGTTATAATGCTGCATGAACCTGTCACCCATCTGTTTCTTAGCATGTGAGGACTCAGTAAAGTAGTATGCACAACAATTGAATTTGTCCCCTGGGTAAAGAGTTGGTAGGAATCATTCTAGATATTCAGTGCAGCACAAGAGAAGTCTTGGAAAAGGAAGTGAACAGTTTTGATGTGAGAAAACGATTGCAGTAAGAAATTGACAGAACAGGTGGGTCGAGATGAGATAAGAGATAAAGGTAGGTGTAAAATGGTGGCGTTTTGGAGATTAGTAACAGAGTAACAGAGTTTTGAATTTTATTCTAGAAGGATCAGGTAACAAGTATAAGGACTGACAAAGAGCAGAGCTATTAGAATAATCATTAGACAAGAAAGATCACCCTGGCGGCTTTGTTCATTATTTAGAGGATTTAGAGCAGAGTCGGTTTGGTTAACAAGATTTGTCAGTGGACTGAATGAAGAAATAAAGGACAGGTGTAAGTGAAAAGTAACTCCAAGACATTGGATCTGGGATTAAGGTGGATGATGGCAAAGATAAGATGGAAAAAACAGAAGAAGCTCCACGTCAGGAAGGTTGAGTAATAGAGAAGACCTGACAACAAAGACAACTGTCAGACACTCCCTGGAGTTCCTCAGGAGAAATTTTTTGAGAAGACACCAATTGAGTGACATCAGAAGAAAGATGGTGCCATAAACCAAATTAGTGTTCCCAATTGGAAACAGGAGGTTCCCCAGAATTGACTCCCTCAGGAACCCCAACAAAGAGAGGAAGTGGGGAGGAAGTCAGAGAGATAAGAAGAAAGTCTGGATAGAATAGTCCTTTAAACCAAAAGAATGAAGCCAAGGATGATCAAACTCAGCAGATAAGCCAAAAGGATTAAGACTGAGTATTGTCTACTGGACTCCACTGTTATGAAATTGATTGGAGCTGTTTCTTTAGACTGTAAAGCATGGAGACCAGAGTGTAAGGGGGAAGTTTCCCTTTTCCCCTGTGCAGTGATCCATTCCTGTTTTGGGGTATTATGAAGACAATGGATCTCCCGAATGCCAGTGTGAATTGTAATGCATGAAAAAATATATATTTGAACAATTTCCTTAATCTATCATTCTGATTAGACAGTAGTAATTCAATTTTTTTTTTCTTATCTTCACTGAAGTTGAAGGACACAAACAATTATAATGTTAAAATATTTTTTTTAAGAAAAAAAATGGTACTTAATTTCAGGTCAATACACAAACAGCGTGGGAGCTCTGAATTGGAATAATCTATTGACTGTGTTCGAGAGTCTGCATACCGCTGGTGGTGTCCTACCAGACTGGTACTATTATTGAGCTCTGCCAGATAGAGTTCAGAGCACAATATTACTGGTATAACATCCATCAATTTGGGGACCCCCATGGATCATCAGAACCGGGGCTGCAGATCACTGGCGCCGTCAACTTCTATAGCTGTTTACATAGGACAATATTGGGTCAACAAGTACACAAGACCGTGTGGTACAGACACATGTTTACAAGATACATTAGGTAGGAGTCCTGCCCATATGAACATACAATCTATTAGGAATAAAGAATAGATGTAAGAGGTCAGGGAAGAGAGTAAGCATCTCTAGAATTGTTAAATGGAGGGGGTGTTGAAATACTAGTTGGGGGAATCTTTTGGCCAGTTAAACACTTGCTGGAAGAGGTAAGTTTGCAGTGGGCACTTGAAGGTCTGGAGGGTTGGAGAATGTCAGAAAAAGATGAGGGAGGGAGATCCAGAAGAAAGGGGAAGCACGAGAGAAGTCTTGCATTCTAGAATGTAGGACACGCCTATAATGTATAATACATATGCCATAGACTATAGGACTAATGTACTTTTCAGAATTTAAAGCCCATCCTGAAAATCTTCTAGAATAACCTTTGTGGCAAAACATATGTCAGACATTTGCCCCATGGGTATATCCTATAAGAAATGAGCAAATTACGGACTCGCTCCCAAGCGGGCAACACATGGATTGTTGTAAGAACGGACCTGTATAAAGCCAGCACTATTTCTATATAACACCTAAATCCTAAAACTTGGATGGATACGGGAGGTGACGATGGTCATTTACGTAGGGATTTATTACTAATCCAAAAATCTTACTAGAAGAGGACATAATCACTTCTCCTTCGCTCACTAAGTTCTCACCCTTCCCCAGTAATCACTCAATATTTCCAGTCATAACAAAACACCCTTCTCTCTTGGTCCTGTCTCTGGGTAATTACCAGCTGCAAACACTTCTACCATACAGGCGCCTGGCAATGTTTATACTGACCATATCCTGCTGGCTAAGGCGATCCCCCCAAACAGAACAGAGGACCTTCTGCAAAAATACATCCTACATTGATCTGATGTGCATTGTGGATATTTATATAAAATTATATTATCGACTCAGCTCTATTGTTGTCAACATCTCGGAAATTTCAGGAACAGTTCCGGTTTTACTGTTTTACCTTTTACTCTATTTTGGCATCAATAAAACCTGCTAGATGCTGGATTATCAGATATTCTGGATTATTGGATGCTCATAGAAAAGTACATAAAAAAATCAATTAGCTTCAGAAAGAAAGCCTAAATTAAAATGCTAATACTAGAACATAGTTTTTTTTAAAATCAGTGGGAGTACCTAATGGGTTCTTCTGCGTCTTGTTTTGTCTAGCGAAATTTCAAATTTTATGCCGGATTATCAGACTTTTTGGATCATGTGTCAGATTATAAAATATGTATATATTCTGCAAATATTTAAATATGTATATATTTTATACATTGAAAAAAAGTCTTCTAGAGGGGGGGTCAGAAGTAACAGAAGAAATATATATATATAATTTATTTTTTCTGTTACTTCCGACCGCCCCTCTAGAAGACTTTTTTTCAAGCAATTTTGGATATTCGTCTCACAGAGATTTCACTGTATACCTATATATTAGATATAATTAACAAAATATCATTGATAATATGCAGCTGCCACACATAGTGAGCCAGTCTTTAGCCTAAAGAAGAGAGCTGATCACAGCCAAAGGTGCAAAATGCTCAACTGAGCGCTACTGCCCCTTTGTCTTAGCGATGGTGGGAGTCTCACTGATCAAAACTTCTTATATGTCTCTATGAGATAACATTTTTTTGCGTAAGTTTAGTAACGTTTTAAATCTACAAATAAATAATTTAATAAACAATTAGAATTAAAAAATGCAGGGGAGACACAGATTGTGTCTCTTCTGCACCTTCACTTCCTGTTCTCGTGTAAAGTAATATAAAGAAATAGAAGGAAAAAAAAGAGCTTTCATTGGTTACTCTCATCAGTAATGAATAAGGCACTGGCTACATGATGACACCTGCTGCAGGTATGTGCTTGGCAGGAGCTCGTATGCATCCATTCAGTCCATCAGATTCTAGTCACTAATACTGGTCCATACACTGTGGCCATAAAACAAGTTCACCGTCAAGCTTGACATCAATACCATTACAAAACAGCCATGTGTTGTACCACTTCTGGAGTTACCTCTTATTGCATAATTTGCACCATGAACAGGGACAGGTCGTGTAGTACAACAGTGATCTATACTGTAGCTTCTTCACAACAGGACAGGTGTATTATAGGTACTAATCTTATAAGCCACAAAGTGGCAACTACCATAAATAGCCTTATAAAGATTGTCACCCTGGTTCTGTGCGGGAACTCCTAGCTGGGTGGAAAACCCAACCGGTGTAGAAGCTGCTTGAAATTTTTACTCTTTATTTAAACATTAAAATAGCTTTAATATTTGCATTTTTATTTATTGTCCCTAATTATGTTATTAACAGGGCCCTAGGGTCTGAGAGGGCCCAATGGCCACGCTGCCACATAAAAGAATACCAATGTTTATTATCTCTATTCTGTGACATCACTGTGTGCCTTATCCTTGTATTATGTTTCTGTGATTCTTATTCTTGTACGGTGAAATCACTTTATGTTTTATTCCCATACTGTGACATGTCTGTATGCAATAACCCTTCACTGGGTTTTTTATCTGTACTGTGACACCACTGTTTGTTATTACTTTCCTGTGACATCACCTTGGGCATCATCCCTGTATAGTGATACATTATGACCATGACCACATTGATCATCCCTTCACTGTGACATCACTGTATTTATTATCCATGACCTGTGACATCACCATGCTTATTATCTCTGTACTGTGACATCATTATGTTTATTATTCCTGTACTGTGACATCACTGTATTTATTATTCCTGTACTGTGACATCACTATTTATTATTCCTGTACTGTGACATCACTGGATTTATTATTCCTGTACTGTGACATAACCATTTATTATTCCTGTACTGTGACATCACTAGATTTATTATTCCTGTACTGCGACATTATTGTATTTATTATTCCTGTACTGTGACATTGCTGTATTTATTATTCCTGTACTGTGACATCACTGTATTTATTATTCCTGTACTGTGACATCACTGTATTTATTATTCCTGTACTGTGACATCACTGTATTTATTATTCCTGTACTGTGACATCACTGTATTTATTATTCCTGTACTGTGACATCACTGTATTTATTATTCCTGTACTGTGACATCACTGTGTTTATTATTCCTGTACTGTGACATCACTGTGTTTATTATTCCTGTACTGTGACATCACTGTGTTTATTATTCCTGTACTGTGACATCACTGTATTTATTATTCCTGTACTGTGACATCACTGTATTTATTATCCCTGACCTGTGACATCACCGTGCTTATTATCTCTGTACTGTGACATCATTATGTTTATTATTCCTGTACTGTGACATCACTGTATTTATTATCCCTGACCTGTGACATCACCGTGCTTATTATCTCTGTACTGTGACATCATTATGTTTATTATTCCTGTACTGTGACATCACTGTATTTATTATTCCTGTACTGTGACATCACTGTATTTATTATTCCTGTACTGTGACATCACTATTTATTATTCCTGTACTGTGACATCACTGGATTTATTATTCCTGTACTGTGACATAACCATTTATTATTCCTGTACTGCAACATTATTGTATTTATTATTCCTGTACTGTGACATTGCTGTATTTATTATTCCTGTACTGTGACATCACTGTATTTATTATCCCTGACCTGTGACATCACCGTGCTTATTATCTCTGTACTGTGACATCATTATGTTTATTATTCCTGTACTGTGACATCACTGTATTTATTATCCCTGACCTGTGACATCACCGTGCTTATTATCTCTGTACTGTGACATCATTATGTTTATTATTCCTGTACTGTGACATCACTGTATTTATTATTCCTGTACTGTGACATCACTGTATTTATTATTCCTGTACTGTGACATCACTATTTATTATTCCTGTACTGTGACATCACTGGATTTATTATTCCTGTACTGTGACATAACCATTTATTATTCCTGTACTGCAACATTATTGTATTTATTATTCCTGTACTGTGACATCACTGTATTTATTATCCCTGACCTGTGACATCACCGTGCTTATTATCTCTGTACTGTGACATCATTATGTTTATTATTCCTGTACTGTGACATCACTGTATTTATTATCCCTGACCTGTGACATCACTGTGCTTATTATCTCTGTACTGTGACATCATTATGTTTATTATTCCTGTACTGTGACATCACTGTATTTATTATTCCTGTACTGTGACATCACTGTATTTATTATTCCTGTACTGTGACATCACTATTTATTATTCCTGTACTGTGACATCACTGGATTTATTATTCCTGTACTGTGACATAACCATTTATTATTCCTGTACTGCAACATTATTGTATTTATTATTCCTGTACTGTGACATTGCTGTATTTATTATTCCTGTACTGTGACATCACTGTATTTATTATTCCTGTACTGTGACATCGCTGTATTTATTATTCCTGTACTGTGACATCACTGTATTTATTATTCCTGTACTGTGACATCACTGTGTTTATTATTCCTGTACTGTGACATCACTGTGTTTATTATTCCTGTACTGTGACATCACTGTGTTTATTATTCCTGTACTGTGACATCACTGTATTTATTACCCCTGTACTGTGACATCATTATGTTTATTATTATTGTATGCATCTATCTTCTGTGTAAGAATTATTGCTGTTCAGTGACATTACTGTGTGGATTTTCATGGGTGTAAACATATAAGGTGCAGAGGTGGTAGTTGCACCTGGGAACTGTAGCCTGAGGTGGCCCAACTGTCCCTCTGCCACATAAGAGGATACTAGTACTGTAAAGTATTTGGTGATGTATGTCTTTTTTCTTAAGAAAACCTGGATTCCAGTTGTATTGGGTATGATGAACTCTTCCCTGTTACCCTTCTTCTGCGCAGTTGACCCAGCACATCTGCTCTTTTTTTCTTCTCAGATATATTTAGACTCAGGTTCTGCTCTGCCGGGTCTTTTAAACCTTTTTATCTTGCCTCTATGTCTGGCATCTGTCCCAGAAGTATCAGTTCATTATGAAGGCTACAGCCCTGTCTGTGTATATAAAATATTCCTGCAATAGCCACAGAGCGGACCAAGTATTAAGATGCACATAGTTATAAATGTCTGCACTCTGGGGGTATCACCTAATTCTTCCTGTTGGTTATGGCACATCTGTATATAACTCTGTATGCATATACAACTGATTCAGTCAAGCTCACAGGTCCGATTTTGGTATAAAAAAAAAAATGGAGTAAAGTTCCTAGGACTGGGCATTGGAACTTCTGCTCTCATCATCTCTGGTGTGTCTCCTGGTTTTCTCCTATTGCCAATGCCATTTATCAAATATATTATCTTTCTCAGTTCCTGGTAGTACCAGACACAGTGCATAAAGTATTGCTAGACACACTGTAAAAATAATGGTGCCCACCACCGGAGGAGCTGCATTTATTTCTTTGCTGTCTGGGCCGGAGAGCGAAATGGAGCCTCAATTCCCCAAATCTTAGAGGAGAAAATGCAGGATTGGGGGTGAATATTTGCCAAAATGCTGCTCCCCTGCAGTAAGAGAAGAGTGCCGCCTATGGCAAAGAGCTCACTTTGGCTTATGGATTTTCCTGCTTTTAACGTGACTCCTTAAGAGCAGAGGAGACTATGAGATTGTCCTGTCATCATATACACGAGAGTTATCAGCTAGTAATAGACATATCTTCTCTAACTTTAGTCAACAATATGACTGGGGGTTAAAGGCTAGCAATTGAGGGTATCCCCCTCCCACAAATATCTTGGATGATGGAACACTGCAATGGACCTACCTAAAGCCATGATTGGACCATTCCACAGTCAGCTTTTGACCCCCAACCTCAATTGTCACATTTAAGGGGTTGTCGGTGGAGAGGGTTTCAGGAGATGGATCCATGGTGATCGGGTTTACAGCCCCTTCTGTAAAGGAGTTGTCGAGACACATCACGGACAGCCCACTGGACAGAGTGGGCTCACTGTGTCACTATTAGATTTGTCTTAGGGCTAAACGAAGGGCAGCATTTAAGAGATTGTTCGATCTCACGTGGGACATAGACTTTCCAAAGGAAATCCCCAGGTCACATCCCCGGCTAGTCTCCAATAGCTGACGGCTGTCTTTCTAGGTTATAGTCTGGATTTAAGCTGTGGTCCCAATAACTCCCTTACCTATTCCTTTATTTTTTGGTCTTTAGAGCAGGTCTAGACCTAAATTCACCAGTTTATAATAGTTTTGCTAATATCACTTCCATATATCTAGGTTCTCAAAATTGGGGATTTGAGATAGAGAAGATGACAGAATGGACCTTCCTTTCAGCAATCCAATCGAAGAATTTCGCTCTGCTTCTCCTATTCCTAAAAAACACTGATAACAGGGAAAAGTAGATTGCCTTCAGCTGCAAAGCAAATAAACTTTTCAGTTTTAAAGTCAATTGCAGGTACCGTATATTTTGAGTTATTTCTAAATATAGGCTTTTTGATCTTAAGCAGGCCATGCACAAAATGGTTAATACAGACCGGTTCAGCCTGAATTTAAGGAGAGCGGACTGCGCATCTATGGCTACCTCACCACTGATACCAATGGTAACCTATAAACTGACTGGAGTCCCGACTGCCAGGATCCCGTCCATAAAAACTCTTATGAAGGGTCTGATAAATAAATCGTGAGGTCGGGCAAAACCCTTAAGAACTGGTAACCTGTATATCCTGCTCTTCGTCCATTTGCCTAGGGTTCCATGATTTGGCAGACTGGTATGCTAATCAGTGTTTAATATGGTAATTACTATCTACCATGCCAGTCGCAGTCAAAGACCTTATGCCTTCCCTTCCGTGATAATCCCTGCTTTGAATCTGGCAGGGACGGACATGGCTTCTCTCAGCCATTTAACATACAGAGCACATTCTCTGTCCCAGTCTCAGTAAGGGAGGACACTTCTCTAGTTTACAGGGAAGCTCTATGGCACGGTTATTACCAATGCTGCCACAATAGACTTGTTATGATTCTTGTCTCTCCATTTGATTGAATTTTTACTGGTTGATAGGGGTATCTATATTTGCAGAATTCTTCTTGTCATTCAGTTTTAGTATGATTTATTAGTAAATGCATCCTACAGTAGCTACATATGAACTCTTCCAAATGTACTGTATATAATGCCATGGTATTCCTCAGCACTGTATTGTAAGGTGGCAGGTTCCTCTGTATTTGGGGTCTTATTAGAAGATGGTATTAGTGCCTACAACCTATGCAGGACCTGCTCTTTCATGGAGCAAACAGCTTTGCTCCTTTTTCTTGGCAGTGCCCGTTTGCACAGGGTCGGTTGAATGCCCTGGAACATGAACACAAAGCCAATCGTACCATTTGGTGCTTTATGGACTATTTCCCAGAGATCATACTGTTTTGGCAGTACAGGAGGCCTGGCGCCGTATGAACTGTTTTAAAGGGAATGTGTCGCTAGAATTTTTTTTTTTAGTTAAACAATTATTATTTAAGTGATTACACGTTTTTTTTTAATTTTTTCACAAGTCAGGAAATATTATAAATTAGGTTCTAATTTATAACATTTCCATGTGCTGAGCACTAGAGGGAGCAGTTCCCAAAATTGCAGCATGGTCAATGTGGTAAAGCAACCTCATTGATTTATGTTGCAAATTTGGGGTAGACGCACTCTCTCTAGTGTCCTCACACAATCTCCCCTCACTTATTATGGCTAGTGCCAGGAGAAGGAGGAGTTTGAATCTTCAAACCTCCTACACTGTGTGCCGACATTTTCTGAGCGACTGCACAGTGTAGGAGGATTAGATACAGGGCTCAGCAGCCAGTATAACACGAACATACACGAACATAATACACATATCACATACACGAACATAAATTACCTGCTCCTGCTGCCGCTGCCGCCTCCGCACTTATTCCTTACGCCTTCGCTTCCTTGAACATATGGCCGGAAGCCACGGCCGGAAGTCGTCATCTTACTGTCCGGCAGCGGCTTCCGGTCCACATGAAAATGGCGGCGGATTTCGCTCTGCGAACGAGCATCGTTTTAGTCTGTGTGGGAGCGGCGCATGCGCCGTTCCCACACAGATGGCGTACGCTTCAGAGAATGGAACGGCTCCCGTTCGCATTCTCTATGGGGATGTATGTGCCGTATTCCATCTCTGTATGTGTCGTTAATCAACACATACAGAGATGAAAAAAAAAAATGGCAGCCCCCATAGAGAAGTAAAAGTAAGAACAAAGTAAAAAGTAGAACATGAGAACACAAATAAATACAATTTATGTTAATATCATATTAAAAGCAATATGATAAAAAAAAAATATCTTCCCTTTAAGGGCTCAATATGGCTAGCCAGGAATCGTCTCATCTTGAGAATGGAGAGCATGTCCGTCCTGGACTGCCGCAGGCTGATCCACAGTCAGCTAAGAGACTTCCATATTGGACAGTCCGGACGTCGATAAAGAAGAGGATTAACACCTCTCCTTGCCTCTCTCATCATGGGTGTCTTTCAATAAAGATTCGGGCCTGTGATATCCCCATCCCATTCTTCCCACTCCCCATCACGGTCAGTAATGCTTTATTGCTTGATGCATTTTTTAAGAATGCAGGAATATTTTAGTGTAGCATGTGGTGTGATGTATAAGTGTAGGGAAACCTTGTAATTTGTACTGTCATACTATATTTCATTATTTATTGTGCACTGCGTCGCAGTACATTGTATGTACGTTTACAACAAATCATTGTTTAATAAAGTATCTTCAATAATAAAAAAAAATTGATGGAATAGTATTTCGAGCTCTGGGGGATTCTTGGGGAGCAGACAGAGATACCAAAGACCTCCGTCTGAAAAAGGAAGCCACTTGTACCTCACCCATTCGAGCATTCTGGCTCGGAAGGTTGGGGAGAAGTCAGATGGGTCTTCTCCTTTTCGAGAGGCCTTGCAATAGACTGCACCCCTGCGGCACTTGGGTGAAGAAAGCATTATCACGGGCTTTCAAAGAATAAAAAATAAAATAAAATAAAATTATATATATATATATATATATATATTTTTTTTTTTTTAGAAAGGGATGGTGTAATGACACCTATCAACCTCTAGGGTTCGGAAAATGCTATGTTCTGAAAGTATTAAGAGATTGACATCTCTTTGGGGGGATAAGTATAGTGTGAATTTACTATTGCCACAATAAATATGTGAAATGTAAAAACATCACTCTGCTGGTTCAATTCCCCATCTATAAGAATACAAGGCTTAATTGGGCTTAGATACGCACTGATTTTTCAGCAGAAACACTCGTGTATGTGGTAAAAAAAAAAAAGATCTGGTCCCCCCCCCCTCGTTCCACAGGAAGACAAGTCATACAAGTCTCTCCAGACCAAACAGGAGGTTGATTCATCAAAACACTAATGTTGTAAGGCCACCCATAATTAGTGGCTGCAGACTGACCTCCAGGTCAGCATAGTGGGAGGAACTAGACGGGCTGTCACCATTCATGTCCCTGCGGGCAAATAAGAATACATTGTTGGCACTGTCGTTGGCAGGTGCAAAAGACGATGAGGGGCAGAGGGTGAGAAGGAGACCGGTTGTCAGACTATGGTGGTCACATCCTTGTTTGATACATAGCAAGTAAAGCCAAGAATAGATATAGATAGATACAGACGGAGATGGGGGTGGGGGGCCACACACTGCTGTACCCAAATGTTAAATGTTTTTTGCTTATGTGGCACAATGGTAAAAGGAGAGCAAGCCTTTAAGTGCTGCGCCAAAGTTATCCAGATGGCACCAACTATATGATGCATTTGTAACTCATGACATACTAGAACTCTGGCACAACTATGCTCGTCGTTAAAGTATCTATAGCCTAGTTAGAAATGGCATGTCTTTCATAAATATTGTGCATATCAATTGCAAAATTTCTTTTTTTCACCAAGTTTCCGGTATTTTTAGTTTGATAAACGTTCCCCGAATGACTGATGGAAACATTCATACTCGGAATGTGTGTAGGTTGACCACCATAGGGAGAGGGGAATAAGCCGTAGACTGACTCTTCTGACAGCATAAAGTAATACCCAACCTTATTACCATGGAGGAATCTCGGATAAACAGTTCCACTCCAGGAGAACTCCTACTCCCATTCTCCCCTCAAACACACGTCTATATTTCGGCTAAGATTTGTTAACTGCCTTGCCTATCCCCATGCTAAGCATCTAGTAGGATGGAATAAGCTTACCATCCATTCCCGGCTGGGAAACACTGTTCTAGGAAAAGTAAAGGATCGGTGGAAATCCAACATCTGGGAGAGTCAGGCTGCCCCCATGCACATGATACACCTATATATTTTCCCCCGGGCTGCCCCCATACACATAAGTCTGCCGGTTGGATTCATCTAATGTGCATGGCCAGCTTCTGGTCAAATTGGGTGCACTACCTGGAAGAACAACCTATGGTATTTTTATGAGCCAAATAGACAGGACGTCATTTAGAAGGTCATAACACATACTGTGGAGAAGAGAGAAGATATGCAATTTCCTGGTGGTCCTCCAGTGATGGTGTGGAGGATGGAGACACAAGATTCTGCTTCTATCCAGCAAACGTCAGCCATGCAACATGATCGAGAGTCTAATGAAGAAGACCGCTGGTGACACTGACATCTGGGTAGCACTAAACTTTTCTAAATCCATACAGAATCCCCCGCTTCATTAAAGGGAAAGTACACCTAAAATAGTCTTACAGACAAATCAGAAGATGACACCAGTGGGGTCCCGGTGCTTGGGTCCCACCAATTGCCAAAATTAGGATGCCTCTCCAACACAATATTCAAGATAAAGTTCCACTGATTCAAAAACCACTAAAGTAGGTCTGGGCATTTGGTGGAGCCCCACAAGATCTATATGACATGTCCAAAGATTATTTTAATTGGAGTTCCCCTTTAAATAACCAATGAACTCTGCATTTTTAGACTGAACTAAAAGCCCCCGAAAAAATCCACTGAAAGCATTCCTCTACAGACCCTGAAGTTTATGAGTGCTATAAATATTTATACAATTATATATATATACATCCACAGTGGAATTTTTTTTTCAAGTTCTTTTTCTTTATCATAAAAAAACAGGTAAAACAATACATTTATCAACCCAAATAATTATAATATTAATTAAAAAATGTACAAGTTTAACTTAGTCCCTGCTGCAAGTGATGGCGTAGAAAAAAACAAAAACAAAACGTTTCAATGATCTTGCGTTTCAGTTCACATCAGTCCGTAGAGTCAAGTTCCATGTTGGTCCATCCAAGGAAAAGGAATTGTGGGAAAGGAGGGTGTGCGTGAAAAATGAAAACCTAGAACTATGAGTGTTTGTCTCACACCGAGTGTCAGCTCTTCAGTCCACACTGCGACAAATTTAGGAAGACGGCAGAGGGTTTAGTTTTTCTTTCCTTTCAAGTCCTGCTTTTTCATCTTTATCCTCATTGCAGACACTCCTTGGCTGGAGGGTATTATTTTCTATTTTTTTATTTTCCCCTCTGAGGGGCAACAAGTACAACAAGAACTGAGGATTTGTTCAAAGGCTTTTTTTTTTTTGGGGGGAAGCTGGAGGAAAAGATAAAAATGACCCTGACACCCGGTATGGCTGAATGTTAGTGAGCGTGAATGTCTATGTTTTGACCGTTCAGAAGTGCGTCTGCCGGGCTCTGCGCTGACACCAAGTGGTGAGGGGAGGTGCCTGTGGGCAAGATCATGGAGGCGTGGTGGGGGTGCCCGGGGAGGTAGGAGTGTAAAGACGGTCCATGACGGAGGCCGGCAGGGTGCGGGGGCATTGCAGGCGTGTAACCGGCCGGTGGGAATCCCATGGCCATAGAGCTTGGGGCCGCGCTGTAGTCCCCTGGGATCCCTTGGAAGCCTGAAACCAAAAACAAGAACAAAAACATTGTCAGTACTTCAGTTATATTTAAACAAGTCGCATCACTATGTTAGACTTATGTAGTCATATATGTATTTACCCCCAAGGTTGGAGTTTTAATGGGAAATAATTGATTCAAAAAGTCTAAATATGCAAATGAAGTTTTTACAAATTGTAAAAAGAAAATGCTAAATGTTTTGGATAAGCAGAAATGATTTACATTCAAAGTGTTCTTTCCAAAGTCTTGTAGAAAAGTTGGGACATGAGGGATGCACGGTACAGTACTAAGATATTGGATCTCATACATCAAAACATTCTCGACAAAGTGGCCTTGTCGCCCATATCAGCCAATCAGAGTCCAGCTTTCATGTATTAAACAGAACTGGGTAAACGAAACGCGGATGCTGATTGGTTGTTACAGGTAACATGGCCACTGTTGCTGGGACAATATTTGATATACAGGGCCCAATGTGTTTTCAGTCACATCATGCATTCACAAGACTCAGCTCTGGTTCAGACCATGCATTTCCATTTCTAGGCACCTGTAATGTTGTCGCTAATACCTCATAGTAGGTGCTGACTTCAAAATCTAAGAGCAGCGCTATAATGAGGTAATTTCAACGGGCGCTACATTCTTTTTAATGTTATATATGGAGTTAAATTTGCCTTCTTGGCTGATTCCTTGCTTCTCCTGAATGTTGAAGCCAGTACAATAGAAGCTTTCCCTGCAGCTATCGCAGAGGGTTAATATTATCCCTCATTTATAAAATGAAATACTTCCCGCTGTAGCGTAGTGCGGCCTCCGCTGACCCATGATAAAGCGCCGCTCGGAAGCAGAGAAATCTACATACCTGCGCAGTCACTACAATTTGACACGCCGCCACAGACGGACTATTTAGTTTGCTGCCTATCAATTAGCTCCTGCTGGGGTCTTGTGTCCTCATCTTCTGTAGCTAATTCTCCCTCGCAGCCCCACCCCCCCTTTTACTCGCTGCACGGAGACACAGGGAAGACCCCAGCCCCCTTCGCACGCTCCCATACCTCCCTTACACTGATGTCTCCAGCTAGTGGCTGCTCAGACCAAGGTGATCCTTACCCCTCCCTGTCACCTCCATGTTTCATCTATGGTGTTTAAGTCGCCCCTTATTTTACACACCTGCCCCAAGCCCTTTACAAGACAGGGAGACATCGAGGGGTCTAGTTCCTAACATAGGGGGACATTCTCTAAAATTAGAGCAATTTTTAAAGAGCATATCTTACAATATAGTAGTTAAAAATGATATTTATCCGTGTCATTGTCACATTTGTTTCTGAAAAAGTTGGGTGACAACCAATATGGCCGCCATTCTAATCAGGATAGGATTGCTGACATCCTAGGATGAGTTATCAGTTTGGAAGTTGGGTGACTTCCTTGGTGCTCACACCCCGGGTAACACACATGCAGTGATGGTCATGCATGTGACACGTGTGATCATTCGCTCATCACATAACGGGGTGAGGTGTGCTTACAATGATAGAGGGGGTGAGAAAGTTGTGATTGACAGGCACCCAACCCTCCCCCTTTCCGGTCAAAAGACAAATATATATATATAAATATTTACTTACATCCCTAGTGCCAGAAAGATGGCAGGGGGTTACATGTAGTGCCACTGCCCTTCCATACCTACGGCCATGCCTAATCCTCCCATCGCTCCTAGGGGAAGACAGGCAACTAAGACCACAAGAAGACCACTGTGGTACCACCAGCTCCCACATGCAGTGTGTCACCAGGCCTACCCATCCACAGACCCATGACCTATTATAACAATCTCCAGAAGTTGGAACATTTATACGAGAAGTACTAAATGTCAAGTCACTGTGATGGTCAATGCATAGGTGGTTACCCCAAAGTGTAAGATTCACATAAGACAGTAAGACCTAATATAGTAATAATGTGACGTCAATTAACCAGGCAATTATTAATACCTCCAACGGGAATTATGGACATTTTTTAATAGGTTAGTTCTTTATGCAGAACATTCGTGGTTGTCTTTGGTAAGGTCTATATATTCTACAACAGTGATCTGCAACCTGAGGGTCTCCAGTAGTTGTGGAATTACAACTCCCAATCTGCCCTAACCGCAAAAGTCTGTCAAAGCATGATAGGAGCTGTAGTTCCACAACAGCTAGAGTGCCTCAGGTAACTAACTACCTTTCTATATGGTAGCATTATTCATGCTTCTAAGACCCAAAGCCACCAAAACCCTTCCCAGTAAACAAACACCATTATTCTGACCCGGGCTGTGTGCTCCCCACTAACTAGAATAAATCCCATATGTGGACCCAGTTTAATTGCAATGGTGCTCACCTGGTGGACGAATTCCCATATGTTGCTGCCCGTCCATAACATATCCCCCAATGTTCTGACCATCTGGACTATAGGGAGCGCCACCCTGACCTGTAGAGATAGAGAGAGGACCATAGCTTAAAACATAACTTAAACTAGGAGTGGAAAATTAACGACATTAGATTGTTCAATAAAAAAAAAAAAAAAGCCCCAAATTTCTTGGCTATGCCCTACACTTGGAAAAGGGGGCATGGCGTAGCAAAAGCCCGACATATTTACTAGAATTTATGCCAGAAGCTGACGAAAATTATATCGGAAAATCTATGGCAGTTCCGACCAACCGTAGATTTCAGCACAAGATGCGACTAATCTATTAAGAGGCGTGCACCCCTAAATAAATTAGTCGCATCTCATTCCTACGTGCTTCTGACTAAGACAGGCAAATAAAACACGAGACTTAGTACATCTGGGCCGTAGCGTTTACCTGTTCGATTTGACTGGTCAATCATTGGCTGGACGATCCGTCTTCTTGCATTAATAAACCTGGAATTGAATGGTAAAAAAACAATTATTGGACATTTGTTCGTAAAACAATTTCCAATAGGTAAAAATTTGATTGTATCATGTCACCATTAGCTTCATACGGTCACACATTTCTGGGGACCCCCTTTGCATATGCCCAATAACATCTGATCATCAGATGACCTTTCAGAAGTATAAGGTCGTCAAAACCAGACAACCCCTCTACAACTATGATCATGAATGGGAACAGTTATGTCTACACCACTAGAACGATTGATTCCCACCAATCAAAATTTAATGTTGACCAAATTGGGGACCGGTCTCCAGCTTAAGACTAGGTGACCCTCAGTGATACTGCTCGGTGCTAAGCCAGATATATATTTTGAACAGGTTCTATGGTGAGATATACAAGCTTCTTACCAGTTATTGACTTGTAGTATCGTGAGCCCGGTGTCCTGCGCCAGCTGTTTCTTTTGTTCTTCTGAGGGATAGGGATGCTTTATGTGGGAGGAAAGAAAGGATTTAGTTGCATTCCAAAAAAACTCCAAAATTTACATTATCAATAATAAAAAAAACATTGCGGTAAATTTAAATGACAAAATATGTTTCATTCTCTTCCTAGCTAAATGGAACAGCCCCAGCACAGTGCCGTGAAGTTCTTAGGTGGTCTTGTCTTTGATTATAAAGGCCAAGGATGTTGTCACACAAGCAATCATACAGGCCTTCTGTTCCTAAAACATGGATTTTTTTCCATACGTATTGTGTGCAAAGAGCAAATTAACCAGTTTATTAAAGCACCACTTGTCCATTAGACCTTCCACTGATGAATTGAAGATAATCCAAGACTTTTCTAATAAAACGTGGGACCATCTGGTTTGTTAAGGGGTGGGGGTGGGGGGTTTAGGCAGTTTTTTTCATGGTATCTTTCCTAGATTTAGGACAGATGGGACTCACACAAGAACAGCTTTCTTTTTCAGGGACCCAGGAAATGTGCGACTGTCCCTTTGCTTGATTAGGAGGCCTTAAAATGACAAAAAAAGCTCCATGGACCTGTCAAGGTCGGCAATGATGGATGAGGTTGGGGGTCTTAGGTTGCAGTCAAACAGAGACCTACGCTTGACAGCTTAGTGACAGATGAAGGGCCTGAGTTCAGGCCTAGACAGACGCTAGGCCAAAAAAGCTTGGCCGAATGAAAGCGGAGAGGCGAGAGAACACACAGCTCTAAATGGTCGTTAAGGGTTACCGGGCCAGGGCTTCGATAATTCACAAATATTTGTTGTCTAACCAAGTTTTGGCTTTGAATCATGGAACTGAGCCTTGTTTATTTACGTCTATAGTAAATGATGGGGACACAACACATTTCTCCCATCAAGTGCTCGAAACAAAATGTTCACTTTGTGCCTGAATTTCAGAGAAAAGTTGATATGTTTTAATTTTAGTTTCCATTTTTCAGTGGATGGATATGATCTCAGATTACTATTATTTTTTTTCATTAGGATGGGTTCACATAGTTATTTTGTCATCACTTTTTATCTGCAGAATATTTGTATTATTTTTTTAATGGATGGGAATGGATCTTTTGACTTCACGTTACAAGTTTGAACCAGGATCGGACTGACCCACCAGAGGAATCTACCGTGGGTCCAGGTTCTGACACAATAACCAGTCACTAAATGAAGTCCAGCAGAAAACCCCATCTGATACTGACAATGGAAAGGATCGTATGATGTGAGTGTTCATCATGCTTTTGGGTCATCTCACAAGTCGTTGCGTTATATAAGCAGCTTATGAGCATTGCACAGTAGTTCTCTCACCTAGTGACGCTACATGTAGACACATCTTGTGATGTCATATATAGTAGCAGGCAACTGATATCCCATAACATAACACATTAGCCCTAACTGGTCCTTGTCTTGCCCTATACGATGTTCCCAAGAATTTTGAAGGTCAATGCCATATCATCGCCACCATATAGTTCATTTTGGAACAATGGTGGCTCGTCACCTTGTTGCAGCTACATCTCAGATTGTTGTCGTAATGCCACCCTAACAAATCTCACCATGTAGTCCATGTAATTAACCCTCGATAACATTATTGATTAAATATTGGAACATCTCCATGTGAAGAACATGATCCATCTCTTTTCTATCACCTTTAAAAAATGGAAACATGGAGTTCTGTTCACCCCTGAGAGTCCATAATGCCACCCTAACATATGTTACCATGTAGCCCATTTAATGTTAGCCCTACATAGCATTATTTCTCGAATACGGCAACATGACCATGTAATGAACATGATCCTTCACTTTTCTATCACAAAAAAGGAAATATCGCGTTCACCACTGAGAGAGTCCGCAGTGCCACCGTAACAAATGCCACCCGGTAGCCCATTTAATGTTAACCCTACAAAGCATTTTTCCCGGATACTGCAACATCACCCTGTTATGAACATGATCCTTCACTTTTCTATCACAAAAGAGGAAATATCGCGTTCGCCACTGAGAGGGTCCGTAATGCCACCCTAACAAATGTCACTACTTAAGCCCTTTCATGTTAAGCATACATAGCATTATTTAATGTCAAGACATCTTTGCGCATATGGGAACATAAAACGCATTACAATTTGGATAGCTTGGGATCTGCCTGTAAGACCCACAACCTGAATTTATCTTCAGCCTCCACTTTACATCAGCCCAGAAATGATGCCTGCATTTTTATGGGTCTTGACAATTTTTGAAGAGCTGCCAATAGAAGGAGCACGTATAAAAGTCTATGCGGTGCTTGATCCCCGTCAGCCGGAGATTCTCAGCAGCTGACTCTTCCCCGGTGCCTGCCGCTAAGCAGGTTCAGGGTAATTACCTAGAATTGATTACCCGTTTACCAGCTTCTAATAGGTTTATAGCTTCGTCAATTAGTAACTAATTGGTCAGCGTTCATTAACTCTGCTTTGTTTAACTAGGCAGGGACAGGCCCTGTTCTGACTAATTGTTTCTGTGCACTCCGCTAGCTGAGATTTTGCCCAGGGCTGACTTCATGGGTAGTTACAGCAGAGATTCTGAGATTTTATGCTGCACTTTAGTAATTTTTAATTGGGTCTCCATTGTTAATATCTCCTATAAAGGAGCGGGAGGGAGATGTCTCGGTTGAAATCAAATAAGGGTTACATGTGACGGAGAATACTGTGCCTCAATTACAAACAATGGATTATAAATAAGGATATTATGCAAACTGGGCACCTTACATTATTTTTCCAAAATGTAAATGATCCAATCAGTATATGCTAATGTACACCGTTCAGCAATAACATTAGAACCACCTGCCTAATTTTGTGTAGGTCACTCTTGTGCCACCAAAACAGCTTTGACCCACCGAGGTGTGGATGCCACAAGACTTCTGTAGGTGTCCTGTGGTATCTGGCACCAAGACATTAGTTGTAGATCCTTTAAGTCCTGCAAAGTGGGAACTGCATGGATCAAATTTTTTTTCAAGCACATCCCACAAATGCTTGATCGGATTGAGATCTGGGGAATTTGGAGGCAAAATCAACAACTGAAACTCGTTGTCTTGTTCCTCAAGTCATTCCTGAACAATTTTTTAAGCTTGGCAGGGTATATTATCTTCCCTTTTGCCATGAAGGGGGGTACTTGGTCTGCAGCAATGTTTAGGTAGGTGGTGCGTGTCAAAGTTACATCCACGTGAATGCCAGGACCCAAATGTTTCCAGCAGAACATTATCCAGAACATCACACTGCCGGCTTATCTTCTTCTCATAGTGACTCCCGGTGCCATTGTTTGTCCAGGTAAGCAACGCACACGCACTTGGCCATCCACATAAAAAAGAATACGTGATTCATCAGACCAGGCCTCCTTCTTGGTCCTTCATGGTCCAGTTCTGATGCTCATGCACCCATTGTAGGTGCTTTCTGTGGTTGACAGGGGGTCAGCATGGGCACTTTGACTGATCTGCGGCTACACAGCACCAAACGCAGCAAGCTGCAATGCTCTGTGTGTTCTGACACCTTTATGTCATAATTAGCAGTAACATTTTCAGCGGTTTGCGCTACAGTAGCTCTTCTGCGGGTTTGGACCAGACGAGCTAGCCTTCGCTTCCCACGCACATCAATGAAGACTTGGGCGCCAATGACCTGGTTCACCGGTTGTTATTCCTTGGACCACTTTTGGTAGGTACTAACGACTGCATACCGGGAACACCCCACAAGACCTGCTGTTTCCGAGATGCTCTGACCTAGTCATCTAGCCATCAAAGTTTGCACATTGTCAGAGTCGCTCAGATCCTTAAGGCTCATTCAGACGAGCGTGTATCTCGTCCGTGTGTCGGCCGTTAAAACAACGGCCGTCACACGGACTCATGTATTTCAATGGGGCCATTCGCACGACCATTGTTTCAATGGAGAATGAGAAGGGTCCATGAAAAGATAGACTGTAGTCTATGGGGGATCCGTGACAACGCGTCTCGCGGGGTGCACCTCGGACGTGAAAAACTGACGGTTTTCACGTCCGAGCTTAGCGACGCAAAGCTTCCCAATTTTCTTGCTTCCAACACATCAACTTCAAGAACTGACTATTCACATGCTGCCCAATATATCCCATCACTTGCCAGGCGCCGTTGTAATGAGACAATCAATGTTATTAACTTCACCTGTCAGTGGTTTTAATGAACAGTGTAGATAAGCCTATATTTGTTTATATCATGGGTAGATCCAGTTCCCTTCCTCACAGCCTGCAATAGTCTAGAAGACCACAACTGGAAATGTAGGTAATGGGTCCCTAAGCAGCCACATATTTTATGCCTGTTTTCATTCATAATAATATGGCTACTAGGGGCACTGCAGAGTCATAATTTCTGGTGATCATTTCAAAATCAGATCCTATGTGATCAGTTTACCTACTTTACAAAGTCATGGCATAACGGAGGCAAATTAATCTCCTTACATTGGAGCAATGCAAGCCTACAGCCATGGTCATGTGAATCCAGGTTCAGATTATTGTATCATCAAATCTTCAACCATTGTTCCCTAGATATAAATGAGTGTCACCGGCGTACTTACCGAAAGGTGCTGGAAGAGCCACGCTCTCATTATGTTTGTGGCAACTTTAGGGAAGATGCCCCTTTTCTTGTTCCTCTTTTTGTCCCTGTCTAAGTCATCGTCGTCCCCCGTGCTGGGTGAGGCCACACTGTTGTCTAGACAGTCACCTAAAGGGCAAGAAACCATAAAATACAGGTTATTATACTGGATATTATAGTGCCAAAACTTTTCTCACTATTTCTGTACCACAAGATTCCCATAATTTCGGGCCTTTCTAAGAATCAGAACCTTGTGCTTTTAAAGATTTCCAAACACTCATTAGGCAAGGGAAGGGGCAATGCTATCCACTCTTCCCACTGTAGTGTTATAACCGTCACGATGCACCGAGTGATTTCATTGCCCTGTAAATTTGCATCCCATCATGCTTAAAGATGCATAAAAATAATAGTTGGCTTAGCTGTCAGTAATGGTGACCGTGAGTCGGGTCTTCATCAGTTGTTACTTACGTGAACGTCAGTGACCCAGACAAAATAAATTGCAGAGGTTTGACTGCAAATCTGCTATAACGGAGGTTCCCTACATTGGTGACTTTTCAAGTACACAGTTAGTCCTGAAGCCCTTGGGTTAAAGGATACCCTTATGAATATAACCCTTTCATAAGGTTAATGGTAGTCACAAATATTATATGTAATAAACGTGTACAGATCATTTATAATTCTATGGTAAAAATGTACAAAAAAAATCTAAAAAAACGTATTCGTTCTCAGCAAATAACCATTTAGTGATTCTAGGCTTGGAATATTTGTGACAAAAAAAATATATATATGTATACAGCAATTTCCATCTTTTATAGGACAGAGTCTATGCCCAAGGGCAGTCATGGCAGAGGCAGATGTCTCAATACTTTATTATAAGACATCTGCCCATTCTTGGAGCCCTTGAGTAGAAGGTTGATGTTCATTGTACAGAAATTCTTCAATATGTAGGAAAATCTCCCTGTGCAACATTAATTACTACCTTTATATCTCCCTTACAAGGTCCAATTTTTGAGTAGCCGCCATTATCACCACTAATGAGCGAGGATTTTACATGGTAAATTGTTCAGATTTCAAGGTGTCCGTTGATAGAAATGAGTCTAAGAAAATTCAGGACAAGACTCTGGACTTTTCTACATTTCCTGGATATTTCTATTTCATCTACCTATCACTTCTACCTTCCATTTCATCTTGAATGGTTCCATTTCTTCTAGAACGGATGTCACTTTCTGGACCGGTGAGCTCTCCCTTGGCCCGGCCCTGCACACACACAGACCCTGCACACTCCGGTCTTTTAAACATAAATCAGAGAGGAGAAGGACAGGGGGGACCATATAACAGCTGCTCAGCTCCTATAACCTGCGGCAAAAGAGAGGCTTAAAAGCTTGCCTGGAGGGGAAGTAAATTATGCATCATAGCCTGCGTCTGCTCTGCCCTGTGTTACACAGTATTGCTTCCCTCCCCTCACCTCCACAAGGCCCGGTTATCCTTTCTGTTTCCATATGCAAAATCATCAGTGGCTAATAAATTTTCATAAGGTTATGAAAACCAAGAACAAAGGCTTCTTATACAGGGAAGAACACTCTAATATGTGCTGGGGTCACATGAGGTAAGGAAATGCAGCGGTGCTAATTTTATTGTCTCCCTTGACTTCTTATTTTATGGGAGATCTAAATAATACACTGTAGTGGCTGAATTTGGGGTAAGGGTATAGTTCTCCTAATGTCAGTGGTCGCCAGTTTTGCCAGTTCCAAATGACCGGAAATTGTAAAAAAAAAAAAAGAGTGAAGTCTTAACTAGATCATTAACCAGATCTGTGTCCCAACCAGAGATCTGTCAGCATTCGATATAATCTAATCAGCTCCAATGTTAGATTTAAAGAAAGTCATTCTACCTCCCGCTTCATTGAATCAGAGCCGATAGAGGACTCGACATAACTCAATCTGTCCTGATCAACAGATAATTGGAACCATTACTATAATTATATATTAAACAACCCAAGATAATCCGCCATGTCCCACGGAATCATTACTGTCCTTCAATATAGAACAGAGCATAATCTAACGTATACTACTACCACCAGGGTCCTATTACACGGCCCGACGTCGGCTGTGTAAACGAGCGCCGATCAACTAGACAGCTCGTTGATGGGCGCTTGTTTGCTCCTTTTACACTGAGCAGTGATCGCTTATGTATTGGGACGAGCGATCATTACTCCGATCGCTCGTCCCCATATAATTTCCTCATGTGATAGGCACAATGGTTGGATGGCCAGTAAGTGTCGGTATTGGTATTTGCCATTCTCAAGATGGTATCACTTTCTTCTCTAGCTCTTCCAACACGGACGTGCAAATCTCCAGATATAAACTGAGGTTTGAGCAAGAACGGCGGCTTGTGGAACAGCCAGCGCACGTCTGCTTTAGTTGTTTATTTTACACTAATCCAGTTTACATACTGCAAGGAGCGACTGGAAGAGGGAGAAGGAGGTGCCGCTATGGGAGTGAGCGCAGATCTGGGGGCTGTATAGAGGGCCCCCCCCCCTTAGGATTATTCTGTGATTAACCAACACTCCCTGTGGCTTTATAGCAACCCTTGCAGTGAGTCAATGAAGCAGACACATAGTGGAGCAGCATGAAGAAGAAGAAGAAGAAGAAGAAGAAGAAGAAGGAGGAGGTGGAAGGGGGGAGGGGTGTAGTGTTGGGCAATGATGGGAGGGGGTGCGGAGATTTATGAATGAGAGGTCGCACACAGATGGAAAAAAAAGAAAAACTTCTTCAGCAGCCCAGTAAAGTCACAGAACTGGCTCTGCACAGTTATCTGATGACCTTGAAGTTTGAGAGCAAAGGGGAGGGTGGTGCAATGAGAGAAGGGGCCTGGATTTGGCACAAGGAAAGAAGCTAGCTGTGATTTCACTCCTAAATCACAGTTACAGGAGCACATAGACATGTCTGTTAACAAGAGGTTTTTTTTCGGGGGGGGGGGGATGCCCCCTTGATGAGAACTGAGATGTCCGGGTTTCATGAGATTACGGAAGTGAATGGAAGGAGAATGGATGGTCAGCAAAACCTGACCATGAAGAGGCGGGGAGGGAGTAGTCAGCAGTTTATCACGACGATCCCTCAGGACAGCACGGGGTCAGCCTGTAGTGTGTATAATCTACCTCTCTGTGGCCCCTCACTCAAGCACTTCCCAGCAACCATTCTACTCCATACAGGCTGAGTGCTGGAATCCCGCTCCTAATTACCATATCAGTCATCCTGATCTATAAGCAAACACTGAAATGCCTTCATGGCCAACTCAAAATGCAGCTGGCTTTCCCCAATTGTCCCTGGCGAGGCCTGGTGCCCACCCCCCAACTCAAGGATCTCTGGCTACTTTCAAACCCTTCTTCAAAAAGTCTACAAAATGAACAGTTTGCCTTTTTCTTAATGACCTTTGTGGAAAAAAATATAATGAAATATTTATTTCTCCGATGCTACGCTCCACAGTAGATGTGACAATAATGCGAAAAGGATATACTTACATTTTTTGTATTATTTTGGAAAATTGTCAATACTGATCCCTACAGTTCCACAATGGGAGCAGAATAAATTTAATCTTATTCTAATTTTATTTTATTGACAATCATGACTATAGAGCGAGCCAGTAATAACAATATTTTTTTAACACAACGGGCAGATTTATTATTGTGGCTGCGGCTGTTTTTTTGCAGCCAGATGTGATGCATTAAAGGTACATAATGTCGTATTTAGTTTTAGACATGTTTATTTCAAGAATGCACCGAAAAGATAAGATGCTTGCGCCTCAATAGACACCTTTCAAAAGTGTCTCGAAAAGGGGTGTGGCTTAGCGTAAATGGGCATGGCTTAAAATACATTAACGTGCGTAAAAATTTTTTGAAAAAAAAACTAGTGTAAATTAAGCCTATCAAAAGGTATAAGGAAGAGAAAGTGTCTAACATGTATAGCAAAATGCACCAAATGTATCATATGGTGAGCGCCACTTTGATAAATTTGGCGAATCTTCTGACTGTCTAAATTTTAGACAGTATTAGTAAATCTGCCCCAGCGTATTAGGTGATGTTGATCAATGTACACTTTCTATAGTGAACTATCTCTTTAAAGAAAGTTGTGCCATTTGCATAACCCCTCCCTATATTTAGGACACCCAGGATCTCTTCGGAAACGTGGTATTACATGGCACCCATTCCAACGCATCGGCGACCATCATGGTCCCACTATTTCTTCCAGGATGGGAGCCTCTTTTTGCCATGGTGTCCTGCTCTGGCTAATATAGGGAAAAAAGGGCCCGCGCAGGATACCCCCTCTGTAATATCCATAAGCTCTACTAGGACAAGATGGGGCAACCCCTTCAACATGATGATGGAAGCGGACACTCAGTATACATGATGTACAGATCTTTATCTAAGTGACATCATCCATACCCTGTTCACTGGAATTATCCCCGCTCTGTGACGCCAACCCTCCACTGGATGGACCCGGCGTTCCTGAGTGGGCGGAACCTGTTTCATCGTGATCACGTATCCACGAGTTATTCTGTGTAAAATACATAAAAGAACACAAGTTCAGTATATAAGCCCGACTCACGCATTACCTTGATTCTTTTTTTTTTTAAGCAACGAGACCATATAGGACAAACTGTTACCTCTATGACAACATATAAAAAACTATTAGAAGTTAGAGCTGTACCTGGTAACCGAGAGGGCTCAATAACAAGCAAAGCCATAAAAGAACGTGCAGGCCTTATAGAGAGAACTCCATTTTCTATGGTCTCTTTTGTAAGAGCTTTTAGAAAACCCAACACCGGGGAGATAAGAGAAGGATGAAAGGAAATCTGCTACTTGGGATGTGAGGGGTCGTTTTCATTTGTACATACACCCCCTCTGGGAGCTGAACTGACCCTTATTGACCCTTTAATCCCACATTCAAAGAACTCGCTGCCTTAAGGCTAAAGCCCGGCTCCCTCTCTCCTTTGGACTGTGTAGTTAGCCGTTACTTCCAGGTGATCACAGAGTTTTAGGTTCCAGCTGTGAAGATTTGGATATAGCAAAACCCGCGACCCTTTACCCCTGTCCTGATTAACCTGGGGGCTGCAAGTGGGACACAAGGGTTAAATAGGGAGCAGGCGGGCGCTCTGACCTCAAGGGAACACAAGGCAGGGAGAGTTTTGTTTAAGATCTGCAGGAGGCCTTGATTCAGACATGAAATGTAAATGCAATACAGGCAGTGGGGCCTTTACATGCTAATTCCTGCCATTCTCTTCAACTGCAAAATGAAGAAAATACTCCCATATACTTAAATAGCAACAGAAACACTACCTAAGGGTCAGACCCTTTCATGACAAAAAAGTCTGTGGTGACAGTGACTCTTTCCTAGGACTAAATTATACTAGGGACTAGCACATATTTTATGGGTCAGCCCCCTATTTATCTAATCTGTTTTTATTTTTTGATTTTAGATTTTTAAATTCTATTTTCTGTGCAGGATTATGGGGCGGCCATCTTGCCTGAGCTGCTGTTAACAGCATTTAGAGATATGCTTTACAGCAGCCACATGGGCCATAGGAACCTGTGTACAGGAGAGGACCCATTGACTTATACGGGAGGGCTTTCTAGGCATGCTCTGTGACTTGTGCAGATGTCACTGTGCAGGGAGGGGGCGGAGGGGATCTGTGTCCATCACCTATTGTCAATGGTGGATCCTGTGTTATCTCTTTAGAGGTGTCACCTATCATTATAATCCTGCCTGTGATGATAATGAGATGACTGCTGAGAAATGATCTCTACAGAACAGGAAGGATCAGGCTATTATGAATGGTGGATCCTGTGTTATCTATATAGAGGTGTCACCTATCATTATAATCCTGCCTGTGATGATAGTGAGATGACTAATGAGAAGTGATCTCTACAGAACAGGAAGGATCAGTCTATTATGAATGGTGGATCCTGTGTTATCCATATAGAGGTGTTACTTGTTAGTGTAATCCTGCCTGTGATGATAATGGGATGACCGCTAAGAAGTGATCACTACAGAACAGGAAGTGTCAGTCTATTGTGAGGCTCAGTGGCCAGAGTGAGAACTACAAAATTGTAAGATTATTTTTTAATAATGACATAAAAAGTGAAAAGCTAAAAACAATCATCCAAATTTTAAAAAAAAATATGTTTAACATAAAAACTTGATTTAAACAATAGGTCATTTTCTGATGACACATTCCCTTTAACATTATTGTGTGCTAATGACAGTGACATTACTAATAGGTCAGTCCTTTTAAGGTCCATAGAGTACAAATGTCAATGACCTATTTACTGGGTCAGTCCCTGTACCTAATCTACAGTTGTATAGAATGCATTTGTGCATGAGTAAAGGAAGATCAGCCATGCTGCATAATATATCCTTTGGTGCCTGCAAAAATGTCACATTTGCATTAATTTTCTTTACCCAACCTGTGCAATAACATCACATGTACACCAGGGGGCTGTGGTTCCACGCCATGCAACGGTTTAGCCTAATATTGACAAGATGGCCTCCAGCGTTAAGGGTCTGTCGGTCTGAAAACATGGTAGAGTCATACAATCTTAAACTACAAAAAAAAACCCTGATCTATGCCTATATTATAAAATCTAAACTATGCATGCCAATGAGGGCAGTCAAAGGGGGCACATAACATTTAATGGGAAGTAGACTGCCATTATTGAGGTACAAAATCTTAAAAGCAATGCAGTCCAGATCACAGAAAACCCTATATATCACACTGTAAGTATAAGTCAACACACAATACCAGTGGCTGAAAGAGGGTGAATAGGTCATTTGCAATGTCAATACCCACAACTGCCACCAGGGGGTAACGCCCTGAGCTCTAACAATCCCAAAATAAATCTCAGCATCTGTCCTAGGAACATGAAACTTTTATGAAATAGGTTTCTCACTTACACCCATGACAAAATGCATTTATCATACACCAAGACATCTATATGTACAGCAAATATAAAAAAAAATGCCAAGACTATGAAGAAACGTAATGATGTCGGGATCTAAAGTCTGTTGTTTGCAGGAAATCTGATGTCATTCAGCATTGAAGATTTGCTAAATAAAAGAAAACGGCTGGAGAAGAGGTTGTGTATAATAAATAAGGGAACAGTGAGCGCCCCCTAGAGACAGGAGGTATAATGAGCCTTATGGAGGTGGACTGTGCAGCCTGTGGTGAGGAAGGGGTTAGGTGTCGACGGCGCGCACGGGGTGACAAGCACACAATAGGCTGCCGCTTGGAATTTGGAATTAGTGCACTCAGTGCGAGGCCTCGCTCTGTACCCTGCCTGCTCTGTAGCCTGAAGGAATATTAAAAATGCATCAGTCCAGCTATAGGCAAATGCATCGCCTGCATTAGTTTGTAAAGAAGGCGGCGAGAGAACGCTGGATAAAACGTTGTTTTCTAGAGGGGAGGGTAACCAACAATTAACAGTCCTGGGATGTGCCCTATTAAAGATTCAGCGGAGTGTCCCTATGCTGGATCTATCAAACACCCCACCTTAATGTACGCGTCCGAGCCCGGCTACAACAACAGATGCATGTATACAGTGACATAACAAAGTGCTGGCTTATGCTAGGAATATCAATGAGGCTGCAATCACACGGCTTATGAAAGGTTCCTATATATGTCTTCTCAAAATAGAAATGGATCCCATTAAAGAAAAGAAGGAAAACCAAGGGATTTCCAGCTTTCCAGAGAAGACGGGATCTACTTCCGTTTTCGGCTGCGCGATTGCATCCCAAATGTTGATATCTCGTTGTGGCGACATCGATGTTCATCTCCAGAATTCCTCCTCCCCAGGACATTCTCACCTGATCGGATAAACTTGTGCAAGATCCTGTGAAATCTTCCAAGTCTGATTTGGAGGAACCGTCACGGTCATCTATCACCAGGTCAATGGGCATCTTGCCTTTCAAACAAGTGATATATCGGTGGCAGAAATTGTCACACAGGTCGTGAACCTATAAGAAGGTACAAGATGGTTAAATGAAGTGATAATCAGCCACACGTACAAGTCTCTTAACACACGCAGAGCTCTAAGGATTTCATGACGGGGTTAAATAGTATGATCACATTCTTCATCTAATCAGCTAATCCCTCACTTAACAGACTTCTGTGGGATAACACGGGTAGCATTTCACCACTCCAAAAACACTTAACACTATTCTACGGGCAGAAAGACACCAACGGGGTCAGCAGGAAATACGGCATGATCTGGTCTGTCCCAACACGTCCTAACCCAAGATGTTAGGGTTGGGCCACACAGAAGACTCGAAGATAGACCTTAAGATAGACACTGATGCGTGTAGCTGTCAACCATGTTGACCAGGTGATCTACGCGGCAAATTTTTCCAATGACGCAACTCTGATAGTTGGTTCAGTTCTTCATATAAACAATCATGGGCAGTCCTGTCACAACTTACAAGTCGTTGATGTTGTTGGAGATATACTGTTGCTTGTACGACATATCCAGCAAAGTCTGACTTGTATCCCATTCCTTGGCATGTCATACTTTGAGTGCACTTAACCACTGAGCCATAAGTTCTGTAATGGTTAAGTGAAACTCTTTCTCAAAGGAAACAACCATAGCCGGAATATGGTCTTCAACGGTTAAAAGACCAAGCTAAAGCTGGCCGTGAAGGACTAGGTGAGACATTGGTTTGCCCACAAACCAATGGGCTGATCATCAAAAGTAGCCGCTTACATGGTCCAGTTATAAGGCCAGACTGATGGATCAAGCTGAAAAACCAAGTTGTGTGGGGTCATTTTAGATACGGAAACTTTTTATTTAGGTGTCCAGTCTACCCACAACCAGCAACATCTGAAGATATCACTGGATAATCAGTAATTTGTGATTATAGTTTCACTAAGGTTGGCCATACATGACCATATCGTGGCTCAACTAGATGGCCTGGTTTTATGAACGGGCAAATATGTGGTAACTGGAGGAATAGACAGAGATTTTCCAATAAGTAGGTGATGACCAGCCCTACTTTACTTGAAGGTGCATAAGGAATTTGAAGATGGGCAAATGAATCAATGCCCGTTGGTGTTGGAGAGACTTGTCTGTGCAGGATGGCCGGAAGTGCTCACTGTCTTACATATGGGATTATGACCCTTTCAAATCTGCCCGTAAATATTAGGTCTTTGTCGGTGAACCCGATCATAATCTGATGTTTATGGGATGTGGTAGACCGTCACCCTAGATCAGCTGTCGGAGGGAAATGAAGATCAGACATTTTGGGTCCATAAATAACCATTTCCGGCCTGGTCTGCTAATTTCTACAATAAATGACCAGTTATATGGAAAATATTCTGCACCTTGCCTCTGTACCAAGCTTAACATGGCACATTTTATTATTTTGATATCAGGCCCGAATCGAAATGATATCAAGCGAGAGACAAGAAGCCCTCAAAGCTATAACTCCAAGTGAACAATACCCTTGCCTCGGCCTCACAGAATATTCACAGACGGGAAAAAACGGATTGGGATTTATTAAAGTAGCATTTTATTGCCAACAGGTAACCCGGCTAAAAGGTGAACCTATTAGGGGTGATTTTTTTCTTTTTAAAGGCACAGTTCTTAACCTCCCGCATATACAACCCCCAGGCCTGTTTCTTTTAATCCTCCTTGATTCCCAGCAGGCCAGCAAAGGGAATCAAAGGGTTAATTACCACATTAACAAGAGGATTATCTGGTTACAAACCACCAGCGCCTCTTGTATCCTTTAATGAGCTCATTAGCTTATCAAACCAGAGGGGCAGTTCTGGAGTACTGCCTTTCATCTCTCGCCCCCTCCCCTGCTTCTCAAAGTGGTATGTGCCAACGGAGCTCATCCAAAGGCTGATGGGATTGTCCATACGGGAGAAGGTGGGGGGTGGAGTGTTTTTATTTTTTGTGACTGTACAATTAACCTTTTCCTGCCTGCAGGCATGCACAGCACGCCCTGGTGTGTCTCCTCATCTTTACATGCACAGCTCATTACTGCACCTCGCATCCATCCGTGCAAAATAGACAGAAAACTACATGCACTGCTTAGCAGTTGACCTAAATATCCAATGGACCTTAATGTGTTTATGTACAACCCTTGCAGTATACACTGAACTAGCGAGAATTTAGCAGGTGCTATACTATATTCTGACCTACAGAGCTTACAATCTACCGTATGTGAATAAAGTGTAGATTGTATTGTGCGGCAATGTGATTGTTTTAGGGGATGTCATTTGTAATATCCAACCTTCGGCAGGTAGATCAGTTGTAAAGGTCACTAAACCGAAATTGCTGAAGGCCCTGGCATGAAATTCAACGCATATCCATCTAACCATAGACACTAGATGGGAAGGATCAGACGAATTCGGAGTGCGGAAGGGTTGACTGTAAGGGTCCATTCACATGTTGCGGTTGAGGTGCGGTTAAAACGGCATAAAAAAACTGCATCCAAAAAAATGCATGCGTTTTTACCGTGATTTGTTGCGTTTTTCAATGCGGTTGCATTTTTTACAGAGATTGCTTAGAAAAACGTACCAAATTGCAGTTAAAACGCATTCGATTTTCCGATGCATTTTTAACTGCAGCTCGACTGCAACGTGTGAATGGACCCCAAGGACTCCTTCACACACAGTATTTTTATGGCAATTTAAACTGCTTCAAAGCAGTTATTAGGAAGAATTCACACACAGCGTTTTGCTGCGTTTTTAACAGCGTTATTTGACACTTTTTTTAGTGCGGCCAGATGTTACATTAAAGTCTATAGTAAAATACAAAAAGTACTGCATACAACTGCGTTTTGGTTTGTGCCAATTTTGTGATCCGTGGCGTTTTTTCCAAAAACACAATATTCTGGGTATGGCGTTTTTTCAGGCGTAAAGCATGTATCACATGACACTAAATAAAAAGTGGCACTAAAAACACCATAAAAAACGCGTTATATTTTAATAAAGCTTGAGATTTTAGCAGTTCAAATTGCCAGAAAAATTCTGTGAGTGAAGGAGGCCTTAAAATGTAACGTGCGGTTTTTATGGCGTTTTTTCAGGCGTTTATCACAAAGAATTATCTATAGGACTTCAAAAACACGCCATACCCAGAGCATGATGCGTTTGGAAATAAAATGCCACTGACCACAAGGTTGACTCAGAAACACCAAACCAAAATGCAGTTATATGTCGAGCACTTTATATTCCACTACAGACTTTAATGTAACATCTGGCTGCACTAAAAAAAAACGCTGTTTAGAACGCTATTAAAAACGTCACGAAAAACGTAGCAAATTGTTGTGTGTGAATCCAGCCTAAAGCTGGATGTATAAGGGTTAATGTGCCCCCTGACCAGTGGGCATACATAGTAATACTTAGAGGCTCTGTCACCACATTATAAGTGCCCTGTCTCCTATATAAGAAGATCGGCGCTGTAATGTAGGTGACAGTAATGCTTTTTATTTAGAAAAACAATCTGTTTCTACCACTTTATGAGCGATTTTTAGATTTATGCTAATGAGTTTCTTAATGCCCAAGTGGGCGTGTTTTTACTTTAGACCAAGTGGGCGTTGTACAGAGGAGTGTATGACGCTGACCAATCAGTGACCAATCAGTGACCAATCAGTGACCAATCAGCGTCATGCACTCCTCTCCATTCATTTACACTGCAGTAGCGATATAGATATATCACTATGTGCAGCCTCATACACAAGCCCTAACATTACTACAGTGTCCTGATAATCAATATACATCACTACTAGCCTGGACGTGATGTGTATTCAGAACATGTGTATCAGACATTGGCGCAACTTGGACGTGAAAATCAGGCGTTTTTCACGTCCGAGTTTCCCCACGTTCATCTGAATAAGCCCTAAAAGTCACCCCCAAAAGTAGAACAAAACTTTACATGTGTGACTTACCTTTTCTAGCTCTAACAGGTGAAATCTTAAAACCTGGATTGCTTGGATCATCTATAAATAAAATAAATAAGAATTAATCTCAACTTTACTAGAAGTTCGTAGGCTGTCAGAGCCTGCTGGGAGTTATAGTTCTGCGACAGCTGGAGAGTCACAGGTTGGAGACCACTGACCTATATTAATATACACAATACAATCACCTTCTCAGCCTAGGGGGGCAAATAAAATACCACATAGACCTCAAATTCAGCTGTCCCAAGAGCTTACAGTTGGTCTCAGCGAAATGATTATACAGCACTTAAACCTATCTGATCTCCGCCTGCTATTGAATGCAATCTATTGCTCTCTGTTATCAGTCATTTCAGGTTTGGGACAGTCAGACTGTAGTGTTCTACGATGGGATTACTTACAGGTATTCTGAGACCCTCTGGAGAGGCCACATACAAAGGTGTGAATGACATTAGCAGCTCTGTACTATGGAGTGAGCGCTCCTTTAAAATCCATATTGCGCATGTGACAGATCAATACGATTGAAAAACTCGTTTTCACACAACTTACCAGATTGTCCAGCTCCGGATTGGATGAGAATAGAGGTTTTTCTGTTCTGACCTAGAGATATAAAACAGAGAATACTCCACATTATGATCAAATATCAGGTTCCCACTACCCGCGCTGTATTCTCCCCCTCCCCCTCCAGTCCCATTCTAGATAAACTTTGCGTTTTAATCTCCAATAATCTATTAAACTGTTGATCTTCCTGCCTTGTGCTTCCCCGGAGAAGCCTCCGCCGCGGCCCCCTGACAGCATCTTCGCTTTTATGTCCTAAACCTTTTCCCTTTCACCATCCATAAAACATCAGCGCTCAGATATCGAGATTTTATCCTAACGCCCGACTTCAAAAACAGCAACATTTGCGCGTGATTGGGGCTTTTTAAGTGTTTTTCATTGATTTTTTTTTTCCGCTGCATGATTTTTTTATTCCGTAAAAAAAGAAATCAGATTTCAGAAATTAACCCCTCGTATCCTCATTAAAAGCAGGAAGCCGGCCCAGAGAGCTCACACATGCCGGCTCCGTCAGTTTCTCAGGCTGTATCGTCAGCCTAGCTCATTATAAGTCATTAAACTCACACTTTTAATTACGTTGCTGGCGCACATATGCCAACAGCCAGGAGTGGCACAGTGACATGGAATCATCTTATCGCATTCATTTACATGGGCACCTTCAATGTACAGTTTTTGGACTAAGACATTTGAGGGTCCATTTAAAGAGAATATTTTCCTTCCTTAGGGCTTCTCCACATGTAATGGATTTGCTGCGGAAAATTTCTGCAGCAATTCCGTTGAAAATGGCAGACTTTCCGCTGCGTCAAAAACGCACCATTTCCTGCGTTTTCTCAATGCTGGGAGATGGCGACATCTCCTCTAAAAACCGCAGCAACTCAGTCCACTTTCCGCAGCAGGAATTGACATGCTGCGGTATGAAAAATACGCACCGCAGGTCAATTTCTGCTCGGAATATTTACGCAGCGTGTGGATGAGATTTGTTAAATTTCACCCACTTTTCTGCTACTCTATTCTGCTGCGTATTTTCCGTCCGCAATTCCGCTACGTGTGGACAAGCCCTGGGTCCGTGAATCATCCTCTTCTATGAAGCTGGGTGATAATCAATATGGCTGCTATCACGATACCCAGCTTTCTCATACTCCTGAATGGTGAGGCCCCCTGCACACGGCCGCAGCCGTGTGCGCGGTCCGTGATTACGGGCACGGACAGCCGCGGACTGTCATCTGCATCTGCGGGCAAGTCCTATTTTTTGCGGGTTATTTCTATGGCCCGGACACCTACCCATAAATATACGGGAAGGGGTCCGTGGGCCATAGAAAAGAATGGATTAGTATGGTTATCCGCAATTACGGGTTCATAATTGCGGATAAAAATGACGGTCCTGTGCATGAGGCCTCAGTCTGCGATGCATTTCTAATTCCCATATCACTTTTTGTCCAGGACCCTAAGGGTATGTGCACACACACTAATTACGTCCGTAATTGACGGACGTATTTCGGCCGCAAGTACCGGACCGGACTCAGTGCAGGGAGCCGGGCTCCTAGCATCATACTTATGTACGATGCTAAGAGTCCCTGCCTCGCTGCAGGACAACTGTCCCGTACTGTAATCATGTTTTCAGTATGGGACAGTTGTCCTGCAGAGAGGCAGGGACTCCTAGCGTCGTACATAACTATGATGCTAGGAGCCCGGCTCCCTGCTCTGTGTTCGGTCCGGTACTTGCGGCCGAAATACGTCCGTCAAATACGGACGTAATTAGTGTGTGTGCACATACCCTAATAATGATGGTTGGCAACCCCTGTTTGATCTGTCGGCCACATTGGTTGTCACTCAGCTTTCCAAGAAACAGATATAAACATGATAAGGAATAACTGCTGAAGGGGTAATGCTGTTTACTTTTACAAACCGGTGCATTTCTGATCTCACAGAACTATTATTAGGCCTTGTTCTCACAGTGCAGATTTGCTGCAGATTTTGGATGTATTTTTCCAAGTCAAAACCGGGAATGGAACATAAATAGAAAAGCTATATATAGGAAGGCCATAAAGTATCTCCCCTCCTGGATCCAATTCTGGTTGTGGCTTAAAAAATGCAAGCAAATTTTGCAGCAAATCTGCACCATGTGAACAAGGCCACATGTGTGTACGTCCACATGTAGTATAAAAACGGCAGAATTTCCGTGTGAAATTTCTGTGCGGAAATTCCGCAGAGTTTTCACAAGAGAAATTGACATGCTCCACACCAAAGGTCAAATTTGGCAAGTATTTTCTGCAAATTTTTGCAGATTTGCTCAAATCTTATCGCCTCTGCTGCTACTGTAATACGCTGCGGAATTTCTGCACGTGAATTCCGCTGTCTTTACACTACCCTTAGGGAATTCCACTGCGGCCGTTTTGACATTTGTTTCTATACATTTTTAGGCAAGTTAGTTCAGACGTTGCGGAAAACTCCGCTGCGGACCGTAGGCTGCGGTGCGGAATTTTCAGTCCGCAGCATGCACTGTCTGTTGCGGAGAAGAATCGGAATTTCACTGCGTATTTCAGCCTTTGCAATGCAAAAACGCAAATCTGTGGCAAGTCCGCTGTGATATCTGCAACGTCTGAATTACCTATGAAATATGCAAATGTTGGTGCAGATTCGTTGCATAATTGCCCCAAATCTGCACCAACATTTGCAGCGGAAAACCTCTGCCACGTCTGAACATGCCCTTAAAGGGGCTGTGTGGGATTTGAAAAACCACTGTCTGATTTTTGCTAGAAACCGCGCTACTCTCGTCCATGTGTTTGCTATTGCAGCTCATTGAGCTGCAATACCCGACACAGCCCGTGGCCAAAAAATGGCGCTGTTTCTGTAAAAGAAAGAAAAAAAAAAGCAGACCCTAATAACCAACATCTCTTTAATTCCTCAACCACCTGATGCTTTGCAGCACAAATTGACAAAGTAAAATTAAAATTAACAAATTTTTTTTGCAGAATTCTTAAGACTGGAGGGGTTCCCTTTAAATGTGGCGCTCCTATGACTATACCATCAAAATGAAGATGCATCGATCGCACGAATGGCCACCTGGTCTTTGTACGCCGTCAATGCGCTGGGCTTCTAAGGGAGCCGTTCTGCTTTGTGTTAATTAAATCCACCTTTCTTGCAGATCGAGCCTCCTGATAAAACCCACCACATCTAAGAAACCGTCAGCGGCTCCACTCCGCAAATCACACTGACCTGTTTGGCAAATACAGCAATGTCTTCGTTGAATGAATCCGAGGAGCACACGTCCCCCCCTGGGAAGGAGCCGGAATTATCCCGCGGTGAACAAGTAGCCAACTCGCACTTCTCAAACACCAGCGCCAGCAGGGGAAACAAGGGGTGTCTGTGGGGGGGGGGGGGGAGAGAGAAATGTGACAGTCACACGTCAAGTCATCACGTGGGGTACAGTGTAATCTAACAACATCCAGTGCACCGCTACACAACTCCTGCCTCAAGAGCTTGCAATCTATTTAAAATGTAAATTCTATTGAAAATGACCCCCACCCCCCCCCCCCAACATGGAAGCCGACATCGAATCTAATGAAAATAACACAAGTCACATATGCAGTAATTATAGAAGTCACTCGCTTGTACATATGGTAATGTATCTATACACACGGGTAAGCAGAGGTGACTATTTGTCAGTGATTTTGTTGATAAGCGGGTGCTCGGGTTACACAAATACATGTACATATATATATACTCTATATCGTGCTGGTTTGTTAAGACGTGTGTATTTTTAGCCGTGCACACACGTGTCTGTATATTTATAGACGTGCTGTGGGTGGTATTGTGTTACATTTTGACTCTTTTTCACCACATTAATGAGAGAAATTTACGTCTCCAAATGACGACTTTAAAATAACAAATAATTCAGGTTCACATTTAGATTGCAAGCTCTTGAGATCAGACTCTATGCAGCAGTCATCAGTTACTGATACCAAGTAAAAGAAACATAATTGGAGTAAGGGTCTCAATGACTACAATTGCCTGTTACAGAGACATGAGATTATAGCGTGCGGACCCACTACATGCACAGCAGGTTTAATCATACAGATTACAGGTGAACGCTGGGACCCTATGGTGTACGGATGGATCTAAAAGCAGAAATACACTAAGCCCTGAAAACATTGTAGATTTATTTCTCAGTATTGTAACATTTTAAAGTTGAATTGCTTAGTTTTATATATTTAAAGAACAATTGTGGACCTTAAATATGAGCGGCAATGTTTTCAGCAGAACTGATTATTGTAAAACTTTGCTCACAATAATACATCAATATATACACAGTGCATAATCTACTACATATGTTATCAATATATATCTATATATGCAGAGAGAAAATTATAGTAGAAGTATATAGACAGGTTCACACTTTTTCATATCTGCATATAAACATACATACAAAGAGATGATAGATAGATAGATAGATAGATAGATAGATAGATAGATAGATAGATAGATAGATAGATAGATAGATAGATAGATAGATAGATAGATAGATAGATATGGGATAGATAGATAGATAGATAGATAGATAGATAGATAGATAGATAGATAGATAGATAGATATGATCGTTGATAGATAGATAGATAGATAGATATGGGATAGATAGATAGATAGATAGATAGATAGATAGATAGATAGATAGATAGATAGATAGATAGATAGATAGATAGATAGATAGATATGAGATAGATAGAGATAGATAGATAGATAGATAGATAGATAGATAGATAGATAGATAGATAGATAGATAGATAGATAGATAGATAGATAGATAGATAGATAGATAGATAGATAGATAGATAGATAGATAGATATGAGATAGATAGATATGAGATAGATAGATGCTAGATATGAGATAGATATGAGATAG